>NW_026068033.1:3389144-3880080 GCF_014885135.2 Alexandromys fortis
ACCTTACTAGACCTGGATGGAGGTGGGTGGTCCTTGGACTTCCCACAGGGCAGAGAACCCTGACTGCTTTTTGGGCTGACGAGGGAGGGGGATTTGATTGGTGGAGGGGGAGGGAAAGGGGAGGCGGCGGTGGGGAAGAGACAGAAATGTTTAATAAATAAATAAATAAATTAAAAAAAATAAAAAAAAATAAAAAAAAGGAAAAAAAAAAAAGAAATACCCCTCCTATACATAGATTTCTGTGTGTGAATTCACATCACACTATAGAGCGTTTGACAAGGCCCACTGGTAAATGAGATGGAGCATCAGGGCAGCCACAGTGTCCAAGGCAGAGAGTACGAGAGCCATTCCTCCTGTGCCCACCCTCCTGTGCCCACCCTCCTGTGCCATCCTCCTGTGCCCTCCTCCTGTGCCCTCCTCCTGTGCCCTCCTCCTGTGCCCTCCTCCTGTGCCCTCCTCCTGGGCCCACCCTCCTGTGCCCTCCTCCTGGGCCCACCCTCCTGTGCCCTCCTCCTGTGCCCATCTACTGTTTATTTCTCTAACACATGCCCAGGGAAGCTTGAGAAGCAAATTCAAATTTTCTTTGGTCCATATGGAGTCTGGGCTTTGGCCAATCCGGACAGTCCGTGGGTGTGGAGCCAGTCTAGCCATTCCAAGGTGCTCCAGCATGGCAGACACCGTGCAGTCCCAACAGCACCATAGTTCGGTCACGTTGCCATGCCGGTGTCATGTGGGATGAGCCAGGTCCAGAAGGACCTTCTCCATGTGACTTCCCGTGGGGAATGGACAACCCCGGCGGTCCTTTGGTGTAGACATTTGAAAGGTGGCTGGGGTTTAGTGTCTGATTTTTCATAACCATTGCCTTCTGGGTTTGAACAGCTCTGTGTGTGTGTGTGTGTGTGTGTGTGTGTGAGTGTGTGTGAGTGTGTGTGCGCGCGCGGTAGTGCAACTGATACAAGAGCTATACTGGGGTTGGGCATGTGGCAGGGAGCCCTGCCTCCTGTCATTACAGGAGCAAGAAACTCGAGAGCCCTAGCCCCGGGACTTTCTTCGGGCATGCAGGCCATGGGAGGACTAATGTCTGAAATGATATTCCACTGTGCAGCTGTCCTACTTCAGCTCCTCCTTCCTGGTCTCGTTAGGTGCAGCATGCCAGGAAATGATCATTCATTTCGGTCCTTACAAGAGCTCAGAGGCTAAGATTAGATAACAGTGTTTACCAAAACTGAGTCTTCCCTTGGCCTTAAAGTCCAGAGGATCCCAGACCCTGAGAAACCATGCAGAGCCCCCAAAGTAGCCTGAGCTTGTACTTCCAGGACCCATGGAGTCCCACCTTGTCTGACCCCACGGGAGAACAGGGGTATTCTAGGTTGGGGCCTCAGTGCCAAGTCCTTGTGCTTGCAATCACTTCTGTGTCTTCCTCCCTTAGGACTGGAAACAAACGGCCATGCCTCACCGAGTCAGCCATTTGTGCATACGGAGACCACAGCGAAGCTCTCCTCCACATTGAACAACTGTAAGATTTAGCAGCTGTTAAGGACCACAGGCTCAGGTTGCTCCTGGAGATGCCTTGTATACAGAGGCCAGTTGGTATGGGGCCTCTTCCGGTGCCCCGTGGAGAGTCCCAGCCCCTGGCTTAGCAAACTTCTTGGCTATCTGAACCATTTTTTGGTGGATCAGATCTAAATGGTTACCTTAAACCATTTCTCAACCTTGCATGCGTATGTGATGAGAGAGGGGAGCATCTTCAAGGCCAGATTACCAAGGTAGCCTGGCTGGCCAGAGTTGGGTATCATTGTCTCTATTTGATGAGTCACTTAAGATACTTCAATATCCCTGAATTTTAAACTGACAACTTGTATCTAACAAGTAAATACCTTAAATGACACTCTTTCAAACCCTGTGCAACAGAAATATCTGTTAAGTGCACTGCCAGGTGCAGCTTTATCTCTTAACCCAAATTTTATGCATATAAATGACTTCCCCCTCTGAGATGGGGGGCACGTAGACACAGAAATCTATTTATACTTTTTTTTCAAGAAATAATGAGCTGAATGGATAGAATTTAAGCAATATGGACACCTCTGGAAAGATGTAGCAGATGTTAGCCTTTGAAATAAAAATAACTTCTCGTTCTATCAAAGCTTTGTGTTAGTATTGCTGACTGTCAGATGTTCCCAGACACATGGCTGCTTAATGTGCACCCCATCTTGGGCCTCACATTTGGGGTTGAGGTGTTGGTGGCCTTTCTTCAGATTTCTGGATGCAGCGGCTCTTTACGTCAGGACCCTGCAGAAGGGAAGAGACACGTGTGCAGAGACTTGGCCCTTCATGGGTCTGATGTGACTATGAGGGACTGCTCACGGCAGCTCAGCATAGTATTCTACTGGCTTAAACCGGCTCTCCGAGCATGTTCCTCACAATCTGGGGAAAGCCTAGCCTTTAGTTTTGGTTCCTTCTGAATCTGTCCTCATACCGGCAAGCACACCATGTTTTAATGTCTTTCTTCTTGGAAATGTTCACTGTGGCATCCCCAGGAACCAGCAGAGAGTAGAGAACCATAGGATGCCTGAAGCCTGGGTGGGGAGAGGCGGGGGGAGGATTCCCAGAGCTGGAACCTGGGCCTCTATGAGATGGACAGAATTTCAGCCAAGATGATATTGTTGGGCAAAGCTCCTGGGTAGGCAGACGATGCGGCCTTTGTGCCATGTTCTGTCGCAGCGACCACAGTGATCTGTAACAACCGGTTCATTCTTCCTCAGGAAAAGAAAATCCGACTCCATCACAATGAGTCTGAGTTATTAACAGTTATTGGTTCCATAATTAAAACTACAGTACACTTTTAACAATTTTAAAATTGGAAAACTTTATTTATTATTTATTTATTTATGAGAGCCCACTCACGCATTCGTTTCTGATGGTGCCATAGAGCTGCCCTGAATGGGCATCTGTTCTCTCCTTCCCTCTGTGGGTGCCAGGGCTCCAGCTCACGTCCTAAAGCTGGAGGCATGGAAGGGCCTCTATCAGCCGGGCCGTCTCCCCAGCCCAGGGCTGCATTTATTTGTATCTGGCCACATAATTCCTGATGGTCAGAGCTCTCACTAGTAAGATATCCTTTGGCTCCTCGACTCTGGTGCACTTCCGCTGCTACTGCCCTTGGCCATCTGACCTGCCTGTAACTTCCTTCCCTGGTATTTCTGGAGCATTTACTGCCAAGGCTGCTTCAATCCCAGCACCCACATGGTGACTTACAACCAGCTGTCACTCTAGTTCCAAGGGATCCAGTGCCCTCTTCTGGCCTTGCTGGCACTGCACACATGCAGTATAGACACACCTAACATATTTTTTAAAAAATTGTTTTACCGAAACAACCCTTGGAGAATGCTTTTCGTATTGACAGATATTCAATCCATTGGCTCTGGAGGCTCCAGTTGTAGGCAAATTTTGTCAGAGGAGGTTAAATCAAACTGCATTCATTTTTAAACAAAATTCTTTAATGAGCCGCCGCAGCCAGAGGAAGAACTCCTTCTGGCATTGTATGCGTTAGGGCACAGCCTCAGACATGGTGGCACAGCGGCAAAACCTCGAAGTGCTGAGGCCAGCTCCTGCCCTTCCAGCCTGCTCTGCAGCTCACATGAGCTGGATGGAAGGAGGCTCAGGCTTCAAGAGACTTCTCTCAAGACAGTGAACCTGCCTCTACCTTCTTCACGTACGCGGGACCGTGTGATGCAAACTGGTAAGAAACCATGTTTATAAAGATCCGGCCTTCACATCAAAAAGACAGGTCGAGGCTTCGATTGCGGGCAGGGAGAGCAAAAAGACCCACTCTTGAGTCTGTTGTCTCTCTTTAGGATTGGGACGCAAGCAAGGGCCTGGGTGAGCTACTGTGTTCAAGGTTAAACTTTCTAAAGATGACCTAGCAGGGATGGAAACAGACTTTCTCAAGGCCAATCATGGAAGTTAGCCTATTGAAGGGTATCATGTGACTCTAGCACCTAAAGGGAAACAAAACTGTGTCTTTCTTAAGTGAATTCATAAGAACAGACTATTAAGACAGACAGACAGACAGACAGACAGACACACACACACAGAGTCTCCCTCTTACAGGAAAATAACCCTTCACTAAACCCTATAGATTTACAAGACTGCAAAGATGCACATGGCAATGAGTCTGCATACTGGAGTGTCCCCAGCAAACAATGACTTTGGGAACAGGTGTCCCGGGGTGGAATATGTCCCTGCTCTTAGACCCGAGGGAATGTGAGCTGACTGCATTCAGATCTGCTGACCGCGTGACTCACACCCTTTCACATAGCAGAGAGGGATGAAAGAGGTGCTAAAATAAACAGCCAGGCCCACGGGCGCTGATGCTGACTTGGCGGGAAAGAGATGCGGTTGAAATGGCATGAGTGGATTGGAATGCCCAGAACCTAATCCTCAAAACAGGTGCCTCCACCGGCATCAACACAGTATGATTTAGCATAGCATTGACAACTGTGAGCATATCTTGAGTCTGTAATGATGAATAATGGTGATTATTCATTCAGAGACATTTTGGAATGCACTCAGAGTCAGGGTGAGCATGTATTATTTTTTAAGTATTGTGCTGGGATATGAGGATACTACAAAGGAATGGAAGGACGTAGTCTCTGTTCGCAGATTATGTAGAGGGCTTATTTACAATTTTCAAGGAGAATAGATAAGATAGACTTACATATAAACAAAGCTGGAGATAAATGATAGATAGTTAAGTAAATAGATGATATATTGATAGATTTAAAAATGAAACATAATGAGTAAGTAGCCAGATGATAGACAACTAGTGAGGAGACAGATAGATGATAGAGGACAGTTAGATGAAAGAAAGAGGATAGAAGATAGGTTATAGATAGATAGGCAGACAGACAGACAGATAGATGGATAGATGATAGACATATAGATAAGATAGATAGATGATAGACAGTTAGACAGACAGATAAAAGAAAGGCATAAAGAGAAAATTAGGTAAAAGATAGATAAAAGATAAATAGGTAGAAACTGGCAATAAACCTCCCAAATATTGTCTAGACCTTTAGAATGTCTCCAGGATATCTGTCACAGAGTAAGGAGACAGGACTCTGTCTTCTGCTGTTAAGGAGACACTGAGTTTTACAGAAAAAAAAATGTTCCCATGGGAAATAAAGGGTCACAGATAAAGATCTGATCCACCAAGGGGGAGTGGATGTGGACGGCAGTGTCATCTCCATGTAGCTGATAAGCTCTTCACTTTGTGGGTCCAAACATATCTGCTTCACAGTAGTGGGTGAGCACGGCACTCGTGGCTGTGCCGTGGCAGGTTCCCATAACCGTTAGCTGTCTTCTTACCCTTCTGTTTCTGCCCACTCAGCTCACACAAAGCATGTTACTTCCATGGACGATCTGATGGCATCAGCTGTGAGGGCCTACGAGCATCATGCCCCAGGCTAGTCTAAAACTTTCTCTTTTCAAAGCAAGCAACTGCTCTCTATAAAGAATAGGATGCTTTTAGGATTCTGGCTTAGGGAAAAGTCAGGTCACAAAGAATATAAATAAACACAAGCTAGGCATGAACACAGTCCAGATAGGTGACTGCCAGAGCCATCTGCAGCTGTAGGCGGTCCGACGGCTTCAGGGACCAGACTTTGAGTTTGGTCTGATGGTCAGCTGATGGCTAGATGACCTCATATCACACCAAAATCTTCAAAGACAGGCAACATTAGTGAAAGGGTGAACTAAATATATACATGCATGTGTCTAGGGAACTGTATCAATTCTGACTGTGGGAAGAGGAGAAAGAAGTACTCTCTGAGAATTCCGAGAATTTATTTCATCCTCCACACAGGTTTGAGCTCCAGGTCCTAGCACAAATGTGGGCTGCAGAGCATCAAGCGGAGAATTTGACATTCTGAGGCCAGATTGGCAGTGGCCCCAGGTATTTGGCAGGAGTAAATGCAGATCTTCTCAAGGCGAAAGCACCTTCAAAGGGAATGCTTTTGAGAGAGGCACACGCTTCAAAGAAAGGGCCTCAGGCTTCAAAGAAAGTTCCAAAATGTCTAAGTGTAAAGCGAAGGGAAAAGAATCCCAGAACAGATAAGTAAACAAGGGATTGTGAGTGAGAGCCTGCAGAGACCACACCCAGCAGATGCAACCAGCAGATGCTGGACAAAGCATAACAGAGACGCACTTGCAGGTTTCCAAAAAAAAAAAAAGTTGACTTGAAAACCTAAGTCAAAGAAGCTATACAAACAGATAAATCAGAAAAGAAGCAAGCCTACCCCTGAGAATAAATCTGTGATAATATTCCAAACTCGGGCCAGAGATGAAGGACAGATCAGATGTGGCCGAGAAAGAGCTGATGAAATGATAGAAAGAGGCCGAGTGTAGACAAGTAGGAGGAAAGTGGTGGAGGGAGGGAGGAACAGGAGTGGAAAACCACAGTGTGTGCGTATTCCGTCCGACTGTGGAAAGAGACAGTGGTGAAAGCCGACACACAGAAACTTCTCTTCAATTGACAAGACTACCGATCCTCAGACTTCGGCTCCTCAGTGAATCTCAAGCTAAAACATCTGAGAACCTGAAAGACAGAGAGAAAAGACAAATGGCCTCCAAAGAGCCACAATTAGGGAAGCATCTGATTTCCCCACAGGGTAGCTGTGGGAGTTCAAAGGCAGGACAACCCTATCACAGAAGCTGGAAGTAAATAAGCCTTAACTAGCACAGGCTGCCCAGTGGAAATGCCTTTCAGCAAAGTGAACAACCGACTAACAACATCGAGAGAAGCTTTTCCCACCAGACCCTCACGAAAGGAGCTCTCTCGAGCACACGCCCAGGGGAGGAAATGGTCCCAGAAAGAAGGTGGGACATAGATGAAAGATTGATGAGAAGAGAAAGCACATGGGTACCACAGACAACTCAAGGCAGAAGCTGCACCCATGGGTTCATTCATTCGTCAGAAAAGCATCGATAAAAGTTTTAAATGTTGAAAATACATCTCACCTGGGGCATGTATCAGGAGGAAATTCATACGACACACGCACGGAAGTCCAGGCAATGCCTGCTGGCTCCCAGGGAGGCAAACTGAGCTGTGCTGCTTATGATCTCCTTCTGGGCTATCTGTAGTAGTTTGGTGTCTGTTCCTGGGCTAAAACACCACAGGGAAGGTAGCTCACAGAAAGCTTTCTTTCGCCTTATGGTTCTAGAAAGAGAAGAGCCCATCACTAGCGTAGTGGGGAGGGTGACAACAGGCCACGCTGAGCAGGCACGTCTTGAACCACAACCATGACCGACAGCACACCACAGAGAGAACTGGAACGAGCGCAGTGATTTCAACTCGACTGCTGTGGTAAAGCACCCCAATTAAAAGCCACTTAGGGGAGAAAGGGTTTACTTCAGTCACAGTTCCAGATTGCCATCCATCACAACAGGGCAATCAAGGTGGCAGTGGTGCAGAATGCCTAGTCACACCATCCACAGGAGAGCAGAGGAAAGTGAATACACGTAGGCCCGCTTCTATGCTCACTCTCACCAGGACCCCAAACCAGGGAAGGGTGACAGCCCTCTGTAGACACAGCCGCAGCACAGCCTGACCTTACTGTCCCTCACTGAGTCTCTCTTCCTGGACGAGTCTAGGTTGTGTCATGTTGACAATTAAACCTACATCACACAGATGTAATTTCAAAATACTTTCTAAATATCTCTGTCTAATTCCTGGGCCAAGGACCATGATCCAACTCTAATTAGAAAAACCTCTTTACAGTGAGCAGAAGTGAATGCCGAGACTCGTGGCCATGAAGATGCTGAGAACAAGTGATGGATAGGGACTCATCCCAAACAAATCAACTACACAACTCCACCTAAGGGCAGAGAACAATGAGGAGGACAGAAGAGAGCCAAGAGTGTCACACAGGGACAAGGGCATTGAAATCGTTACACAGTCAGCATCTTAGCGTAGATAGACCCTGTCACCAATTACACTAGCTCTGCACAAGCAAGGCCCTCTCAACTGTCAGTCACTGTTGTGCAGGAGCTCGTAGTACCTATGGATGAACATTGGCTACTGATGAACTCTGGGAGAGGGAGAGCCAATGTCTTAAGCTGTGTGAGACCACCAGGCTCCACCAGGTTGTCTGATTCCCATGGTCAAACAGACTGACCTAATAAAATTCGGAAGGACACAAACAAAATAAAAAGGCAGGATATGGGGGGGGGGACTACAAGATGATATGGGACAGGAGTCAGAGGGAAGCAAAGGAGGGGGGAGCTGAGGGCAAACGGAATGCTATAAAGCATGTATACACATGTGATTCTCAAAGAACAATTAATTTAAAAACTCAGATCAGAAAATGTATAAATCCATACACACATTCCTGTTTTCTCCAGCCAACATGAGAGAGTCCCATTAGGAGTAAGCGGCTCACTACGATCAAGGGGGTGTCTGACTCAGTGCTCACAGGGCTACAGCAGCAGAGACAATTATTTGTCCAGAACCTGTGAGCAATCACTTTCCAAGGTTGTTTCTCTGTGTGACAACTGTCAATCATAAATAATGACGCCCACTCTACTCCTGGGGAATTGTTCTCTACACTCCATACCATGGTCTACAAAAAGGAGCCATCTTGGAAGGTAAAATGTAGGGTATTACTTCATAAAATCTTAAATTTGTCTGTCTTTTAGGGACTCATGAGCTCCGAGAGGCCCACTAATGGTGCATATTTTAGTGGTGCGTACGGCAGCATGGACTCCAGTTTTCAGTGCAGTCCTTAATTAATGAGAGAAAGAAGAAAAGTATATCATGAAACATCTCTGCCACGTGTAAACACAGTGGAAGGGCTCAGGGCTGGGGATATCTGTCAGGGGTAGAATTCTTACCATGTCCTGTCCCAGGGACTGCAGCAAACATCAGCCAACAGACCAAGCCACCAACCCACTGACCCACCAACCCACCAACCCACTGATCCACCAACCCACCAACCCGCTGACCCACCAGCCCAGCCACCAACCCAGCAACCAACCCATTAACCCACCGACACACCAACCCACCAGCCCACTGACCCACCAACCAATCAAACAACTGACCACCGGCTAACTAACCCACTAACTGACCAACCCACCAACCCACTGACCCACCAGCCCATCAACCAACCAACCAACCAAACAAACAAACAACTGACCCACCGACCCAACAACCCACCAATCAACCAACCATCCAACCAACCAACCAACCAACCAACCAACCACAACAAAATCCACCAATGAACAAATTCCAGAATGTTTCACATACTGGAATTTTATATGTTAGGGTACATATTGTGTCTATATATGAAAATGCACACATACACACACCTTTCAAAAGTCATGTGTTAGAGTTGCACATGTAATTGTTGAGAAAGAAGCCCTCTACATCCTGAATGATCATCAGATCTTGGGAGGAGGAATAAAAGGAGGAAAAAAATAAAGTGCTTCTTTTTAGCAATGATTCTTCAAGAAGGCACTAGCCAGCACGGACGAGGGGCTGCTCCTGCTGGGCAGAGCCACACGTCTTCAGTGTGTGGTCTCGGGGGCCGTAGAGCATGGAAAAGGGCGTTCTATTCCATTTCAGGGAAGAGAAAAGCAGGCTTCAAAGAGAGGAACCCAGTGATAAAGACTGCATGGCTCAAGAGGGCAGAAAGGAGACCTTTCAGGGCTCCAAGCACGGGAATCCATGCCCTGTGATGCTCTCTGATTGGAGAGGCCTGTGCTTGGATATCTACAGGAGCACCTAAAGGGCAGGGACGGGAACAGGCATGTGGAATTCAATTTAGTAGTGCTATGTAGTCCCACAGCGCCTGCTTGGGCGGCTTGGCCATCTGAGGTTGGAGGATGGAAGGACGAGTCTTTGCACAGCCGTATGGGGTCATTCTGTGCTGAGTTTTCGCCTGCTTCTCTATTGGTTTCTTTTCCTGGGTCTGTGCTCCAGTGGCACCAGGTTAGGAAAAAAGTCCTGGTCCCACCTGCTTCTCTGAGTTTCCTATTTAAGAGGGAAAATTAATTCTTACCCAGCTCTGTCCTTGCCCAGCTCCTGGGTAGCGTGGGTGGTAGCTTTTGCTGTTCCCAGAACTTTCTTTTCCCAGAATGAACTGGGTAAAAGGTGCTGAGCAGAGAGGAGCTGTCCAGTGGCCATAGGAAACTACTTCTTTTGGAAACAGGGCTCTGACCCCAGGGATTGTGTTTTAGCCGTGCTGAGCTGCAGGGGGAATGACAGACAGGGTCAAGAAAGGGTGGCATGTATCTGGGAGCTGCTCACTCCAGCTCAGGGCTTAGGGTCAGAACTCAGCACCCACTTTCCCCACATCTCCCTGTTGACTTCCTGGAATGCTGTAAAGACTCAGAAAGAAAGCCTGGGAAACCAAGCACATGGCAACTCAAACTTCTGGTAAAAATCGCTCATGGAGTATGTCCCATAGCCAGGCGCTGGAGAAAGTTGCTTTAAAATGGGAAACTCTTAGCACTGGATGCTGTCCTCCACTTGACCACATCTGGCCATTAGTCTCCGTTGGCCGAGACTCAGCACAAAGTGGGTCCTCCCAGGAAGGTAGTCTACCTGAGGGTCTGTATTACAGCTAAAGGCTTGCACTCCAGCCTCTGGTGTCTGTAGAAGGTGGGTCAGAAGGTGGGTCCAGGAGAGAAGAAATTAGGTCATTGGGAGTGTGCCCTTGAGGGGATGCTGGGACATCAGCCTTTACATCTCTTTGCTTCCTGACCAGAATAAGGTAAGCCACTTTGTTCTGCCATGATGTTTGTCCTCTTCTCTGGCTTAAAGTGATGAGTCAAGTGGCCATGGGCTGAACCTTCAGAAACCATGAGCCAAAAGTACTTTTCCTCCTTGGAGACAAACATCTTGGGTTTTGTATCACAGCAATGGAATGCTGACTGACGGTTTGGCAGGGTTCCCTTTGATGTCTGAGAGAGCTTCCATGAATCTCCTGCTCATAAGGTTGTTCTCTTTGATAACTCTCTCTTCCTCTCAACCAGGGACCGGGGAAAGGCATGGCGTCACTCCAATCCCTGGACTACACTGCTCATGGCTGGGATCTTCCTGACAAAAAGACAAGAATGTTTTTCTGCCTCAAAATGGGGGTGAGAGGTGGGTGTCAGCCATACCAAACCTTGGGAACTGGTGACTTCATGCTTCACTATCAGGGGGCTGCTCCAGAAGAGAGACAAAGCAACAGGAGAACTACCTGTGAGGAGAACTGCAGTGGGTCCTGTCACACAGGTCACCACGCATGGCAGATTCATCAGCAATCCACAAGGATCTAACAGTCAAAACCCCAGCAAGGAGTCCACTGGGCAGATAGACAATCGAACCCAACCATCCCCATACATGCTGTGCTTTCTCGCCTCAGACAGACACTGCACAGACAGTCACTGCACAGACAGACAGACACTGCACAGACAGTCACTGCACAGACAGACAGACACTGCACAGACAGACACTGCACAGACAGACACTGCTGTCACCCAAACAATAAGGCCAGTTCCGGAGCAGGGCAGGGGCCGGACGAGGTGTTTCTCATGTGTCTGTCATCTCATGAGCTCTCTACATTGATTCCACAAAGCCCTCGCTTGCCCTCCGCTCCCGTTTAACAGCCAGGCAAACTGTGACTGCGAGAACACTTTGCGGAGGCTGACTGTCTCAGGAGACTCTCTTTGTGCTCTTCCCTGTCTGGTTTCTGCCCTGTGTACATGTCCTAGTGGGAGCGAAAATGTTCTAAGAAGTACTTACACCTTACACGTCAGCTCTCAGATCACTGAGACAATGGTGCCCTAGAAATTATAACTCCCCAGGAATCCCACGTTGAAGGGGAAAGAAAAGGCTGGCTGAAGCCTGACTCCAGCTAGAGAAGAAACATGTCTCCAGCAAGATTTTACAGAATCCCTCTCAGGTGGGACTGGAGCCCAGACAAAGCTGGGTCAGAGAAGGGCGTGGCCATGCCATGACTGGGTCTGCTTATTATATATGTTACTCTTTTTTTTTTCTGTGTAAACCTCCTGTTAAGACCCTGACGGTGGGGACTTGAGAGGTCCCTGGATCTCATTGTCCCTCTTCCTGATGTGGCCACACTGCATAACTGTCCTTTTTCTGCTTCTCAAACTTGTCTGTGTTGTTGGCCCACTGATCATTTATGTCTGAGTTTAGTTTGTGTGGGTTGCCAGGGCCCAGGTTCTGACCCTAACAACTTCTGTAACACTCATAGGTCCCTAATGGCAAATGCAAGGACATATACGTGCGCAATGCAGAAGGAATTGATGGTTGAGGGGCAGCTATTAAAGCCAAGAAACTCACAGGCCTCAGCAAATGAGACTGGGCAAGGGGCAGGTGTCCTCCTGACACCACACAAGGCAAGCCAATGTCAACAGTTAGCTGAAACTCATGTCGGAAGCCTTGGCACCTCAGGGTGGAGACGGTGGAACATAAGGTGAGGGTGATACCACTGCACCTGTTCTCCTACAGGGCTGCGGCCAGCGGCTTCTGGACAGTTGGCAGGGGTCACAGACGGGGAAGAGCACATGCTGATGCCAGAGAACTGCTCCATGGGAGATCTGCCCGGGCAGAGCGCAGCCCAGGAGGAATGCTGAAGTCCCAAAGTCTGGGGGAGAAGCAAGACCCAAGTGGGGTAGGAAGTGGTGGTCAGTCTAGTAAAAGATAAGATGGATGCCAAAAAAAAGGTAGAATGGATAATTTCAATTTATTTGCTGAAAGAAAACTACCTCACTATATAAATAAGTGACTTCTTTATTTTACGGCATATGGCACATTGTTTTGTGGTATATAAAGAGGTGGTTGTTTGGATGGGGGATGTAATTATAACCAGGCTTACCTACTCTACATAAAATGATTTGTTTTTATTAGTCTGTGGGGTCTACATGGAATGAACTATATAGCTGGCTAACATAAGCCTTGCTCGAAATTTAACTTTACCTGGGTAAATTTACTTTAAGCATATATATTGAATATACTTAGTATACAGGCCTGCTGTTAGGTCTCTGGGCCACCAGGATGAACTAGGCATTGTGTGTCTTCGAGAGTCAGATGGAAATGACGGGGAGCCGTGGAAGGGCTGGCCGTGGGGAGTGACCTCACTTTCGGAATGGGCGTACCTTTTCCATAGAGAGTTTATAAACAAAATATCCAATAAGTTTCAGCAATTCTAAACAGCATGAGTAATAAAATATTCCTATAAAGAATTTCATGGTTTGGCAAAGCACAGCCTGTGGGTTAAATCCAGGCAGCTGTCTGTTTTCATAAATAAAGTTTTATTAGAACAACTCTTATTCATTTATGTATTATCCCTGTCGGCTTTCTTTTATACCATGGTGACAGAGTTGAGTGGTTGTGACAGAGGCCAGATGGCCACAGAGAATAAAATATTTACTATCTGGCCCTTGCAGAGGAAGCTCGCTGACCTCTGTTCTAAGTCATAAACAACTGTTGCCGTGTACAGGATAATATGCATGTCAGCTTCAATTAGCACTTTTTATGACTTGTCCCTTAATAAACAGTGCGTTCCACGGCACAGTTCATTCTGGACGCCCTGGTTCCGTAACGCTGCCTACGGGCTCAGCTGCATGCATGTGTTTGGGTACCATGCCTGTCCCCGAGCCATAGGATACGCCTGGGAGTGGCTTCGAAGGGAATGGCCACACCCCAATTACACCATCGCAGAAACAGGACTGGTGCTGAGCCCATTTTTTGCTCTCTGTGTCGAGGTCTGTTCGGGGGTTTGTGCCCCCGTGTGACATTTAGTGGAGTGAAGCAGGTGGCAACTGCAAGTGTGACCTCTGTGCTTCTGTAGAAGTTCTGAGACAGTTTATGTATTTAAATGGCATCTTTAGATTGTCACTAATTTATCCGTAGATGGTGATTATTGCATGATGGCTGTATAAGAGAATGTCAGTGTGTCCTGCCTCCCAAGGTCGGTGACTCTTCCGTGCTATCTCATGAAGAAAAGCTAAAGGTCACGAGGAATGTCATATGCAAAGTGCCAGAGGCTTTGGGCAAAGACAGCCTTTCCTAGCGGAGAAAATCAGGCCTTACTGTTTCCAGGAAACACCTCTGCCAGCCGTTGTCCTGACCGTGAGGACAGGAGTGCTGGTGTTTGCTCATGTGCAGCCTTGACCACATGTAAACGTGGTCTCATTTCTCCCCACAACAAATACGGGGAGAACTTGGGTGGCGGGCCACGGAACTTCAAGCACGTGCGTGGTGTCCACCAGCATGGTCATGGTGGTGAGGGCTTGCCAGTTTTGAGGGCTTGCCTTCCCACCCTGCTGATGGACTCCACAGCCTTCTGAACTTGCCCACACAGCACACGTTCAGGTCCACCAAGGAGAGCTGTCCAGACCTGCAGCCTGTAGCACTGTTGTGGGGATTCACAACTCAGACTTGGGCCCTGATGCTCCATCTGCTTGTTCTCAGAAGGCTGAAGGGGGCATGGTTTGAGGACCTGGCTGAGCTCTAGACACTACCATGGGACAGAAAGTGATGCCTCTAAGCCTGAACCCCAGAGTGTACCATGTGGTGCTCTGCTTCCAAAAGCAGATGCGGGGTCCTACATCACAGAGTTTTCCAAGAGAATGGGACCTGGGAGGTATGCAAGATTTGTTAAGCTGCTTGAGCAGTCCTTCTGTGGACAGTGTGATAAAGGCTAACAGACAGCCAGACTTCTCCAGATGCAGCCCTCCAGCTCCAGATGTAGCCTGAGTTCAGCTCAGTATATTTTTATACAGCCCAATGAGTCATCATATTCCAGAGCTTCTGCGATGAAGCTGCAAAGAGGTATATGGTTTAAGAACTACATAAATGTAAAATGTTATATGTAGAATATTTAAGAAATTAGACATATAAGGATATAATAATAGTTTATAATCAGTGACCAAAGCATTCCATGTCAATCCGCACATTAGTCCAGTCTGTGAAACAGGTCCAATTGCAGAATATCCCGTCATACACTTGTACCTGACTTTACAAGGGAAGAAACTGAGACATGGGGTTGATTAGCTCACACGATCAGAAGATCCATAGGACCTCAAGGAGGACATGTGTTGGATGCCGTTCAGTTGGTAGATTCCTCACCCAGCATGCAACACCCAGCCTGCTATAAAACTTGCTTGTTGGCACAGACCTGTAATCCCAGCACTTGGAGAGTAGAGACAGGAGGGGGAAAAGTTCAAAGCCATGCTGGGATACAGTGAGTTTGAACCAGCCCGGGTGGCACGAGACCCTGGTTTCCGTCTGACTGTCCCAGGATCGGAACCTGGTCTGACTGACTATTGTGGAATCGCCTGGAGTATTAGATGTGGTTGTCTTAGAAAGGTAAGACAGACTGAACCCGTTCTGAATATAGCCTCAAGCCTAGAACATGTATGGGTCACGGTTCAGGAGCACAACAAACAACAGAACCTCTATAGGAAAGAAGGAATGGGCCCAGCTCGGGGGTTTTGTCATCGTCAGTGTTGAAATCCCTACAGCAGTCTGCTCTTCCCACCTTCCCCAAGTTCTGTCCCAGATGGAGTGTCAAATTTGAAGGTAGGACATCTGTTGTATGGGGAGGTCGGCAGGTCTGAATTTCACTCATGGTTCCCGTGGTCTTCGCAGGAAACAACAGGAAACTTGTAACAATATAAATCCTGGATCCTGGGGGTTACAAGCATGTCCTTGTAACCTCTGGATCTCACCTGACTACTAGAAGGTCATGAGTAAATTCCCTCACTATTGTATAGCCTAAAGAATGGGAACAGGAACCCTCAAATATGCTAGAATTTGCAAACTCTCTCCTAGGTTTGGTGTCATGAGCTCTTGTGGGGGGACTCCTGACCCTTTTCCTTTTCTCTCTGTATTTCTCTTATTCTCCTCCCATCCCCCTCACCTCTCCCCCTTTCTCCTCCCCTTTATTCCTCAACCTCCTTCTTGCCTCTCTCCATCCCATCCTTTCTTTTTAGCCACAAATACAGAGCCCCTTCTTCATTACACACACTGCCCTAGGTCTGGAAAAACTAGCCGGTGCCCTAAAGAAACTTACACTGGGGTGCTTATGTACCAAGTATGCTAGGGGGTTCATGAAGCTACACATTGCCTTCCCGTAGCAACCTCAGCTCTAATGATTCCTGGAACTGCAACTGTTGAGTAGATTAGGAGGAAGAAAAGCAACTTCGCCAGTTACTCCTGCTGAGCCCTCAGGACAGCTCATGGCTTCTCGGCCACAGGTCCACTGGCTTGTGCTCATTCATTGTGAATCAGGCAGGAGTCACCGCTGACCCTGACCCATACCAAGGATGGTCATTTATTTACCCTTTGAAACGTGATCAGGTGGCCCATTAATTTTGCAACATTAATTCTAAGAGGAAATTAGATTCCAACTGGAGTCATTTATCTTTTGAAAAAAGAGCCACAAGAAGGGGACATCGATAATCACAATGCAATCCTCTGAGTTAGGAAGTGGCCAGGACATTGGTGTTGGACCTCTGTATATCTAAGGGCTTTGTGGCATTTTCTTAAATGAAAGAATTTGTTTCAAGACCACTTCAAAAGACCATTTCTCCCCAACATGTAGCCGAGACATTTCCGTGCAAATGAAAGAGCCATTTACATGGAGCCACAGTTTATTCTTCCCCAATACACTCTTTATCCACAGGAGTCTATCAGAGTTGGGGCGATGGGTTCATTGGTAAGGTATTTACAGGCAAGTACAATGTAAAAAGCAGGTAGGTGTGGTATCCTTGTAACCTCAGCATTGAGGGAGACAGGCAGATCCTTAAGATGCCCTGGTTGGTCAGCCTCAGCTAATGGGCCAGGGTACCTCAGGTCCCTGTGAGAGACGCTGTGTCAAAAAGCAAGGTGGATGGCCAATGCCTGAAGCAATACCTGAGGGTGACCTCTGGCTTTCACATATGCTTGCACTCATGTGTGCCTTCACACACACACACGCACGCACACACATACGCACGCACAGAGTTCTAATTGAGAAGGGTCTCCATGTGAGCACAGCTGGCCACAGGCTCAGGGTGTCACTAAGTGATCCATTTAGCTACATGAATCTTCCTTTTCAAACTTGTTAGCCTTCTCAAATCTGCTATGTCTTTAAAATGATGATTTGTTTCTCCAAGGATGCATCTTCCTTGATATTTTCTAATCTAGAAATGCTGCCTCCCCTGATTCGTTTACAGCCTCCTGATTTAATTCCCCGTGGTCTGTCTTCTGTTGAAATAGTGTTATTTATCCAACATTTTTGGCCCTATTCATCTCTCTCTTATATGACAGTCATATAACTCCAAGATCTTACAAACAATAAATATTAGTTAATGCTATTGGTACAGCTCTGAAGAAAATTCTACATCTAAAGGTCTATGTAAATGTGGATGGCTTTCATAGCTCTTCTTTTACAAACCAGACAAGCGATGGAACAATGGATGCTGGCGAGTCCTTAGCACCCAGGTGTGTATGTGATCTCATTGTGCTGAGGTACCTCTCTGCGCCGTCTCTGTGTTTTATGAATAACACACGATTCCGTAAGAATGGAAGTCATTTACCAATAACCACAGCTAATGAACCTCATAATATGTATAATTGTTACAGGTGAAAAAATGTATAAGGAATGACTAAGTGTCCTAATTGGATCATTATACATTATGTACATGTACCAGACTACTATTCTATATCCCATAAATATATATAATAAAGATAAAATGGCAGTAAATAAACTTCTATATACAAGAGAATAAAAACAAAATTTACTCTAATTATGTATTCTGCTTAACCCAGTTCATCATAAATATTGCCACTCCAACATGTAATCAATAATAAAATTGATGAAATATTGCATGCATCTTTGTGTACACTATAATACATCGTAAAACAGACAATAAATTCCCATGAGAACGTTTTGAAAAAGTGTATCTAAGCTTCATGCCACAGTAAGAAGACAAGGAGCTTTGGTGAAAGTAACTGATACAGTTACTTCCGGTTACTCTGATAAAAAAATGGGAACAAGAGTGACCCCAGGAGGTTAGGGTTCACTGTGGCTTAAGGCTCCAGAGAGACGATGTCAGTCTTGACAGGGAAGGCGTGGCCTGGCTACAGGAAGCTAGGGGATAACATTTCCATAAACACAGAAACAACAGGAAGAAAAGTAGGAAGTGGAGAGAGGTGTAAGGCCTCAAAGCCTGTCCCCAGTGACACACTTCCCCTTGCAAGACTCTACCTTCCAAATGTTCCAGAACCTCCTGGCCGCCACTAACTGGGAACCAAGTGTTCAAATACCCTAGCCTGTGAGGACAGTTCTCATCAAACTGTCACAAGGTTCTATGCAAATTAATCAGATTTGGATCTAGTTTTGTGACTAGCAACTGGTATAGAGATTGTGTCTCAGATAATCAACTAATAAACAAGAGGACGTCCATGCTCAAAGTGACTTCTTAGAAACCTTTACCAGGAATGTTTTCTCAATGCTTGACCTTATCTCTTAAAACATGGACACATGAAGTAAGTCTTTATTACTTAATTTGGGCAAATTGAATCTATTATTATTTGTTATCAGAGACTTAGCATGTATGCCATAGGTCTGTCATTTCAAAGTCAGCACATGGCCTGAGTTGTGCAAGGGATTGTGGGTCTCCCTGCACAGACTGGAGGCATCTTAGTGTCACGCCAGATTCTAAGGACATATATACACATTCCCCCAGGGACAGAACCTCACCAGCATGTATCCTGAAATATTCTTATCAGCATTAATAATTATTGATAGGAAGAAAGCAAGCAAGCAAAATCTCTCAGCTGTGCATTAGAAAAACACCCCAGGCATCTTGGTGTGTTTGACTTTTCTGCTTTGGTGAGAATGTCACAAGTCAAACACTAATGACAACTAAAGACTCCATGTTTCAAACAACCTGACAAATGCAAAAGTTTTCTTCATATTTAGTCAGAACACTGAAATACAGTAAGGACTAAATGTTGGCAAATCACTGTCCCATGAGTCTTTGAGGGTGCGGACGCTTAATTGGCGGTATTGGTAGAAATATCTGGATGGATGTCATTTAACTCCTGTGGCAATCCCAAATTAATTTTTGCTAGAGAAGAAACGTGGCAGCTATTTTTAATTTGAAACACTAGAAATGCCAACAGTCAGATGCTAACCACATCTTCTCTCAGTTGGCGACACCAGGCAGTGGTCTAAACAGGAGCCCTACAATTGTGGTTTTGGCTTCAGAGTCGCAGCACAGTTGTTAGCGTTCAGACTTTAGCAGAGAAAAACACGGCTCAGGGGAGAGAAGGGAAAGGGCAGGCTGTCATGGCCAGCTAACTCAGTCGGACTGGGGCCCAGCCCCAGCCTCACATGGCTTTCTGGGGTCATCTGCCCAAGCTTGTGCTGGTTTGGTTAACAAGAAAAGCAAGACGGTGAGATGAGCAAAGGCATTTTGGAAATGCAAAGCGACACACAAGCAGATTTTTCAAATGGTAAATATCATGAATGGAAAATCCAAACCTTTGGCTTCCTGGAGCTTTCCTGCCTTGGTGTGGTTGCTGTGGATGGTGGCTATGCTCGGGATGAGATGAGAGTTCTGTGTTCTACCTTGGTCATGCTGAGTTAGTGTCTTTGTTTCTACTCTCATACCCACAAACACACTACATTTGCCCAGGGCTGTTCTGTAGATTAAGAACCAACAACAGCTGTTCTGCTCATCCATTCAAGCAACCTAGCAATTTGACCCCAAGTCCCCACACAGGGGCATTTCCTGCACATGCCAGATGCCAGAATACACACAGGAAAATAGTGCCAACATTTTCTTACATTATCTAAATTTTTTAACATCAAGATAGTGGGTTGTGGACACGTCTTACATATATGGGTGTGTCTGACTCTTATGTGGGAATACATAGATACAGATGCAATAGAATACAGCTCAAGAATAAACTATATATAAACCATGTATCGACATGGACAAGTATCATATCAGAGTAATTCGCAGAAGACATAAATATAAGAGCATAGTCTAATATTTACATATGTTAATTCATACATAATTGTATTTTAGAATAAACATGTATTAAATATAAATCAAAATGTAGGAATGAAAACCGCTCCAACAAGGGGATGGTTCCTGCCATAGGCCTGGGGAGAATGGTGTGAAGGGACTTAATTTTTGTCTTCTATATATTTTACTGGGTACAGAGCTAAAAAGTTAATTGCATCTTTTTTATAACTACTACAATTAATTAACAAAAGTTATACTGTCCTTTATTTAATGTAACTCATTCTAATTAGTCTTTGAAAGTCTAGGGGCAAAAAGATAAAGCAGGAATGCAGAACTGAGCCCTTCCAGATTCTCCAGGGAAGAGATCAGACGAGGACCAGTCCCAGGCAGGGTGACTTTGTGCAGTCAGGACGACAAAAGGGAAGAAGCCAGTGGGAGGCAAGGTTTGATCTTCTCCACACAGATACAAAGAACAGGCATGGGAGGTAAGCCAGAAGGACATGGCTGGATTTCCTCTGAGGTTGAAATGGGACCAAAGATGGAACCAGAGTGACATTAGCTGCAGAGAGCCATGCTGCTTGGTGCCGTTTTAGGACGAAGGCTGGAGGATCAGCTGAGAGTTCTGTTGTTCCCGGGTCCCGCTGCTCCCCGCGTTCTTGTGTTCCTTCTGCTACTGTCTCCATTTGCCCCAGCATGAGAGGACCGACCTTGAGGGGAAGTCCTCTCATCTCTCCAACCTAAGTCTTCACCCATTCCGCTCAGAGCAGGTGAGAGCCGGTCCAGCAAAATGACCTGAGTTCTAGTCCCTGGATCTCATGGTGGAATGAGAAAGACATTCCCCACAGCTATACCCATAAGCCTGAAGAAATTCACACGGGCATGAATCACACATTCTAAAATACCTTTAAAAATACTTTCCAGGTGGACCGAAGGCAAGGGTAGTATTAAGATTGGGGTCTCAAGGTGGGAGTAATGGCTTCTGTGTGGAGTGTCTACAGTCCAAGGGAGCGAAAGGCTGGTGGGTGGGAGCGTGACGTCGCTATACAAGAGTGGGGTCTCTAAAACAATGAGACTTTCTTTGATGAAGGCCTAAAATATAAAATGAAGAACTGAAAAGTAAGAGTTGAGGGATTGAACCTGGGTTAACGGACAGAGAGGACTCGAGGCTCTGGGTGAGCTGCAAAGAATAGCTGAAATGTACAATGGAGGAATCTCAGCTGAGCAGGACCTAGGAGAAGCCAGTGGGGAAAACGGAGTGATTTAAGACGGGCCGAGATTTCAGAGACCTAGCTGGAGGCAGAGCATGGATGGCAGGGCTAGGGGTTGAACACGCGGGGAACTGAGTGTAATGCAAACACGCATCAGATGGACCAGACTGAGAAGACAGGAGAGATTGGGGTTGCCAAGGAAGATGCCGTGATGGAGGGACAGTGAGCCAAGCCGGCTGGATGGCAGAGACAGCCGCGGAGCGTGAGGAGTAAGGGTCACAAACTAGCAGGAGACAAATGGGTGGGTAGATGCTTTGTCCCCACCCACAACCATCCTAGTTTTATAGCTGGAAAAGTGAGGATAGTGGACGTAGAAAGATTTCAACTAGAGAAAAAAATAACTGCGCACAACTGAGAACTATTGAAGGTCAAGGAACAAGGGCTTTTCTGATGGCTTTACCGACGACCTGATCTTCACAGTGAGTATCCCTGTCCCCAGGCAGTGCGGCTTGTCTGGCTTTTCTCTACACATGGCTGTTTGAACTTCAATTTTAAGATGAGTTCAGATAGTCAGGTACAAGAATGGGACAGAAATATAAAAACGATGAAGTAGACATGCAGATGGGTCGTATAAATACGGTCACAGCCTGCCCGGTGCTGCCGTAACAGAACACCTGAGCCAGCGTGATTTCGAAAGAGCCCGATGAGCTCTCCACAGCTCTGGAGGCTGGGAGTAAAAGGCTGACAGGCCTGTGTCTGGCAAGGGCTTCTGTGACCTATCACCTCACCACGGTAGAAGGTACCCGATGAAGAGACAGCAGAGAGACCAGCAAACGAGGGAGGGGAGTTCCCTTCTACTACAAACCCGTTCAGAATAATAACGGCACTCCCACCATGGTGACTCTTCCTGAGGGAAGATCATCAAGAATCCGGTCACCTCTCAACAGTGTGGTGGTGGACGGTTTCCAAGCCAAGAAGTTGGGGAGGTTGGGGGTACGAACTTAAAATCATAGCACTATATAACAATTTGTATGTGTGAGTCTTTGGATTGGTAAATAGTTAGGAGGGAACTCCTTAGCTCATCACTTTATAACATAAATAAGTACATGAGCTGAACGTCTACACTTCTGCATTTGCTTGTTTTTTCCTAAACAAAGAGACAAATCCCTCCGATGGTGGGAGGAATGCTCGGAACACATTGCATCAGATCCTAATAGTGAGACAACTGCCTTTCATACTAAAAATAAAAAAAAAAACCACCACCCAAATCCGAACAATGGGGAAGAAAGAAGGTGAGAACACGAGCTCTCCCTGCTTGGCAGGTAGGAAGTGATTCTTTGCACCTTCCAGCTAGACTAGAGTTCAGAGAGAGACAGTGAGCTGGTGCTGATGCTGCTCGTGGCTTGCCTTTTGCAGTTGTTAAACACGACCACTCATAACCTTAGCTTTAAAATAATGTGGATGAAGATGATTAAGAAAAGGAAGCGATGCTTGGTTGTTCCTCGAGGCCAGAGAGGAAACATATTCGCTTCTTTTCTCTTTGCTGTTAAAAATTTTTTTAAAAATGCCCCACAAGGCAACTTGAGGAAGGAGGGGTTTAGTCTATCTCACAGTTTGAGGGGATACAGTCCAACAGGTTGAAGTCAGGCCACTGTGACATTGCATGCACAGTTGGGAGGCAGAGAGGGATTAATGCAGGTCTCCGCTTCCTTTCCTCCCATCCCCCCCCCCTTTTTATTCATTTCAGGACCCCATCCCAGACAGAGGAATTCTAGACAAGGAATTCATCTAAATCTGTGTAAACTTAGTTTGTCCAGAACAACTAGACAGGCACCTGGGTGATGTTGAGTTATCCCTTCTTATGCATACATCATACATACATACCATCATGTACTATTATAACACAGTAAACCATGTTCCGCAGGACTGGAGAAAGAAAGACTCAGGCAGAAATGAATGGTCAGGAGGCAGCCTGGTTTACCCACTGAGCGGGCATCCAGTAGCAAGCTGACAGCAAGGCCGGCCTGAAGCGAGGCGCTCATTTCTCAGAAAGCAGTATTTACCTAATTAAGAGCTTCTCCGCGGTCCCCAGTTACTTAATTGTGTCATTAGCAAGACTTCTGACATAAAGAGCAATTCGAGTCTTGAGTGCCTGCCTGGCCGGGGGTAGGGAAGCCCAGCGGAGCGGCTCCCGGTGGGGCTGGCAGCGGCCTGTTGCTTTATGTACCACGCAAAATAAAATAATTGGTCCCCGGAGGGGCTATCTCCTCAGCTGCCAGCTGGGAAGGATTTTTTTTTCCCTGTGAATAAAAGCCAAGCCTGCACAGCACCTCGGCAGAATATTAACCGAGTCTCCGCTGCTCAGAAGCTCGGGGCAGGCAGTGGGTCCGAGGATTTGCTCTGAAGACCTGTGCTCTGACAGCGAGAACATTAGTGTTGGTCAGGGGAATAAAGCAGTCAGGCTTCCAGGTTCTCAGACTAATACATGCTGCTGTATCATTAAGGCCTCCCCTTGGGTGGAATCACAAGGGCTGATTCAGAATTGGAGTCCAAAGGATGCTTTTTGGTTCTTGTAACATCAGAAGGCAAATAGTCAGATTTGAGGAAGGCCATGCCTGCAATAGGTGCGAGCCTCCAGCTACTGCGTTTTCTCCAGGCTATAACAACAATAATAAAAATTTAAAAGTGGTGAATATAGTATTTACCCCTCCCCCAGGGAACGGTATCAGTATATTTAGAATGCCTTTCTGTTGTTGCATTTCTTAGTTGAGATAATTCACACATAATAAACTTTTTTACTGTGCAATTCCAGGCTGGGAAGATGGCTTAGTGGGTAAATGTCTGCTATGAAGTAAAAGACAAAGACCAGAGTTTGGGTTCCCAGCACCCATATAGATGCTGGGAGGGTGTGGTGGTCCACTTGCAATCCTAGCCAATGAGGGGTGGAGATGGGGGATCCCTGGGACAAACCGACTATCCAGAGAAGCCCAAGTAGCTAGAGGTATCAAGGGGGGAAACCACACTTCCATACATAAGATGGAGAGTAATCAACGAAGACTCTCAATGCCAACCGCTGGCCTCCATTCCAATGTGCACACAAGCACATGTGTACACACACAACACATTACACATGCACACACGCTTCACACAATTCACTTCATTTGGCATATTCCTTACCAGTATCCAATTCACATGGTTTCATCAACGCTCCCCCCCCCCCAAGCCCTGAATTCCCCCTTCACTCCTCCCAGCCACAGGCAGCTGTGCGTTTGTCCACTGTGGGCAGACAGTGTCTGATCAAGGAGGTTTATGTGTCTGACAGGCCTCTGACTGCTGTGAAGGAAAGAAGCGGCACAGCGCCGCTGGGATGAGGGGCTTTCTGGAGCATCTTATCTGGAGTGGGAGGTTAAACAGGACAGAGCAGAGACTGTCAATGCTCGTCCGTGTTCCTCCCTTCCTTTTTCTGGTACACCGCTGTGAGCAAGGGCCATCACAGGAACTTTCGCTACGCTGTGCTGGAAGACAGCCTGTTTTGTTCTTGTATTTTAAACTAAAAAGAGTGAAAAAAGTAAGGATATAAACATCTTCGTTTGTATTTTGAGTTTTTATTTCTGGACCTTTGACTTCAAGGTTGCCTATAGGTACCATAAATAGAAACAAAATTTCACTCTGTTTTTCCAAAGTGCTGGAAAATAGAAACAAAAGCTAGAGAAAAGCTTAATGAAATTTTATTCTCAAAGAGGGGATTTATATTTTTCTGTGTCTTTGAACAGAAGATTCAAATTTATTTAGTCAAGGAAGCCAGTTAAAAGTTATCCATCACAGGGCTGGAGATATGGCTCGGCACTAAGGGGCGGCCCCTGTGCCTGGGAAGGACGGGAGTTCAGTTCCCAGCCCACCTTAGGTGATTACTATCACCTCACATACTCATGCAAACACACACACAAATAAAAACTAAAATCAATCTTTGGAAATCAGCCATAGTATATGCATAGATATTAAATATTCTGGAAACGACACTGAGAATTGAGCCACTCAAACAGCTTTTGGGTGTACGGCTTCCCATGCCGCTTCTCACAGTTGATGTACAACCATTAGCTCAAGGTTGCCATTGGCTTTCTCAGAGGAAGCTTGAACACCTGCTGTCCTTAACCAAACCTGTGCCAACTCTCTGCCTGAAGAAGAGGGACTTGGCACGACTTTCCTAGAGTGGTGGGTGGAGAGGGAGCTGTTTAACGCTGCTTCCCCTCAGTACAGCTCTTCAGGTTGGGCAACATCTCAGTTTTGGTACTCCCAGAAAGCAAGGGCTTTCGTGTATTTTAACTTTTGGCAAAGATCCCTAAGAAAAGGAAGGGAGACTAGACAGATGGGAATGAAAGAATGACCCAACCGCAGATGTCCCACTGGGCTGCATCTTGAGGCTTAAGTCCCTCACTGCAGAGCATTCTAACCTTAATTCCAGATGGAAATGTGTAGGTATGCAAGCACCACCTACAGTTTGGGGCACATAGCAGGTGTATGTCTACTTGGGATGCTACGATTCATACAAGCAGTAGACAGCAAAGATGGACAGAGGGGTCTTGGCAGGAAAGAGGCTCTGAGCGACCAGAGCTTGGCATAGTGTGAAAGCGTCTGTACAGAGGATGCTGTACTTTGAAACCTGTGTGGTAAAAAAAACCAGGACCAGCATCTCTGTGGGGGCTACAGTAGGAACGATCCAGATAGAACCACGGGAGGGCATCAGGCTCAGCATCCCAGTGAGGGTGGACCGGACACTCATTCACAGCTGTTCTGCTCCTCAGATATGCAGGAGGCTTTGAAGACCTCATTCCAGAGTTCAAAGGCTCTGACATTTGCTGTTTGTGAAGAACTGCATCGGTCAACTCTTCTAGGCTTATTAAAACAATATCTGGTATATTAATTATGTCTTTATCTATGACCAAACAACTCAAGAGAACAACTCAGGGTTTCAATCAGTCTATCATGGTGGGAAAGGCAGAGAGGAACAACTTTTGGTAGTTGGGGATCCAAAAAGGGAAAAAGGAAATACAGAAAGGAGGCAGGACAAGACATAGTCCCTAAGGACATGCTCCTAATTGTCTTCCAAATAGGTCCCATTAGCAACTTTCCTGACCTTCCAATAAGGCCAGTGTGTTCTGAATGCATCAAGGATTAATGCGTTCATTAGGTCAGGGACTTCATGATCTAGCTGTCCCTGTAAACATCATCACAGACACCCCCAGAGGTGTCTTCATTAACTCCCTAAACATCTCAGTCCAGTCAAGTTGGCAAGAAAGTTATGTGGGCTGGGATCATTATCAGAAAGAATATTTTGGGGCTCTTCAAGTGCCAGAGTGGATGAGTGGAGGGCGAGGGTACCTTTATAGAAGAGCAAAAGGCAATGGGAGGCAATTCTTAAAGCATACCTACTTCTTGGCCCAGCAACTCCGCTTTACAAACTGATCCAGGCTGCTGAGATGTCTGAGTGACAAGCACTTGCTGCCAAGGCTGATGACACAGTTTGATCCCCTTCACCAACATGGTCAAACGAGAGAACCCACCCCAGCAGGTTGTCATACGTGCGTGTGTGTGAGCACAATCAATCCATCAGCCAACGCAATAAAGAACTATATCCTGAAAATAAGGGCACGAACTTCCATGAAGAACTGTACAGAGATGCATATTAGAAGTCCCAGAGCACTGGCAAGTTGACTATAATTCTTAAGTCCACCAGCTGAGGAATACTTAAATACATTTTAGCATAACTCAACATCGTGGTGTACAAAAGGCATTGAAATACTGTGGCAGACATGTGTACACCTTAACACAGAAAGGCGATGTCAACACTTCAAGCAGTAAAGCTGAGTACCATTCTACGGGAGTCCACTTCTATAACCTGAGGCATGAAGGGAGAGGCATCTAGGCAGATGACTTCTGAGAGCTCGGTGCTGTCACGTTTCAGGGCCTGCTTCACCCCGTGCTTCTACCTAGTGTGTTGTCTGGGACTGTAGTCTGCACTGCTGTTTTCGAAACTGGACAAGAGAAGTGAAGTTATTTGAAACTTGATTTGGGGCAAAAAGTAAAAATAAATGGAGGATCAGACTCTCCCTTCCCAAATTTAGTCCAGGTATGTCACTTGGTACAGCAGTGACTTGGGTTGCAGGGCCATGCTATTGACACAAAGGTTTGGACTCTCTTAATCTTGTTCGGGTCTTTTTGTTTTTGTTTGTTTGCTCTTTGTTTTGTGCTACTACTTTTTTTTGTTTTTGTTTTTATTTTGAGAGCCAGGCACAAATATCCACGGACACTTCCCATCCTTCCTCACTGCTTTGGGCTCACTGAGCGTGACCAGGAATCCTCCACTCGCTCTCGGTCTTCAGGGTGTGTGTGACTCATTTAGAGACTGGCAGTAAGATCAGTATCAGGAGAACATTCCCGCGCGACTCCTAAACACACGCTTGCTTCAGCGTCTCCTCCCGGTGTCCGCTGGGTTCATGTGACGCTCGGGCCTCACCTTAGCATACTTCAGGCAGATAGGATTTATTAGTGGATGTGTTAGGTCAAGGCGTCTTACACAATATGTCAATAGCACATATGCAAATTATTGATTGTTTGCCAATAAAGTAAATTTTGCCAGTCTTTTAATTAGCTGCTAGATTAATTAGACTGACATGCTAAATAATTAATTAGCTATTCAGAGTGTTGCTGGTGAGTGTCCTCCTGTGGCTGAGCTGTACACACCTTCTGATTCATTATGAGGCCACATCAGATACAGGCATTGTATTCTAATTCTCTGTTGGTTGGCCATTCCTACACAGTAGTTATGGGTATCACGATTAGCAAAATAGTCCCTTTGTTCTTCCTTGTGTCACATGAACAACCCTCTGCGAGTCATTTATAGTTGGCTGTGCAAACATTCTCTAAGCTCGTACCCTTTTTCCTTTCCAGTCCTGTAAGATTCTTCATTTTGACTTCTGGAAGGATTAGGGCTATGTCTTAGGATGGGTTACTATTGCTATAATAAAAAGTCATGACCAAAAGCAACTTGAGAAGGAAAGGGTTTATTTCACTTACACTTCCGTACAACAGCACATGATCAAAAGCAGTGAGGACAGGAACCCAGGCAGGGCAGGAACACAGAGGCAGGAGCTGATGCAGAGGCTATGTAGCGGTGCTGCTTACTGGCTTGCTCAGCCTGCTTTCTTATAGAACCCAGGACCACCAGCCCAAGGATGACATCACTCACAATGGACTGGGCCCTGTCCAATCAATCATTAATTAAGAAAATGCCTACAGCCCAATCTTCTGAAGGCATTTTTTGAAGGGGGTAGCTCCCTCCCCTTAGATAACTGTAGCTTGTCAGGTTGACATCAGACTGTCTGAAACAGGTTGTATTGCAGATTCCTGAAGGTTAGTGTCCCACACTCTGGGATCTTCCATCTATGCTATAAGGAATGACAAAGACTCTTGGAAGTCTGACTTGCTTTCAAAACAAGACCAAATATCCAAGAAGAGGCGATAGCGATATGTGGGTGTCATGAATTCCAGGAGGAAAGTGGCTGGAGGGAAGCTTTTGCTGGGAAGCTCCTCCTCTTGGCTCATGTTCGATGGAGCACATCTCCCCACAGTGAGCATCTCCCAGGGAATCCCAAAAGACGGACTTCTGCCCCATGTTCTAGCTTTGCCCCTACCACCTTCTACAGAGCATAGACTTTGTTTGCTTTGTCTTTGTTGCCTTGAGAACACAACACAATGTGTGAAAACAACTTTTATAAATCTTCCTGAAATTTTTGAATCTAGAAGTACTTTTTCAAACAACTTATTTTTTTTTTTTATCCTAAGTTATCGTATTTGTTCTGAGTTTTATGGTGTTTCATGGGCCCTGTCTTTAGCAGTTCTGACCTGGTGAGTATGGGCTGGGCTGGATTTCTTTACTGATTAAAAAGATGTCTGGGTGATCCTACAGTTTCTGAGTTTCACAACAGCTGACTGGGTCACTCGGCCTCCAAGAACAGCAAAACGCCGTCACCAGCTTATGTAATTTTCTGGCATGGACAATCCTCTGCATCAGTCATTTGTAATTCCAATATCTACCAAGAATATAAATATGTATCAGTTATGGTTTGATCCTGGGAACGGAGGCAATGCTATGAGCTGGGAAATAAAACAAAACCAAGCAGACTTTATCAGCGGGACCTCAATAAATGTGTATAGTTCTGCTTAACAAAAACAAGAAAATCAAACCACATCTGTCTTTCTCTTTCTCGATGATTTATGGAGGCCACAGTGAGGGCGCCGGGACACGATACCACCGAGCCTCATTTTCTCAAAGGAATGGCTTAGAAGTGGACACAACAGTAGAACCATTGCTTTCAAACATCAATGTCCCTGGATCTCAGTATAAGGTAGATCTGAGCATGTAGAACATGTAAGATCCATAACACTATAAGAACACTCAAATGGCATACGAGACCACAGTGGAATTTTAGTAGTGAGTAAGCTCTAATTCCTGCCTGTTTGGAGAGCCCACCTCTTCTCTCTGTTTACATGGACACACGCCATGAAGTCTCTGCTCTAAGTGACTCTGCCATTTCTCAGCCAGCATGGGTAAGGGTGAGGTTAGGGGAGCTGAGGAGGCACCCCTGCTTTTTGCTCTCTTGCCTAAAAGGGAGTCAGACTGTTAAGTTCCTTGTCTCTCTGCTGCCTGGAGAAATCTAGCTCATGATAGTTTTAAGATGCCATCACTGTTGTCTGTCTCAGCCTTCTCTCCAATCTAGCCTTTGTCTACACTGAAGAAGCTTCCTGTCTTCTCCACGCTTGGGCTTCCACTGCTATCACTGAATGAAGTAGGTGTGCTGGCCAATCCTCGCTGTCGACTGGATTTAGAGCTGCCTTGGAGACACTTCCGGGCTCAGGAGGAATGGTGTTTTCAAAGACATTTAACTTAAGAGAAAGACTACCCTGCCTTGACTACGGTTGGCACCTTCCCATGGACTGGCATTCCAGACTAAATGAAATGGGGGAAGAGAAAGCCAGCTTCAGTGCCAGCCTCCATCTTCCCCTGCTTCCTGACAATGTGACCCGCTACCCAACACCGACTGGGTGACTTGACGTTAGTGTAGCTGTGCCTTCCTTTCACGGTAAACTGACTGCAGCTTCTAAAACCAGGAAACACAAATGAAACTCTTCTCCTCACAATGGTTGTCAGGGATTTTGTTATGGCCACGAGGAAAATTACCAGCATCGCAGGGAACAGCGAGAATCCTTTTGACCTTCCTCCATGATATGTTCTTACTAAAGGGAAATTCAGGAGAAGCACACAGGTTTTCAAGGTAGTGAAATGTTAGTGCTGGCATACGTTCTAAAGAGTACAGTCTGGCTTTGCCGTTTCTCAGCTGTGTGTCCTCAGGAGACCTGGCAACCTCCTCCTATCCCACTTGCCTCATCTATAAAGTGAACCTTCCTTCAAGATCACCGCGAAGTTTATCTAAACTAATATTTGTGTTGAGTCAACTGTTTACAATACCGTCTGGCATGTGATTAGCGCCTCTGTGTCTGATCACAGCAATATTATTTATTTTTGTTGATGTTTTGTTGCACAATATGGAAAAGGTTTTGACTCGTGACAGAAATAAACTCAGAGCCCTTTCTGCTGCATTTTTGTCTAAGACTACCTTGTGGTGTCAAATGGTTTCCCTGGTAACCACAGTGGCAGGAGACAGCGCAGTCAGCCCCTAAGCATTGGCTGCTGTAGACTACAGTAACAGCTAGGATGTCAGAGTTGGCTGACTGGGCTGGACTAGAGAGAGGGCTCAGCTGTTAAAGGGCAAAGAGACTGTTTTCTGAACTGTGTTCTAAGAAATGAAATTTTGGTTTAAACAACCTCAAACACTTTAAACTCTACAATAAATATAAATTCACCCATGATCTCTTGGAAGAAGCAGAATGTCTCCGATGATTATATGCTCTGAATCCTCAAAATATGAAGGCATGTTAGTGTGCCAACATGCACAGCAAAAATGAATTCCATATGTGATGAGCTGAGACTTAGAGGGTTAGGGCTGGGTACCACTCTCCTAGAGGACCTGGGTTCTGTTTCCAGCACCCGTGCCATACAGTTCACAGCTGCAGGTAACTCTGGCCCTCAGGGAGTCTAGTTCCTCTCTTCTGGCCTCTGAGGTACTTCACTCACAGGAAAATACACACGCACACACACACGCGCACACACACACATGATTGTACACACACACGATTGCACATACATATACACACATGATTGCACATACACATATAGGCACACACATGCACACATGGTTGCACACACACTATTGCACCCCCACACACACACAGGCACACATACGCACACATGGTTGCACACACACACATAACACACACACGATTGCACACATACACATACAGGCACATTCACAAACACATGCACACGCATGGGCATGAACAAGTTATATAAATAATAAATTTTTAAAAATAGCTAATAAAGTGTCAAGGGGCTTTTGTTTATTGTAGAGTTTAAAGTATTTCAATATTTTAAGCCAAAACTGAATAAATACAAAAATCCTGAAGTAACTTCTTAGAGCATAGTTTAGAAACAAGTACTTTAAAATAGAATGGATTAAATCTATTTTTTCTTCCAGCAAGGTCTTATAACAGAAGATCTTATAATACAGAGCTTTTTATGCTACAGGTAGGACTTGTAAAATAGAGCTTTAAAAAGTACTGAAGATGTCAAGAGAAAGACAAGCTTATGTTGCAAACCAGGGGTTGAGGTTTAAACTTAGGCAGAACCCTGAAGTTTGGGACACACCCTCTGAGTTGTTCCTCTGTCTTGCCAGTGTCACTCAACTCCAGGGGTCTCCATTCATGCGACCACATGAATGGTCTAAGGTAGACTGGAGCGCTGTGTTCAAGGTTTCTCCTGGGGGTTCTGGTGGTATTCTCTGGGTATCATTTTGACAAGTCACCAATATATTATTTCTTACAGGATGCAGGAGAATGCCCCCGAAGCTTTGGGGATCTGCAAACATGTGGCCGGGCCACCTTCCACAGGGAAAGGGAGCTTGCCTATGAGACAGAGCTGAGTGGTGGCGGTGGGCAAGCAGCTAGGACCACCTAGGTGAACCTCAGGCCATCAGAGAGTTCATAAAGGGGGCGTGGTCTTCTGCCTCTAGACTGAGAATCAGAGATGAGATTGGGCAGAATTTGAGGATGGGATGGGGAGGATAAAGCCAAAGAGAGCAGGCTCCTCAGGGAACCAGTAAATACAAGGAAACCGGTGTTTCAAGAGAGCCTAAGAGAAAGGACTAACCCCACTGAAGCTGTGATTAAACCCATACTGTATTATGTGAGAATTACGGTGGATTTCTACCTCCTTGTGGATTTCTCTAAGGGGGTAAGATTTGAGTGACTTGTTACACAGAAAACCAAAACAAGTCATTAGCATCCAAAGCCTAGACTGTTTACCATGACATTGTCATCTTCAGTGAGCTTCCCCTTGGATGTATAAGAAGCAAACTGCTGCCTCGTTCCTTGTTGACAGATTGGACCTGACTCCCGTGGGAAGACTCTGACTCCCAGAGATACTGGCTGTTTCTGTGGAGCCTACTGCACGATAGCCAGTGTGTTAGACCTGAGCGGGCAGGCAGGAAGGAAGAGCAGGCTGGCACTCCTGAGCACACGGCTTGCTGCAGGGGAGAGATATCGTCCTCTTCCCTTTCTTCTCCCTCACTTAGGGGACAATGTGAAGACCCCGCATTCACAGCACCCATTACCCTTCTTACATAGGTAGTGCCACCATTGTCCTTATCTGCAGTCAAGGGAACTGGAAGACAGGTAGGCGAAGAGCTTGCCAGGGTCATATGCTAATAAGTGGTGGAGTCAGGACACAGTCCTACACAGTCTGGCTTCAGAGTCTGTGGCTTGACTGTTACAGCCCACGGGCTTGCATACAAATAAGATGAAGGGCAAGGCGCTGCTTGGAACAATGGGGATGAGAGGAGGTGCCGCATGCAGGGCGCCAGGCAAACATCAAAGTGGCAGGCTCTTTTGAAGGCAATGGAAAATGCCAGCCGAGACAGTAGCATTTTATCTTATACTGTGAACTGGTGATAATAGCTAACACTTACTTTCGCCTGTATGTTATCTCTTGTTATGTAACCGTCCAGAATGTAATGGTTTAAAATAACAAGCAGTTGTCCATGCTCACAGGTCTACCTGTTACCCAATCAGTTCTCGTGGGACTGAATTGGTGTCGGTTTTAACTCGGGGAGGCAGCTGTTGTCCGTGGCAGCTGAGCTGGCTCCCATGTTCGGGGCTGCCTGGCTAGAGGCTATGCTGCCTCAGTCTCCCTCACCTGTTCGGGCCTGCCGTATGCCAGCCCAGGCATGTTTGCACGGAGGCCACCCGACAAGGTATTAATTTCTGCTCAGAGCCATTGCCGAGGAAGAAACAGGGAGTTTCCAAAAATCAAGGCAAGAGAATCAAGAAAATACATATTCTGCTTTTTTGGTGGTCACAATACAAAGGGACTTGGGCACAAGATGGGCAGAAATCTGGGCCTTTTTAGATGTCAGTCCGCCACGGCTGTTGTTGGATTATCTTTGGCTTTTAGCCAATCTCTGATACATGTAATGTTGGTGAAGTCATTTGGGAGCTCATTTGCATTGTCTGTGGAGGCAGCATTGGCATTGGTGGCACCGGAGCCTGAGGAGGACAAGAGGGGACAGCTTGGGTGCCCAAACCTCAGGAGGAAAAGAGGGAAGGAGGAGAGCAAGGGTTCCCTGGAGCCTCGGTGTGGTGAGGACACAGCTGTATCATGTGGAACATCCTGGGGTGAGGAGAAAAGCAGGGTCAGAGGCGGAGCCTGGCTGGAGGGTGGAGACGGAAAGCACGGGGAAGACTTAGGACGAGCAGAGGAACCGAGGCGGGGTCTTAGATTAGAAGAGAGGATCAGGGGGAGAGAGAATGGGCTGGGAGGAACGGCGAGGGAAGCGTTGAGGAGTGGGAGAGGTGAGAAGACCTTTACAGGACAGGAAAAGGAGAAGCAGGATTATGGAAGAAGGGGTAGGTGATCTGTATTAGTAGAGAAAATGTTTCCTCCTTGGCGTGGGCACAGTCCATAGCTCAGTGACAATTCCGTGCTAATCTGACTCTAGCGACTGAGCTGTATCAGAGAATAAATACTATCAGCTGCCTTGAGCTTTCAAAGAAGAGATGCTAGCAACACCCAAAGGTCCAGCGAAGGAGCATGCACATAGCGTGTCTAGACCGTGATTACTCTAGGTATAGTTAGCTCTGGCTGCTGTAACAAAGTAGTCCATAAACCAGCTGTCATAACACATCTAAGATTTATCTTCTCATAGGTTAGGAGCCAAGGGTCCATCATTTATTAGGAACAAAATCAAAACTAGCAGGGCCACACTCTTGGCAGCTCTGAGGGAATTCCCTATCTCCTCCGCTGGATGTTCCTTGGCTTGAGGCCACAGCACTCCAGTGTTTACCTCCAGGCTCCTGGTAAACACCTTCTGCTGGGTGTCTCTCATGGATTTTCGGCATCCTTCTAATGAGGGAATCTGGGATTGTATGGAGGCTCCACTCAGATTGGAGTAAGCTCGCTCACATGAGGATGAGAGAAGAAGGTGACTGTGGACCCTCCAAACTCAGGGCTGTGTGGAGGAAAGATCTGAGGTACTTAAGGTCACAATCAAAGATGTGTCACTGTAGAAGGAAGGCCGTCTCCCAAAATTGGCAACAGCTTGATTCTAGAAAGATCCATGGTATGCTAGCCCCTGAAAAAACATGGCATGGTTTGCCTGTTGCCTAAACACATCTTCTACTATACTTTCAATCATTTTTAGATTACTTATAATGCCATAAGCAATTTGAGCACGATGTCAATAGTTGTCATACTGTATTATTTAGGGAGCAGCGACAAGGGAAAAATCCATGCATAAGCACATACTCAGTGCAGTTGCTTAAAAAAATCCTAGGTTGGTTAAACTTGCAGATGCGATGTGCTGCAGGGAGACGGTGTAGTCAGAATGCAGAGGACGGGGACAGAAAGTGCTGCAGACCTCATCTAAGGACAACAAACTTCAACCTCGTCGGTAGATAGGAAGTGGGAATCAGTAGCAGTGTGTCTTCTCAGAGAAGCCCGGACAGTTGGGCCAGGGTCTGATGTCAGTGCATGACAACGTCCCACTCAGAAACCATGCCAGTGTTGGGACCCTGAGCTCTGCTCTTAGCCTCCTCTGCAGCTAACCTGTAGTCACAGGGCTGTGTAGGTGCTTTGTGTGTAGATAGTCTAGATGCCCGAGATTTCTGAACCCGTGAAGCATACTTGTTGGATCGTTTTAGTTTTAAGACTCTCGTCGTGAGAAACATGCCTTCACATATTTAAACCTTCATCCCCAGTTGGCGGTGCTGTTTGGGGAGGTTACGGCACCTTTAGGCGGTGGAGCCTTGATGAGGAAGTCTGTCACTTGGAGTGTGTTCAGGCTATAAAGTCTCACTCTGATTCCTTTCTCTGTGTATTTTATGTGCAGATGAAAATGTGATCAGTTAGCGTTCTTCTCTGCCACCAAGGTCCACCTCCCCGCCACTATAGAGCTCCCTCTTGGACCAAAGCTACGAACCCCACTTTTCTGTCCAAGCGTTTTATCATAGCAACAGAAAAGGAACATCAGGTGACTTCCTAAGTCCCATGAGCCCATAAACAACCCAGGAGATAAGGGTTCACTTCTATCACCCTCGTTAGCTCCAGTCGTCCCATTTTATAAATTTGATAACCTTTCCAGACTTTTATAATGCCCTAATTGCAATATCATGGCCAGATTCACAGTAGATTCAAGCTGTCTTTTTTGAGATTAGGTGCTAATATTATGTCCTGTACCGTGTGCTAATAGAGACTATTTCCCTGGCTTGATATAGCTGTTAGCTGACGTAACCAAAAGGACACATCTCCAACCTGAAGTTTGCACTTTATTATTAAGAACCAGAACGAGGCTTAAGCAGCAGCCAAGCCTGCTGGGTGACTCTGCAGGACCAGCATCCTACATGAGTCACAACCAATCAAAAGGCATTGTATCTGGTTGACAATTGTCAACACTGAATAAAAACGGAGAGTCACAACCAATCAAAAGGCATTGTATCTGGTTGACAATTGTCAACACTGAATAAAAACGGAGAGTCACAACCAATCAAAAGGCATTGTATCTGGTTGACAATTGTCAACACTGAATAAAAACGGAGAGTCACAACCAATCAAAAGGCATTGTATCTGGTTGACAATTGTCAACACTGAATAAAAACGGAAAATTGATCTTGCCCAACCAGTGAAATCACGTGGATACATGGGAAAATAATTCTCATGTGTGGCTAACTTCCCTCCATAAATGTATTTCATTTTAGATTGGCTACACTCTCATGGCTGAGGTGGTCATATGAAAATGGTTGTAATTTTTTAAATTGAGATTAAGTGAGCCTACTCGGTGATTCATGAGGTCGAGGCCCCCACTGTACACATGTTAAGAAGCTGGTCTGTTCTCATCTCACACCCCACCTTCCTCAAACAGCCTCCATGGTCTTTGCTACCACCTGAAGCTTTCGTCCTCCCAAAATTCAGCTGAAATTCTCGGCCACCCCCAAAGGCTATGGCAGTGATGGGTTAGGAAGGAAGAGTCGTCAGGGAGCATGTGAGTGTCCTCATCAAAACTGTCTTGCTGAAAGGGTAGTTACAGGAAGAGGTACTACTGAACTTAGGGGTTACAACGTGTACCCCAAGAAGCTAGGTTAAGCTGAAGAACTGAATGATAATATCTAAATTAATAGTAAGAAATGGAAAAAGGAAATGTATTCAATGTGGCCGTGTTGAGAAAGGGATAAAGGTCCCAGGGACTCTCTCGAATCCATGCTCTGGGTCCTGGAGTGAGAGTGAATTTTAGAGAGCCAGGGTACATGATCATCTAAGCAGTCGGGGTCAAGGTGGCCCTGGCCACCACTGACCCATCACTGTCTGGACTCTAATCCCTCCAATAAGGTGTTCTGGCAAGCTGGCAGCGGCAGCACTGGGTGAGATCTCCTTCTGGGAGACCAGCTTCCTCTCTGCCTGGCACCAGGCTCCAGCCTTTCCACCTAAGGTAAGATTCCTAGGGAAATTGCAGTTTCTCGTGGCTTCTTGTTTCCCCATCTGGCGGTAAGACTGAAGGAAAGGCGTCACAGCAGAGTTCCACTGACTGTCAGATCGTGTGTGCCCATGTCTCTACATCCATGAGAAACACACTTGTGTTTTCAAGACACCCCTTTGTCCATTTCTGAATAAAGCAGGGCCGGCAGGCTTCATAAAATGCAAAGAAAGCTCTAGCCAGCAGGTGCTAGTTGCTCCGACTTCTATGGACTGAACCCCACGCAGGCTCCTCAGTTTTATTCTTCCTCCTTTTTCTCTGCAGCCTTGGCCTCCCATCAGCTGTTCTGATCCTGAGAGGAGGGGTCGGGGGCAGGATTAAAGACTCAGGGGAGGTCTGAAGCATGAGATTAAGAGTTACTGATAGGGAGAACCTTAGCCCCCTGTTTGGATCAAACCAAGCTCGAAGCTTCAGTCACTGCTGAACTGTAATGCCTGACTTCCCGAAAGTTTGCTTGGAAGGCTGTCTGGTGAGGATGACGAACTGATCACCGCTGAACCAAGAGCTGCATGTTGTCCTACTTAATCCTTGCTACTGTCTAATAAAGTAGCTATTCATCATCCTCATTTTATGGATTAAGAACCTGGGCCTCAGAAAGGAAGTCTACTTAAGGTCATACAGTCAACAAGTACCAGACTAATACATGAATACCTAATGCCAAGTCAGTAGGTGACTGAGGATACGTGTCAGAGTGTGAGTTCAGAGGGGTTACATGGAAAGGGGTGGAACTAGCCCATGTCCTGCTCCCACAGGAAATGAATGCAGACACTCACCCACAAGAGCCTGGATGGGAAGGTGGAATCAGGATGCAGGGGGAGGAAGACGACTCTCAGAAAGGGAAAGAAGTGGAGGGAAAGTGGAGGGAAAAGCACTTGCAGACTCCTGGAAAGGGACAGGCAGGATTGGGTTAAAATAGCCAGGTACTGGACGTACCACAAGGGGTTTGAATAGAAGTGACCATTTTTCTGATCTATGTTAGCCATGTGGCTCAGTACCTTTTTTCAGTGAGGCAGATCACATCCTGCTGCTTCGGGGGTCTGGGCAGGAGTGGGAGGAATCAACTTCCTCCTTCCCAGAATTCTCCTGTTCTCATTACATCATGTCTACTTCCTGTCTGGTCTTCCTGCCTATACTTCCTACCTGATCAATCAGCGTTTATTTATAACACGATTGACAGAATACAGACAATTCTCCTGCACCATTGTTTGCCAATGTAAAGTCAGCCTATGCCTACAGAAAGACAGTTAGAGGGGAACTTACGAAAGTTGGCCTTTCTTCATGTCTCTTCTGTGAAGCAAACTCAAGGACAAAGCAACTGGGTTGCTTTTTCTCCAAGTGTGGTCCTTAAACCCCAGATATCAGTACCACCTCAAGGGTTTCTAAACTGCAAACTAAAGGCTCACCACAGACCAAGAATCAGAAACACTTATAAAATCTCCTTTTCACTAATTACTAGGCTGTTTCCAGTCACTGAGTTTGAGAACCTTAGTTCTACAGCAGCCAGTTAGAAAAGGAAGTATTTGATTAACCACTGACTTTAGGCACCATTGAACCAAATCAGAGTTGGTGAGTGACTGATGCCATTCAAGGCAGGAAGGCGGCCACTGTCTGGTTAGTCTCTACCGTGTGATCAGGGCAGAATACAATCTAATAGATTATTGAAGCCCTGATACCCAAGTGGACTGAGCATGACGACTGTCATTGATCAAGGAAGCCCTGAGGTCAAGAACCCCACCCACTGCCAATGTCGGTCTGTCTTGCACCACCGCATTCTCCTGTGGGCGTTGTAACCCTGGTGATCAGGTCTGAGCCATGTGACCCTAAGGGACTTTTACAGTCACTGGGAAAGGTGTTTATATAACTTCTTACTTCAAATGCTCCTGGCATTTTCCTTTTTAAGTCAATGGGTAAGATCATAAAACATGTACTCTTCTTGTGTATGTGAGTGGCCTATTACATGCGTGTGCATGTGTGTGTGTGTGTGTACCCAGGTACATATCTGTGTGGCTGGTAAGGAAAACTTTCTCCACCTTATTAATCTGAGACAGGCTCTCTCACTGATCCTGGTAGGCTAGAGGCCAGCAAGCCTCCACCTCCTGCCTCTGTCTCCCCTACAGTGCTGGGGCTACAGGTACATGTGTGACCACATCCAGCTTTTTTATGCAGGTTCTGGAGATCTGAACTCACATCATCACACTGTGCACAAGTATTCTTAGCCACTGAGTCACTTTCCGAGGCTGACTATCTTCTGTTTAAGTCAGACTTGTATTTTAATTTCACAAAGGCAATCAGAATGCTCCTTAAAATGCTGCCTAGGAACCAGGAGGTACACTCCCCAGTGTTGACCCTGTGACGCTGGTGTGAGTGGTGATCCAGCTTTTGAACTGCAACAGCCAGGAGGGCCTGATCCATCACAGTTGAGAACACTCAGGGACCCAGAAATGATACCCTGAGTTGCACTAAACCTTGGTTTAGCTTCCTCATCTCAGACTCTTCTCCCAAACTCGTTTTCCTATCTGGAAAATAAGAATCACAACACAAAGCACACGCTGGGAATGAAGACAGCTTTGTTCAAAAGTCATGGCCTAACACAGAATCTGATTCTTTTCTCTGGCAGGTAACACCTTGCACAAACCCATTGGCTTCTCGGGAACTCTTTCAAATGCCCCACACATCGGCTCACCAACAGTCCCATGGCTTGCTGTACAAAATGGGAAAGCGAGCATGGGGCAGGCGGGACATGGCCATGTCAAGGAGGGCACTGGTGACATGGAGTCTGAATTACCTCATACCTTGAGATCAGGAGGCCTCCTGATGGGGGAGTGTGAGCAAGCTCGTTTCTTCCCTTTCATTAGTAAGTCCCATTAGCTCCTGCTTCCAACTTTCGATACTCCCTGTCTTTCGCAAGGAGTGTCACCAACACAATGACACAATGTTCTGCCTGTTTGCATTACCAAACACAGGAAGTGCCAGGGGGAAATGGGACTGCTCATAAGAAATTACTTCAGACACTTGATATAGATGTGACAAACACCGCACTGATTTCCATGTGGGCTTCTGGTCTCATGTCATATGGAAATAAGCCAATGGGACAGAAGCAGGGGCAGCAGGACCCAGTTTCAGCTTTTAAGCAACGGGAGTATCTTGATGCACTTTAAGAAATCCTCTCAACTTCAATCTCTTTTAGACTTTGAGTATTTGTATGCATATATATGTATATGTATATCCATATAGATATGGATACATAAGTATGCAAACATTAACGTGAATAGGCCTACGGGCTGGGGAGGGTTCTTGTAGCCATCCCACTTCCCCAGAGACGGCTAGTCAGTCCTTACCTGTGACGACCGTTACAGTAGAATGCAGGCGGGCACTGTCGGGCACTAGTTATGTCTTATAAACTAGAGCATGTCAAGAGATGAGTATTTCAAGCTAAAAAGTTATTTGAAAGGAAAATGAAATCATACAAAGAATAATTAGGCAGTAAAATCTTTACCAGCGTATTTACCTTTCTAAAGTGACCAGTGTTCCCCTGTAAACACACACACAATCACATACACTTTCACACACACACACACACACTCACAGACACACATACAACACACTATATGCACATTCACACACACTCACACAGATAAAGACACACAAACACATAGACATACACAGGCATACCACACATGTGCTCACACACACATTCACACACTTACACAGACACATTGCACACACCACATACACTCACACACACACTGTCTGGGGATCTCTTCGCAATTCCATCTCCTATGAATGGTCACAGTCATAGGCCCTGGGTGAGGAGTGGGCTGACCATCAGCAGGACCAGACTGCGGACAGAAGGCTCATCCCCACAGATGTGTGCTGTGGAGTTCCTGTCCTGTGTTGGACATTTTCCCTATTGAAAATAGATTCTGTTCTCCTATAATACTCTGACTACAGTGTCCCCGCCTACTTTTAACCTGGAGTTGTAGTGCAGATGGTCAGGGAGGGCAGGTGTAGAAGGAACGTTTTAATATGGGAGGAGCTGGAAGACTCAGCAGGGAGAGCGATGCTCAAACCCACCCTTTCTGCCCTCCTTTCCCTTGGGGAGCCCGATGCCCTGTTGCTCTGGCTGGTTTTGGCTGCCATATCCAGAAATGAGCCCAACACGGGCTGAATCAGATTTATTCACATGATCCTCTTTAGCTTCCACAACTTCCTCTCCCCCCATTGATGTAAGCTTTTAGTGGCTTTAGGACCTATGATTTAAATCACCTAAATTCCACCTAATGACTAATCTGTCCTTTCTTCCACCAAGAAGCAAGGATGTTCCTCGTCATCCCTCTACTTCCTGTGGCCAAGATGGATCCCACTGATATTTATTAACTATCTAGCAGCAGCTAGACAGCAGGCACACACACCGCCATGTCTGCTCTTGGCAACCCCACCCCGCCCCACCCCCTGTCCTCCACTGCTCTAAAGAGCAGGCAGCCAGGCTACTGTCTTGAACTCAGAGAAGATTTTCTCAGAGGCAGACCCCTCAGAAAGCCCTTTCCTGTCCTTACATTCCCTGTAAACATACTAGATGATAAATTCTCATCTAATTGGTCAAACTCAACTTTAAACATTTTATCTGGAGGAACAAATCATTAATTGATTTTTTTTAAAAAAAAATTCTTCCTCTCTTCTTACTCTTTCAGACTTAATTTTGGGAGCTTATCACAAAATGAACTTGCTTGTAGTGGACACAGACTGGCAATCAGAATTTTCTCTGAAATAAGTGCAGTGGGAAAAGATCACTTTAACTATGGGGAAAACACATGATCTTGTCCCCCGATTTTAGAGAAATGGAATTTGAATTTAATGACTACTAGCAATAGAAATTATTGTTCCTTGTTTGTTGAACCATCATCTTCCTGCAAGGAACAAATTTAAGAGGTCTGCCTTTAAACTTTTTTTTAAGACCAATTTAAAGAAAAAATAAGATTAAAATGAAAGTTTGAAACAGAGTTGGGTTCGTTGAAGCCATTATGTTCCCTGCCCAAAAGTTCAGTTTTATAATGCGCTCACAGGATGCCACTTTTATGCCCTTTGTGTTAGTTAAAGTTAGACCGGCTCACAAGCCGCAAGGGAATTGCCTTTCTGCTATATTCTCTTTCCCTTCGCTGGTTGTGATTCCACCTTTATTGTTGTTTGATTGAGCCACCTTCTTATGTTATAATATTTTGTAGAAACACATTCTTGACTGAACAAAGCTGTCCTGGATCTCTGAAAACCACAGATTGTGAACAAGACTGGCTGGCATGGGACGTGCACAGCCTCCTGTCCTTGAAGCATAATTTTATATGGAAAGTCATCATCAAAGCGCGCAGGACGACTTGTGTGGAGCCTGCGCAGACACTCGGCCTCCCTCTGTTGTTTCAGCCAGCAGCTGCTCAGCCTGTTTTTCCCATCACCGGTCAGGATTGCGTTAGACAAAAATCCACCTTATAAAAAATCATGAAAACTGAGAACAGGGAAGCAAGCGGTGGCCACTGTAAGGCAGGCTGCTGTCATCCTGGGCTCTGCTCCCGGCCTTGGCACCTGCCCAGGGGGGCTGCATTCTCTGCCCAGCAGGGAGGTTCCAGCTGACCTGCTGAGAATGTCCCCAGTGAGTCACCACCTTTAACTCCATCGGCGCCATATGCTGCCCGCTTGGATGTTTTTGAACAGCTGCCTGGCTCAGAACCCAACTAGTAACTGGAAATGTGACCACTGTCTGACTTATTTTTAAAAATGGAGCTGGGGTGGGGTCAGGGGGAGAAAGAGAGAAAGGCGCAAACCTAATCAAGAAAGAGGACAGCTTAACTTTGCTGAAGTGAACGGCCTTGGAAGGCCTTGGAAGGAAGGTGCAGCAATGAGAAACTCCGCTTGTCCTGTTCTCTCTGCTCTTGTCTTTTACTGTTTCCCCACTGAGGTTAGGGTGTGATCTCACATGGAGCTTATGTGACCTACAGAAACTTACTTCCCTCAAGGAGGGCTTCTCATCACCACGCTTTTTAACTTACCCATCTCTTTTTCCAAACACAACAGTGAATATTTCTCTTGCTCTGGAAACATTTTCCATAAAATTTGAAGTCCATTTTTGACCACATCGACAACATTTTAGAGGCTTTGGTTGAACAAGTTTCTGGCCTACACATTAACCAGGATATTTAAGAACCACTAGACATGATCCTTGAACTCAGGAATTTGTAATGGCATGGAGAGAAAAGGCCTATTCAAATGCTTGGTCCAGGAACACTATGGGGGAGGGATAGGGAGTCCTTACATCAAAGTGCCAGACACCTGCAAGAGCTATTCAGGGCCTCTGGAGTTCAGGACAATGTTGGAGGAAGCTGCTTTTCAATCTAGAATGATGGTAACCAATATTAACAAGTGAAATTGAATTGACTTTGTAACACATGGGCAGTGTGTCATAGCTGGGCACACAGCCCGGGTGTCTATGTTAAAGGCTGAAGCGTATTCACATGGCCGCAGGCTTTCATTAAATGGGAAGTCTGTGATTTATATGTGCATCTTTGTCTGCATTAGCACACGCATACATTAAAAAAATCTTTTACATCACCAGACACTGCAGAGGTGGCAGGCAGCTGTTCCTCTTAGACCATTGCTCTACCATTTTGTAGCTGGTATCTGGTCCTTACCTGAAGGTAGAAGAGAAGATACTCAGGCTAAGAAGGCGCCTTCCTTCCCCGAGGTCTGTAGCTTTACTATCTTCATGTCATGACAATGTGCTCACACACAGGAAGCACGGAGGTAGGGCTGGGACTGAAATCAAGCTACCATCCATGAGCTCCCCTGTTCAGCCTTAAATAATGTCACCAGGCCCAGCGTCCTCAGGTTCCACAATATCTCAGACTGTGGGGAGCTTGCCTCATTCACACACACACACACACCCCCCACAGAGTTTGAGGCTGGACTGAGCTATAGAGTGAGTTCCAGACCATCCTGGGTGGCCTAGGTAGATACAGTCACAATAAACAAATTAACAAACAAACAGGAATTTGGACGGAAAACAAAAGTCTTTCTAGCATAAAGAAAAAGAAAATTGACTTTGAGCAGATCAAATCAGGCAGGAGACAGAGAATATCTAAAATTCTTCTGATAAACTCTTCCCACATCTATGATGAGCCTTGAACTGAAAATGCTTGGGACAGCCTCCAGGATGCCCAGGGGAGGCCAAGAGAACTGAAGAAAGATCTCAGTTTGCACACCAGAAAAGAGACAGAATTTTAGACTTTTATGCTGATCAAGGGAACACCTTGCTTTAAACAAAAACTTTAATACTCTTTTGGAGGACTAGAAGAATCTCCTATTTCTAAAATGTAGCCCTCACAATGCCTAGGATTGCTACTTACACTAAGTGAAACCACTAGGCCTGTGAAAAAATATGTCATAAACCCAAGAGGAAAAGATTGAGCTAACAGCATACGTTACCAAAGTGACCTAGAGAGTGGGATTTACAAAGATCTCAAAGTAGGTATCTTCGACATGATTCAAAATATAAAGGAAGTATGTGTTTAACCAATGGAGAAGTCCCCAGTCTCAGACAGTTCTCCCCAGAAAAATGGAAGCCGTGAGCAATAACCAGATAGAGGAATTCAGACAAGACAATATAACACTAATCCCTGTGGTTTGAATCTGAAATGCCAACAACAGGCTTTAAATGTCTGGTTCCCTGGGAGGTATGGTGCTATTTGGGGGATTCTAGAAAGTTTGTGATGTTTTCCTAAGTGAGCAGATGTAGGTCATCCAGGGCAGGACTTTGAGAGTTACACAAGGCTGCCTGTCCATGTCTCCCTCTCCGTTTCCTGGACTGCTGTAATGTGAATGGTCTGTTCCGCCATGTCCTGCAGTGTTGGGGCAAATCCTCTCAACACATGAGCCAAAGTAAGTTTCCCTCCTTTAAGTAGTTTCTCTTCGCTGCAGTGGTCACAGCGATGCAGCCACTATGGCAACGTGAACTGAAATTGTCATTGGGTGGTTTCAGCAAGCAGGAAATGATGGCACAAGAAAAAGCCCATGAAGCGAAAGGGAGGCAAACATAGTGAAGTCTGAGGACCTGAGAGACAACCAGGTTGGCTTAGAGAAAACTAAGACGTCTTAGGGTCACATAATTTATGTATGGGAGGAGAGAGAACCACAGGGCAAAGATTTTTAAAGCAATTAAACTAAAGTTACCTAAATTTGGTGAAGAAATGTTGGGATACTCGAGAAGTCCAGAAGATCCTTAACTCAAAGAAGAAGATAGTTGGGCTAATGGTGAGTAATCCAAAGGAATTTGAAGGTGAGGGAGAGAAGAGAGAGTCTGAAAACAAGGCACACTGCATATAGGAGGGAACAGCAACACAAATGACTGCGAATCTGTCATCAGGCACTCACGGAAGCAAAGCTGTAGTGGACCAATACTGCTAAAACAACTACAGGAAAACAACATTTTAAGTAAGGCTTTTATAGCTAGGGAAAAATAGCCTTAAAGATTAAACTCAGTTTCAAATAAACAAAACTAACTGTTTAAGATTAATTTTTATGATTTCTGTGTGTGTGTGTGTAAGTGTGTGTGTGTGTAAGTGTGTGTGCGTGTGTGTGTGTGTGTGTAGCTAGGTATGTGTCTATCCAGAAGAGAGCATCAGATTCTCTGGAGCTGGAGTTTCAGGCAGTTGTGAGCCACAGAACATGGGTACTAACAACTGAACTCGGATCCTCAGCAAGAACAGAGTGCTCCTGTCCCTAAGCCATCTCTCCATTGCCTTTGATAATTATTTGCCAAAACACTTTCACTACAAAGTAAGCCCTAGGAAGGTCCTGAGCTGACTAGAAGTTGTTGAATATTCAGCAGAGATTCAATTCATTTATACCAAAAATAGTGAACACATGGATAAGTATATAAAAATTTAAATAAAACATTTTAAGTTTGCATAATGAGATTTCTAAAGTGATGACGGAATATATATGACAGCTGTCACGTAAGTGCTAGGACTGGACAAGCAGCCTGTATGATGACCAGATCTCTGTAGTTTACATGTGTGGACACTATATTCATTCTTAATACACTGCAGACTTGGGAATGTTGACAATGCTTGCTGAAATGACACATACAGAAGTGACTCAAAGGGATTTAATTGAAAAGGTGTATGCAAATTGCATAATTGTCCCAAATAAAGCAGATGTTAAGACCTAATTTCTTACTGTCTGTATACTCAGAGCCAGCGATTAACTGTCACTGCTAAGAGGGCCCATAGGACAACACATTTCAAAACTACAGTATTATCTCTCGGAGTCCTCCTGGGCACAGACAGATTTATGGGCTTGGCATTTTGGAATTTTCTATTAAAATTTGTATTTACAAAAATCTCTTTAAAATTTCTAATACCTGGGATACAGGTCCTGCGTTCCAACCATGGTTTCTCTGATGGACTCCAAGGCCCTCTCATCTCTAAACTGGTGCTCACTGGGTCTCTAAATATTCCTTACTCGTCCGTTTTCCTCTGTGATGAACATCGCAGGAAGAAGCCATCAAGCTGAAGGATTAGGTCATTGCATTGCAGACTTGAAGGCTACAGACACTGCAGAGCAATATGGGAATGCATTAGCTTTTAGCAGCCCAGTCATACTGGTCCGGACTGAGTTTGAAGTCCGACAACGATGTGCCCTTTCTGGAGGAAGCTTCTTTTAAACAGATGTTGTCCAGCTCTGTCGCAGTTGGCTTGCTGAGTCTCGAAGCTGAAGTTCCTGGCCGCCCTAGAAGGTTCTATCTTTTGCATCTCACACTACCATCACCTATCACAGGCGGGCTGTCTCGGGTTCCAGATCTGATGTAAGTGACTCAGTTCCTTCCCATTGAGAAGTGTGACGCGATGTCTGCTGGGTCTTGGAATTTGAATAGAACCAACCAGTTTGGGTGTTGCAGAATAACTCGGTCTAGGAACAAGTCCTCTCTGGTGACCTTCCACCCTCGCCTCAAGCCAAGCACAAGAGAAGCCATGCTCTAGTGATGGATCTGTGAGACTATGCTTTCTTGCTGACCCTTCTACTTGTGTGCTTTGGCAAATCTTCCACTGTTGGCAGCATCAGAAAAAGAATGTGATTCTGTGGTGTCAGGAAGGGACAATAGGAAGAGCACGCAATTGCAAGTGTGGACTGAGTTTCAGGTTTTTCTCAGGATTCGACTGTGTTATGGAACTGTCTGGTCTGAAGCTTCACGGAGTCTTGCCCCGGGAGTGTGGAAACCTGGGGACAGTTGCTGGGTACGGCTTCCATCTTCGTCATAAAGAGTGCTATTCATCCAGCCCCCCTTTCTTTCTCTCTTTGATACTGGCACCCTTTAAAAGGAAATGCAGGAATGATTATGCTTTGGGGGAACAAATGTTGCCACATACACACTCGAATTGTTAAACGAGGCTCAAGAGTGAGCATCCTTGGCATGCGTGTGTCGAGGTCTTGGCTCTAAGCCCTTTGATGATGAGCAGTAACCTGTCTCCTGCACACGTCTCAGGTCTGGAATGAGGAAGAAAGTCTTCATAATTCAGGAATAGCCAAGAGCAGCCAAAACTTGGTGCTGAGCACTGGAGCCAAGGACAACCTTCAGGGAATGAGGAGCCAACTCTCATAACTTTCTAGTTCCAGAAAGTTCCAAGAATGAAGGAGCAACATTCTGAAATAAAGGATGGTATCTATGGCATATTCACATGTAATCCCTGGCTCCCTTTGCCTCTGCTTCCCGAAACCCTGACAGTCCACACTAACATGATGCAAGAGGAATCAAAAGAAACTGGTTTAGAGGTTTTAGACACCATGACTTTGATGTCTAAGAAAAGCGTCCCAAACTAGTTAAGGCATTATATTGTGTTTTTTATTGAAATATAAAATCTACCTCACAAACCAGCCACTAAACACAAAAGGAGCCTCAACCCCTGTAGGGATCGTTTAGGAAGAATACAATCATGCTCAAGACCTCACCGTAAAACAGCTTGTGAGCCACACTTCCTTTCAAAGCCCTTTACATGCTGCGTTTAGATCACGTGCCTCCATGCTCCTCCCTGGATGGCATGCTGCGTTTAGATCACGTGCCAGAGAAAGGCAGCTGGCCCATGGGAGACAGTGTTGACTGACGCTTCCGCTCCAGTGAAAATCTGATGCCCTCCCTGGGATAGCGAGAGAGCTTGCCCTACTTCATGAGAATAGCCAGGGTCCTAGATTCCCCTCAGCATCCTTCCACTCTGTTCTATCACCATGAACTCAGAATTCTCTGATTCCTGTAGGCTGACTGCTCTTCATGCCTCGGTGCCTCTGACACTGTGTGTCCTAGGATCCGAGGGTAGGTCTGCATTTCCACTTGCTGAGTGGGACATTTCTTCCCTTCTGCCAGGCTTGTCCCAAATCTGCCCCTGATCACCAGCTCTTCATTGCTGCTAAACGTAACAATGTTTCGCTTGATTCACCCGTGATGCTCTGTTCCAATCCCCTCATGTGGATCTTTCCGATCAGAAGCAGGAGTGGGATTACTTCCCTAGGCTGAGCGTCTTCGCTTCTCTGAGCTTCTGTCTTGTCTTCTGTTAAACAGCCACTGTAACGATATCAGTGAAGCTCGGCAGAGTGCTTGACTCTCCGTAGGTGCTAATCACCACCCAAACATCCTACCCAACTAAAGCCCTAATTCTGATCGCTTTCCCTCTGCAACAGACAGCTTTTTCACTTGGCTATCCTCAAATGGATGCTCATGGTTTTGTAAAATTCCAACACCGACTCTCTGAACTCCAAGTGGCTATTTGGAGACAGAGCCCTTAAGGAAGTAATTAAGGACACTGATAAGGGTGGGGCCCCAATCCACTATAATCAGTGACCTCAGAGGGCAAGAGAGAGCAGGCTGTTCTCCCCCGTGCGTATGAGCTGAGAATGGACAAGCGGATGCACGGAGGTGTGGCCACCGACAAGCCAGCGTGGGACTCCTCTCTAGAATCCAGCCACATGGGAAGTGCATCATGAAGGCCAAATGAGACCTGTTACACCGCATCGTGGGCACTTGGTAAACATAGTGCTCCCTCTTCATAACCTTCATAATTACCAGGTGACCTTCCAAGGTGTCTATGGGTTAACGTAGATTCTTCACAAAGCCAAGACAGCCTCGAAGGACGTTAGAAATGGAGCTACTGAATTATCCAGGAATCCCCACGGGTACAGAGTCAGTAGGATGTGTGTGTGTGTGTGTGTGTGTGTGTGTACGTGCATGTGATTTATGGCAGCAAATTGTGCTCACATGGTTATTAGCATGACTATCCAGCACTGACACGTGGTTACCTGGCTGAGGTGTCTAAAATGTGCAGTCCAGGTCTGCAGGTGGAGACCTGGGGGAGGGGGAGGGTGCTGCAGGTCTGTCCAGCAGGTTCAGCAGGTTAGAGCCAGGCCAGCAGTGCACTGGAGTTTTCCGCTCTCTCGGCGTGAACTGGCTTTCTGTCAGCTTACGCCTTCTGCCGACTGAAAGAGGACCACTCACCTTAGAGATGGGTGCTTTCTCACCTAACTTCACTTCACCCCCAAATATCCTCCAAGTTCACATATAATCACCACAAATCCCATCACAGAAACAACTGGGGTAGGACGGCCAGGTACCTTCAAGGGTAAAGTACCGGCCATATAACCCTGATGGCCTGAGTCTGACCTCTGGTGCCCACAGTGGAAGCAGAAAAAACAACTCCTAAAAGTGTCCTCTTCCTTTTGTATGCACAGCGGTACATATGTGCAAACATTCACACGTGCAGTGATACATACATACACGCACACAAAACATACACACGCACATACATACATGTACACACATACGTACACATGTACATTCATGACGTACATGAATCCACACAATATCCATCTACAAAGTAGACGGGTCTCCTCTTTACCCGAGATGAACGTCTGTGGTCTTTGTTGGTGTTGCCTGGACTCATCCCCATTTTCCCCTTCCTCAACCAAAACACCAGAATAATACATTAGTCCTTGGGGCCAAAGAAAATTCCTTATGTTTAATTTAAACTTAATTTGCTTTTTTAAATTCTGTTAGCAATGCTAGAACACAAAAATGAGTTTTGTTCAAATTATGACTATGCTGTGATCCTTTAAAAAATGAAGTCTAACAGGAACTGCTAGCTATCCCGGAGGGCGTATCTGATTTACACCGCTGGGCATCCTTCAGTCTGTGAACTTTCAAAGGAACTATCAGAGGACACACCTGCCCACACTTTTAAACCACTGCCAGGGTGTGGGTATGAGGAAAGGGGAGGGTTCCTGCAGCGCGTGCCAAACCAGTCCTGGGATCCCACGATCAGCCCTCACCAGGACCCACCAAAACCACCAATAAACATAATGGTAGTCATGCCTCCCTCAAGAAGAGAGAGCTTTGATTTCAGTCGGGTTAACTCCGAGCTCCCCGACACTTATATACCAATAAAATAAAGCAAAGTGACAGACTCCCACAACCACAAGGCGGTCCATTCCCGTCTCAGTCGTCAGGGCACTGTGCCTAACAGACGAGATCTAGTAACTGGTCCATAATCAGCTCACATCACAGTTAGGGGTCTGAAATAGAGCATCTCCCAACTGTCGGCCCAGATCCCAAAGCAGTGACAGGTGGGTCTTATGTCTGTCTTCTCTGTCAGAACTTCAGCTTGGTCTGTTCCTCCTGATGTCGCTGAGAGGGTTATGGCTGCAGTGGTGTGTATACAGTGGTGTGGTGTGGTGTGTACACAATGGCTGCAGTGGTTGTGTATACAATGGGGTGGGGTGGTATGTATACAATGGGTGGTTTCCCGTTTGCAAAGCCCTGTCGCACAGGGCCGGCCTGTAGGACCCTGCCTTCTTTTCACCCAGGGGACATCTGGAAATCCTAAGAATTTCGGGGCACACTCTGTTTCTTATCTTTATGTCACACACAACTTTTTCAGGTCTCTGTTGTTCACTGATGGGTTCCTGCTTTGATGCTCATTTCTACCTGTGGAGCTCCTCCTCTCCCCTCTCCCCTTTTTCCTCCCTCCTCTCTCCTCTCCCGTCTCTCCTTTTTCCTCCCTCTTCTCCGCTCTCTCCTTTTTCCTCTCTCCTCTCCCCTCTTCCTTCTGTCCCTCCCTTGTGTCTCTCCTTTCCTCCCTCCCTCTTTCCCTTCCTGCTGCCACCCTCCTCATCTCTTGTCTTCCCTCCTCTCCCTTCCTTCTTTCCCTTTCCTTCCTCCCCATTCCCTTCATTTCTTTTTTATTTCCTCTGTGCTTTTCCTAGAAGGTTACTTCTAGTTAAACACTGCAGACTTCATACTTTGATCTAAACGTAACTATGAATGCTAGCAGAACCCCAGCTGTGCCCCTCTTGCCATTGTTTTGTGTTCCCAGACCCTCTTTGGATGCTTAGACATGTACTCAATCAGCGAGCAGTCATGTTACTGGTGTGCTAGCAACAGCAGCTGTGGGAAGCGCTGAATCAGATTCCCCTGCACCCTACACCTACTCTGTATTCGGCTGGCTTTCACCATCGATGCCTCTGAGCGTCTAGAAACTGAAGATGATCCAGTTCCAGCCCTGTCCCTCACAAGGGTGATCTTTCCACTAAAGCAACAGAAGCCTTAGCACATGGACGCACTCACAAATCTCAGAGCATTTGTATTTCCTCTGTCTCCCAGTCATGTTGGTGCATTGGTAATGAAGACACCCATCACACTGATGCATTGGTGCACTGTGGGTTGGTAGATGAACATGCCCATCACACTGACGTGTTGGTGCATTGGTGCATTGGGAGATGGACACGCCTGTCAGACTGATGTGTTGGTGCATTGGTGGGTTGGTAGATGGACACACCCATCACACTGGTGCATTGGTGGCTTGGTAAACAAGCACACCCATCACATCACCACAGAGGAAAGAGGGCTTACTGAGGCAACAGCTAGAGCACTCTGACACACTTATAAAAAATAGAAAAAAATAAAAGGTAGCTGGACCAAGGGGGCCTTCAGTACAGATGTCTTATCTCAGCCTCTGTCCCCACCACACAATACCCAATTCTGTACTTCACACTTGCAAGTGAAGGCCGTTCTGATTGGATGCTGGTGGGTCCTGTGTGGAGGCTGGGTTTACAGGGCACAGCTTTGCTGTATGAGGTTACAGTCAATTCCTGTTAATCACCCACAGTTCCCTGACTGGGGACACTATGTAGGCCAAGGTTACTTATGGAGACTTTTTTTTCTGGATTTTGTTCCCATTCAGTGCGGCCACAACCTCCTCAGAGAGATCACATTTAGATTTGAGAAATTTTTTTCTGGTTCAAGAAACACACATGCATCTGCACATGTGTGTGCATGCACGCAGGTGCATACACATACAGGGAGGGAGAGTTGGGGGACATCTAGGCTATATTTGTCTCATTCCTTTTCACGGTACCCCACCTAGTGTGATGAGGGATGTAGGCCTGACTAAAAACCCCAACTTAGGTGTGCACACCCTCCAAACTCCCTGAACCAGTTGGGCATTATTGAGAGTTTGGCATTCAAATACTTTCCAAGTTGTTTTTGTCTAAGCCACACCCACAAAACAAATGCAAGAGTGCACTCTACCCTGGTGGGCAAACAGCTCTGCCCAAGCCATTCTTAGGCAGGGCACACATTTGGCCCCAAGCTGTTTTGTTGCTTTGTACAAATGGAAGCCACTCAGCTGCTTTTACACCTTATTTTAATGCCTTATTATTTCAAAGCCATCTCTGCTCTTATTGACAATAATTACTGTTAACTCCCCCATCGAGTTCAAAGGCTCTGTGATTATGAAAGCCCTTCTAAAGACGAGCCGATTAATCCAGCTTGTTATTAAATTAGAACTGTATTCTTGACCTGTTTTTCATGAAGGTTTTATTATTACTTTCCTAATAAGCTTAACTATCACCTTGAAATCATGTTACTATCTCTCTAATCTCCATTATCTGTGCTAGAAGGCTATGGGGTCGCTAACCATCACATGGGTGTTTAATGTCTCTGATGATACAGTTGTAAATTATCAAATTCATGTTCAACTCTTCGATTCCCTCAAATCCACCCTCCAAGCATCCGCCCCAGCTAACACACCCAAACTCTTTGGTTCACCTAACGACTTTCTACTTTGATGTCGGGATGTATGCTCATTAGACTCCTTGCCTTCAGAGTGAGCCGAGGCTGCCCCACAGCCTGCTCACTAGATCCCTGGGACCCCACATTCACTCTGTTACAAGGGTGGTCTCACTCATACTCATGGCCTCTTTCACTTCTTTTAGCAATGAGTATGTGCTACCCAGTGAAGTTAACATGTACTGCTGACCCCCGGAGCCTGACTCCACGGCTGGGCTGTAAACCTCCAGATTGTGGGGCTAGCTCTTGCCTGTTGTCTTGGCTTTATGGAGGGCTCCCTGAGCCTGGACTCTAAAGAGCTGGGGGACACTGCATAGTTCCACACATTATTTACCTGTCATTCCTTCCTCACTCCCTTGCCCTCAGTTTCTCATTCAGAACCAGAGCCCATTGCCTTTCTCCACACTGTTACTGATTTGTGTAGGGAGAAGAGATGCTACCCCGGCACAGAGTCACAGAGCCATGCAGGCCTGTGCTAGCTATCATTCTCAGATCCACCAATGATTAACTCCAGCTCACCCTCCTTGCTTTTAGTACCATGACCCTCTTGCCTTCTTCTCAGTGTGGTAGCGGCCTTCTAATTCTTCTGTGTGACTGGGGGCCCTGTTGTCTTTTCTTGAGTGACCTTTTAAAGGCAACATCAGAGAAGGGCAAAACTGGGCTCCTAACGGCACAGCCCCCAACTCTCTTGCTGGGAATGAAAGGCAGAGACCTTTCCCAATGCCATATGTGTCTCCTCCCTCCCTCCCTCCCTCCCTCTTTTTTTTCTCTTTGTCTCTGCCCTCTTTCCCCCAGCTAGTGTTCTCTTCTTTCAGACATACCTAGCATTTGTTGGCCCTCATGTACTCGGGGCTCCCTGACCTTGCCTTGGCAGTCTTGGGTAGCTGCCTGGACCCTTCTCTCATGGTCCTCAGTTTCCTCTTTGGTCAGAGGGGACTCCAGGATGGCCCTATCTCAGCATAGGCAGCCTCTGTGTTCTTTCCCCACAATGTGCTCCTCTTCAGGGTGCTAACTCGGAATCACCTGGTACAGGAGTGTATGAGCTTAGTCCATTTCCCTTCAGCCCCAGCAGCCTCACGAGAGCCGAGCCCTTGTCTCTGTGGTGCTCTCTGAACCTTGGGAAGCATGCAGCAGAGTAGTAACATAAACATATTCTGACCTATAGGGCAAGTGCTTGAATGAATGGACGACTGAACGCATGCACAGACACAGAGGATTTTGTCTGAAACCCTAGAAGTTTAACCAGTGGCTCACTCTCTCGGTTACTGGTTGAAACCTACAGGGAGTTTTTAGAGTACCAATGTCCAGTTCACACCTACGATATTTAAGTCAGAATCTCTTGGAGTGAAGCCCATATACCGGTACTTTATAAAAGCACCTTAGATGCTTTCAGTGAATAACCAAGGTTGGAAAAGCATTGGTCTCCAGAGGATAAGACAGCATTTTGTTTTTCCAGCTAACACCTCGCTAGCTAAGAGCCTCAGACCTTGTGGCTGTCTCGAACAGTTGATTTCGGAAATGGCCACTTTGAAAGTATGGAGTGTTAATGCTTGGGGGAGACTCCAGGCCCTCATACTTGGCTGCACACGGATCTCTACCTTGCAGGAATGGAAGTGAGAACACCTGAGTTTCTACTCTCTGCAGGCACTGGTGGTCCCCAGAGACACCGCCCCATCTCGTGCCCGTGTCATTGTGGTAATATAGTAACTGCCCCCCCCCCCTTTTTTTAATTTCTTACAAGTTTTATTGCCCCACAGCCTGGCTGAGAAGCATTTATTGCTTCAGGAAAAGGCTAACACTGCCCCAAACAAAAGTGGCTTTGTTCATCTATGGGAGGCAGACAAGATCTGAGGGTTAAGTTTGCAAAGAGAGGAAAGAATTTACTAGATCTCAAAGCTCACCTTCAAATGAAATTACAAAATCGTATAGACATTACTAGTAAGACCTTAAACTTTGTCTTTTTTAATCTCAGCAGCCCTTTGCCTAGCTAAGAGCTACTGGGATCTCAAACAGCTTTTGCTTGTTTACATGTGACACTTCTATCAATAATCATCACCACATTTAAAAACTAAAATTGAGATTTAAAAACACTCACTAATTTATTTTATAACAATGTTAAATTCAATACATGCATATTCATGTAAATATCATGAATTCGGAGTTGATGTGCTCTTTCTTAAGGAAACAGTGATATTGCTCAAAGGCATCTATGAGGAGTTACTGGTTTTTCCATGTTTCATAAACCTCTTCAATGTTTGTGTTCTAGAAGACATTTTCACTCCTGCTTTTGTTTTCAGTATGTTTTTGCTGCTTCTCTTCCTCCTTCTCCTCCTCTTCTTTTTTGACTGAAACAGAACGGAGAGAATTCAGCTTGGCCAAGCAGGCACAGTCACCTTTCAGTCACATGCCCAGGGAAGAGGTTTCCCTTTGCTCACGGTTGTGGAACTTTCAATCCACGTGATTGTTTGGATCCTTGTCTTTGGCCTGCTGGGAATACAAAATGGTGAAAGCATGGTGGGGAGAAGCCTGCTCAACTCATGGTTGGAGCAAAGCGACCCCACAGGCCATCTCAAAGGTGAGCTTGCAGTCATCAGAGCCTTCTGCTAGGCCCGGCCGTCCAAAGTTGTCTGCACTATCTTCCCAAAGCACCAAGCTGAGGACTCAGACTGTACCACAGGGACTTGGGGAGACATTTCAGAGGAAAACATCCGCACACGCATACAGCTCAATGGGCGACATGTCCCAGCATCCCCTGGAGATGACTGCTGAATTATTTGCTATTGCATGACACCATACAAGTGGTTTTCTTAAAGTTCAGTTGTAGTGTGGAGTCTGAAAATAGAAGAGAATTTTACGCTGTCATGCAAAACTGAGTTAATCCAATTGTGCTTTAAATGCACCTTTCACTCCTGCATGCTTTGTAACTGAAGTACAGATCACTTAGGCAACAACATCTACAGTGTTACACAGATCTGCCGAACGCTGGCAACTCTCATTAGACAAGGGATCACATCCATTAAAGAAATCATCCTTCTCAGCAGAGACACCTTTATGTCAGTGGAAAGCAGTTCGTGGCAGTAGAAATAAACACACAAGGATTCAAACTTTCACGTGTAAATTCAAGCTTTATCGTTGTCAAGCAAGTGAAAGTCTCTGTTGTTCTTTGTGAAGTTATAGTTTGCCTTAGTGTTTTAAAAACGCATTATTTATTTATGTTTTAAGCACTGGGTATTCAATATAAGACTTCGTGTGTAGTAGACAGTTGTTTGTCCACTAACTGACATTCCTGGCCCCCATTTTGCCTTTACTTTTGAGACAGAGCCTGAGTAACATGGTTGGGCTGGCCTTGAACGCACTTTGAAGTCAATCCAGACCCTTGAGTTTGTGTGCCTCCTGTCTTAGTCTCCCGAGTAGCTGGGATTACAAGCTGTGACCCAGGTCTAGCCACGTGTTTTTTTTTGTTTGGTTTTGTTTTTAAACATAAAATCATCCAAAAGCACAGATCTGAAGAACTGTAGTTAATAGAAGAACGGAGTTGGGGACTGGGGCGATGACTCAGCAGTTAGGAGCACTAGCCTCACAACCCTAAAATGTAGATTCAGGCCCCAGCACTCATGGAAGAAGCCCAGTGATCCGCCAATGCCTGCATCTGCAGCTCCAAGGGATCCAACACCCTCTTCGGGGCTCTGTGTACTCATAGGCACGTGTACCGGTATACATGTGTGTCCATTTACTCATGTAAACATGTGCACACAAAGAAGTAAAATGAGTAAGATAAATCTCAACAAAATAAAGTGAGGAGATTGTTAAAGAAAGTTCAGAATGCTCAGGACTTGCTTCCACACCTTGAGACAGCCGTTGTTGTCGAGTGTGGGGCATGAGTGTATCATGCCTACTTCCTGCATTGGCACAGAAAATATGGAAAAGACGTGTCCTCAAAGGTTCAGATTTCATGGCATTAATAATCTTTATTGCTTCATCAATGGCATTATTTAAAAAGCTGACTTGTTTCTCGGCCACGTTGGCTGTTCTTCAAAACAAATTAAATCTGGCAGCAGTGGCTTGATTGCTAGAGGTGCTAATAATTTATCACCCCCATTTCTGAAACATGATCATAATATATTTTTCCTAAGGGCAGGTAACAGACCAATATTTCTTCAAATGGTTTTAATCCTTGTGGACCCTTTGCAAGTGTCCCAGAGATCCCCAGGGATCTGCATACCATGGAGAAGAGACCACAAAGGGAACTTTATTCTCTGCAGACCTCAGGAAGGAGGGAAGCACTCTGTTCTCTTCTGCATAGAACAAAGAAGAACTCACGCGATGGAGACATAGGCAGGAGCCTGATGCCCGAAACTACCAGAGACCTGAAGGAAGACGCTCAAGACGGAAGCCTTCTTTCTCACTTCCCAGAACCCAGTCTAGAAAAAGCCACCAGGCTCCTCTGCAAAGAGCTCTTACGTATCACAGATTAGTCCAGCACGGGGCTTACCACAGACAGAGGCTACAAGTGTCAGGGTGTCGCACACTACAGCGGGAGACTGAATGCTTATGCTCCATGGTTGGGAATGAAGCAAGAACGACTGTTTTCTTTACCACTTTTCTTCAAAATAGAACAAGAACTTCTAGCCACTGAAGTAAGCCAAGAGAAATCAATGGAAAACATACACATAGGAAAGGAAGAAATAAAACTACCCTTATTTGAAAATTAATGTTTACATACAAGATCTAGGGAATTAGGGTGGAGATGGCTCATCAGGTAAAGGTGCTTACTGCCAATCCTGATGACCTGAGTTTAATTCCCAGGACCCACGTGGAAGAAGGAGAGAACTGACTCCTTTGATGTCTACATACATGTCATAGCTTGAATCCCTTTCTCCCACTGTTAAATATATAAATGTAATAAAAGACTAAATAAACTAAAAGAAAACCTCATGGAATCAGAAACCACAATAAGCGTAGTTCCTAGAACTGAGTAAAGTCAGCAAGCAGAGTAGCTGTCTGCATGACTGACAGGCGGCGCTCTGTGTTTGCGAAGAGCGGGCAGCTGGAGACTACAGTGAAAGCACAAGCCTGACGGCCCGAGTTCAATCCTTGGTAGAGAACAGACTCTCAAAAACTGTCCTACAGGAATGCCGTGACGTGTTTGCACCCATGCTCAGCTATGGGTCTCTCTCCTGCCCGCCCTTCTCTCTCTTTCACACACACAATAATAATAATAGTAATGATAATATAAAATATTTATATTTTCTTTGAACAAAAGAACATGTAGAGTCTGTGTATTAAAATTATGAGATGTGAATGAAAGCACAAAATTCTGCTAAAAACAGTCAACAGCTATATTAGGCAATAGACATCCTCAGGTACTGGAAGACTAACTAAATTATGGTAGTTTGAATGTAATTGACCCCCACAAACTCACACGGAGTGAAAATATTAGGGGGCATAGCTTTGTTGGAGTAGCTATGGCCATGTTGAAGTAACTGTGTCATTGAGGGCTTTGAGGTCTCATTTATGCTCAAGCCATTCCCAGAGTGGCAGACCACTTCCTGTTGCCTACATAATATATAGAACTCTCAGCTACCTCTCCAGCACCATGTCTGCCTGAATACCACCATGATGATAATGGAATGAACCTCTGAACTGTAAGTCACCAGTTAATCGTTTTCCTTTATTAGAGTTGCTGTGATCAGGGTGTCTCTTCACAGCAACAGAAACCCTAACTAAGGCATATGTTAACTATCCTGACTAGTTTCTTGTCTACTTGATGCAAGTCAGAGTCATTTGGAAAGAGACATTCTTGGTTTAGAACATGCCTCCTTAATATTGGACTGTAGACAAGTCTGTAGTACTTTCTAAATTAGTGATTGATGGAGACAGGCTCGGCTCACAATGGGCAGTGCCCCCCCCATGGTGGTCTTGTGGTGTATGAGACAGAAGCCCAAGGAAGCCATGAGGAACAAGTCAGTAATATGCATTCCTCCATAACCTCTGCATCAGTTTCTGCCTCCAGGTTCCTGCCTTGGCTTCTTATGCCGACTTCCCTGGATGACAGACTACAAGCTATATGATGACATAAACCCTGTCCTCCCCAAGCTGCTCTTGCTCCTGGTGTTTCATCTCCGCAATGGAATTCTAAGACAGAAAGGACTGCACTTCTTCCCACTTGAACTCATAGAGAAGATGAAATTCCTCCAAAGTGTCAACCCAGCTTTACAACACGAGTGTACTATCTAGACTAGCTCAAATCTTCACTGAGAAGACAAAAAAGAGAGAAGATCGGATTGAGGTTTATTAATAATTGAAGCATTGATACATCAGTAGCAAGCATATAGATCAGGGCAACAAAACAGCTGAGAAGCAGACCCACAGCACAGCCGGTCATTTCCCACAGGACCAGTGACTCCAGCTGTAATTGCATATCCACAAAATATCTAAAGCATGGAGAGAGATTTGAATTTTGATGACTTATTTTTAAAATCTGAGGTCAATTTACATTCTGGAAGAATTCATCCTTTTCTAATGCAAAGTTGAACAACTGCAAAGTTCTTAACATACAACTATCAAGTTACTTACTTCTAGAAAACTCCATCAGCCAAAGAGAACTCCATCAGTAGTCCCTCTCCATTCGCCCTCACCCAGCCCTTGGCAACTCTGAATCTACCCTCACCTCCTTCCAACATTTTGTTTGCCTTATGTGAATGCGCGTGTGCTTGGGTGTACATGTGCACTATTTGTCTACAGTGCCCAAGGAGGACAGGAGAGGCATCATACCCTGGAACTGCGGTTACGGCTACTTGTGATCTGTGAGTGCTAGTGACCCAACCTCAGTCCTCTGCAAGAGCACCGAATGCTCTCAACTCAACAGCCCCTCTATCCTTTGCTAAGTGGTTCATCTGTGGTAGCCATTTCACAGCAAGGGAGCCATATTATTCTACCTTATACTAGTCTATGCCCAGCTGCTGGGCAGACTGTAAAAACTCAGAAGGCAGCCCCGGGACCCAGAATGGTTCTAACCCCTGCCAATTCCACCTTGATTTTAGGACAGAATATTTGTACATAAGGATTTGATGATCCTTGGGCGAGAATCCCAAACTGACTGAACACAGATCCTCAAAGATTGACTGTTTTCAAATCAACTGATAATGGAGTTAATTGGAAGGCTTCAAGCCTGGACTGAGCTGCTCACACAGGCCCCTGCTCATACAAGCTCCCCTTCTAACCCCCTCTTTCCCTCCCCTCCACAGGCCCCCGCACACACATGCTCCCCTTCCAACCGTCTCCTGCTCACACAGGCCCCTGCACACACATGCTCCCCTTCTAACCCCCTCTTTCCCTCCCCCTCCACAGGCCCCTGCACACACATGCTCCCCTCCAACCTCCTCCTGCTCACACAGGCCCCTGCTTAAACTCCTCCCCCCTCCAACACACACACTCACCAGGCTGGGGTGGTTTTGTTTCCCCTTTTGTAGTGGGAAAGGGAAGCTGTGAAGCAGATGGACACCAGTTATGGAAAATAAGCAACATTCAACTTATTTTGAAGGTCTGAGTCATAATATTTAAGGTCCCATTCTTTTAGCTCTTAACAAGTCCTGTTTTAAGATGAGGAAAGAGGCTTTGATGTGTTCCATGACTTCTAAAGTCACACGCAGATCCACCTGCTTCCAGGCCCTGTGTTCCTTCTGAGCGAAAGTCTGTCTCTTGCTAAGATCCATGTCAAAGGCAGAGGGTTCACAGAACAACTAGGAAGACGAGGGTCCTACGTGTTAGTTCTCAGATGTACAAGGCACAGTGAAAACAGAACGACTAATTACAAATATTATTTGGCCCACGTTTATCTATTCCAAATTATGTATAAACTGAGAACACACCACTGGACAGACAACACTTTGAAACCAGAGCTAGTGCACCAGCACATCAACTACCTGCTGCCTAGCAACCAGCTGGCATTTAATGAACAACTACTAGATGCCTGGCTCTGGCTACCGACTTTGCAGACATCTCTTCATTCCCAGATCACATCCACAGTTTGAAGGGGGCTGACTAGCAAAACTCAAGACACGCTATGAGTAAGTGGGGGAGCGCAGCTCTAGCCCCTCTCAAATCTCCGTTATTGGCTACCCTAGTGTTCTATGCAATCCTCCACCCAGAAGCACCTCCCCAGAGTCCCTCCATGAGAGCTGGACAGGGACAGGATGGAAGACAAGAAGAGGAAGGAGGCTCATTGTGTTAGCAGGTCTTCCAGCTTCTTCCTTTCTTTTTCTGTCATCTCCCTTCCCCTTCCCGCCCTCCTTATTGCTTTGTTTACATTTCAATGGGAAGCGAGGGAGAATCTGAAATAAAACATTTCCTTGGCTTCATGAATGATTTCAAGATGAATTTCATTAAATTCTTGAAAACGGTAAGTGAAAAAGCAGAAAAGTTGGCATGTGTACCCGTGTATGTGTGCTTAAGAACGTGTGTTGTCTGCCTGCTCACAGATGTACGTGGAATCGCTGAGCTGAGCTTTCCTCATAGTCCTCACGGGCCGTTCTATTTTAAAGGATAACCTAAGTATCCTTGAGGAATGTAAGTGATGGAACTTCAGTAAGTAGTTCATTAAGGACATTTATGGAAGGCTGGAGAGATGGCTCAGCGGTTAAGAGCACTTGCTGATCTTGCGAAGGACCAAGGCTTGATACCCAGCATGGCGGCTCATGGCCGTCTACACATCCTGTTCTTGGAGATGCACAACCTTCTGACTTCTGTGGTTATTTCACACCCATGGTGCACATAAACACATGCAGACAAAAACCTCCTAAATAGAAGAGAGAGAGAGAGAGAGAGACAGAGACAGAGACAGACACAGAGACAGAGAGAGAAGATGGGCCCTAGTCTTAAAGTGTGTTTATAAGAAGTAGAACATGTATGTTACATACATACAGGGGGGATGGCCACATAGTAGAGACTGGGCAATATGGCCATGTGAGGAGGGGCGACAAGGATATTCACCTGCTACAAAGGTTAGAAGATACCAGGAGGGCCCAATCCCAGTGGCCTGCCTCCATCCAGGGTGTCAGTAGCTAGTTCTGTAACTGTGCCATGAGACAACTGTGGAATTTCACTATGGTAGCCCATGGAGCTGGTTCCCAGGGTGCTGAGCTGGAAGGGAAGGGTGTGTGTGGGGTGCTGTCATGTACGGAGGGAAAGAGGAAGAGAGATAGCTGTGACACAGGAGGGCTCGTGTGTTCTGGAAAAGGAGGAAGTTTTGACGCATCTACATTTCTTGTTTTCATTTTCTTAGAATTCAAAATACTTAGAAAAAGGCTCATGCAAAATGGGTGCTGGAGGCAAGAAAACTGATCCAGAAGTCTAAAGTTTCATCGAAGTGGATTAGATACTTTGTAAAAACAGAACCATCTACGTAAAGATCGCCAAAAGAGCACAAGCTGACACCCCAGCATCGGGTTGGTTTGAAGAACACACTTTAGGGAGTTTCCTTTCAGAACATTTCCCTGGATTCTAACCTGTTGACAGTATTGTCACCATTCTGGTGTCTCCATGGAAACATCACTCAGAGATCTTTAATTCAGGAATGAATGATATTAAAAGAGAATTTAGATCTTTAGGACTGGATGGGCACGAGACAAAGTGAGCACTATTCGCCATTTGGATTTACATAAGACGGTCTGTCTAGGGTGCTGGGCGGGTGTGTAGTGTATGGCCCCTTTGTCCCTGGGAAGAGACGGAAGAGGCTCCTCACCAGGGTGATACACAGAACAGTCTGGGCAGAGAACAGAGCCTGGGGCCCTGCTACTTACTGTACCAAGTCCTTGTTGGGGCAGTGGGTGTGCAGTGAGCCTCCTGGACAGAAGTTCAAGGCCAGGCTTCGCCTCTGCTCCCACTCTAGCACAAGAACTGCCCTTCCTTCTGATCCAGGGTCCCGCTGATGGAAGTGAACGCAGCCTGTTCTCATACGTGCACAGCAATATCTCAGCGCGTTAGCGTAGGCTAATAAGGCAATCCATTTCCAAGCTCCTCTCTTTCATCCCCAGGAGGAGAAACATGCTATCCTACTTTTAGAGGGGTGGGTGGGAGGAGCCGCTCCTAGATGGATAAAGCAGGTACTCTCTTGGCCCTGGCAGAGCAAGGGGAACTGGGGAAAGGGGTCTCCATTCCTTGTTAGGGGACAGGGGCCTTTGCCTTCACAAAGCGACAACCATGCTGGCCCTCTTCAGCTGTGGCCTTCTGTCCTCTCTCCCCTCTTTCACATGCCTGGGGGAGAAGGCACCTTTCCCAAGGGTGAGCAAACACTTGACTGGCTCCCTGTGGAATTGCATTAACCGCTGCTCTCTCTCTCCCTGGTGGAACAGACATCTCTGATTTCAAACACTCAAAGCAAGCCAGACCAAGCCCCATCGTCTCTCCACCTTCTGCCTTTCAGAAATGTGTGCCATTGGTTATGCATGCTCCCCAGCCAGAAGCACCACCCCATGCTCGGCTCCCCAGCGAAAGCTATTGCCATGTCAAGCCTGCATCCAAATCTGTCACTTCCCCATCCTGCCAAGGGTCCTTGTCACCCGGAGCTATCCGTGTCTACCTGTTTATCTTTGCTCAGCTCTGTGACCAGAGTGAGGCCTACCTAAGCTGCAAATGAACTCCCCCCACCCTCCCACTTAAAGCATCAGTGGAATTAACACTTCTGAGATCTTGGTTGTCTCCATCCCTGCTCACTTTCCCAGCCTCTTGTTGGGTCTTCCTTCTTCCCACATCCCCCACATGGAGCGCTCTAAGCAGCCTCCTGCATCTGAAGACGTAAACATGGCTTTGATTCTCTTGCCATTCACTTGCTTTAACTGTTGTTCAACAACAGAGGAAGACAACCCATCCACAGCTTGTCCTCTGCAAGTGAAATTTCTTCACCAACTGGAATTCTTTGTGATTCATGACATCACTGCTGGAAAGATATTGATCTTTTTTAATGACCATGGATAGTCAATTGTGTAATTATAATCAACTTGTTTATTCGTTCTTTAACTGACAGATATTTGATATTTTCGAGTTTTAACCATTAATGAATAAAACTGTTAAGACTACTCTCCTGAATACCTTTCCATAGATATGGCTTGCATGTGAAATGTTCCCCACAGGCTCTTGTGTTTTAACACTTGGTCCCAGTAGGTGGTGCTGTTTGGGAGTTTCTGGCTATGGTTGAAGGATTTGAGTTGGTGGAGATCGGCCTTAGAGATAATAGCCGCTTCTGGTTCAGCGTGAGCTCTCTGCTTCTCAGTTGCCACAGGGATATGTCCAAGAACCACAAATCCTTATAGCTGTGCTCTCCTGCCCTGATGAACTGCATCCTCCAAGTCATGAGCCCAAGAAACTTCTCCCTTCAGTTGCTTTTCGCAGATATGTTACGATAACCCAGGGAAAGTAACAATACAGTGTAAGCGAATGTATAGCTCTGCTTTAGATCTATATGGAATTGTTGTACTGTGGGGAAGGCATGCAGCTTGCTTTATGAAAGTATTTCTATGGCTTTATTTTAGTTTTTTAGTTTTAGTTGTGTCTTTCCTAGTAGAATTAATCTCTGCAAAGGTTCATGCATTTCATTCTTTTTTAAAAAGTGTGTGTGTGTGTGTGTGTGTGTGTGTGTGTACACATGTGGGGGGTTGTTTGTAGGGGCCAGAGAAGAGCTTGGATCTGGGGCTACAGGTGGTTGTGAGCTGCCTGGCATGGCTGCAAAGACCTGTCCTTTGCACAAGCAGCAAGTGTGCTTAACCACTACACTGTGCACTGCCCGCACATTTCAGTTACTGTTTGTTGAAACAAGAAGTGTGAAAGCCTGCACCTTTGGCTCCCAATTCCCCATTTGACTTGCTAGTTTTACTTCCGTGCCTCTTCAGTTGGTCAGATTTCAGCTCTCTTAGTTAAGATCCACACTGTCTCTTCAGCCCTTAGTGCAAAGCCCAGGGAGCAAGGCCCTGGAAATCCTCCCACCCTGCCTGACTCGTCCTGCACTGTTCGACAAGATTCTGGCCTGGGTCTGAAAAAAGCCCGGGTTAAAACCAGTCTCGCTGAACATAGTGGACAATGAGGACTACTGAGACCTCAAGAACAATGGCAATGGGTTTTTGATCCTACTGTACCTATTGGTTTCGTGGGAGCCTAGGCAGTTTCGTGGATGCTCACCTTACTAGACCTGGATGGAGGTGGGTGGACCTTGGACTTCCCACAGGGCAGGGAACCCTGATTGCTCTTTGGGCTGACAGGGAGGGGGACTTGATTGGGGGAGGAGGAGGGAAAGGGGAGGCGGCGGTGGGGAAGAGACAGAAATCTTTAATAAATTAATTAATTAGTTAATTAATTAATTAATTAATTATGAAAAAAAAAGATTCCAGTCAGGGCCCTTCAAGAGCTTGTGACCACCCCAGGCCAATCAAATATGCTGAGGATTAGAGGTCCACATCCGAGTGGAGCAGACGTCTGGGGGAGACCTCATAGGACTGCCCTGGGATGGAATTCGACCACACATGTGGCAGGCACTGTGTGTGTTTGGCACAAAGCCTGATGCCAAGAGGATCCCCAGCAAGCTCTCTGCTGTGATGTATTTCCATTTAACTGCTTTTCCTATACCGCGGCTATCAAAGAGCCTCATTGTTACTCATGAGGCTAGACCACTGGATACCCGTCAAGATGCTGACACAGAGGGAAATCACTAATGTTTAGTTTCTACGGGTCCAGTGCCATTTGGAGTAGGCATATATAAAGCAAAATAACAACAATGAAAACCTTAATAAGAGAACAGTTAGCCAGTTTCTGCAGTACCAATAATGTATTGTGTAAGGGGTTGGTGCATTCTGACTTCCTTCAGGAATGCTAGAGAGACTTTAGGTTAACACGTGCCCTTAATACCTGTAAATCAATCTCTAATGAACTGGCTTAAACTGGGATGTACTTGTGACTTGTTGCCAACCAACGGAATGTGGCGAAGATGGCCGGACATGTAAGATCAGCAATTATATACGATTACATCATCCACTAGCTCTCTCTTTCTCTCTCTCTCTCTCTGTCCTCACGGGCTTTAAGGAAGAGGAAGTAGTCACACCAGGAGAATTTCAAACAACAGAGAAACACAAAACCTCCAGGAATGAAGTAGAGAGCCCGCCCTGTAAGACTCCAACTGACACCCTGCATACAGTAAGACAACAACCCCCTTAGCTTTGAAGCCACCAGGACTTGAATTCCGGCAAGCATGAGACCGCACAAGTGGATCCATCTCCAGCTAAGCTTCAGATGAGATGACAGTCCCAGTCAACACCCTCATGACATCCTTGTGAGACACTGAGGCAGAAATCTCAAAGTGTGTCTAAGCTCCTGACCCAAAGGAACTGCAAGGTGACAGGCAATGGATTCTGTAAGCCACTACATATGTGGCTTTCTTGCTCCACCACGGCAGACAATCACGCAGTTAGCTAGCGTCTACTCCAGTACAGGTGTCAGATGCAATACAAGGCTCTGGATTAGGAATTACTTAAAGGGCATCACTCAATATCAACACGACCTGCCAGCCACATCCCCGTAAATCCTTTGTGCCCTTGTTTTACAGACACCAAAACGATACCGTGACAACAACCTGAGCAAGTACAGCACTTGTCCCATTGATCTCATTTAATGATTTCTCCCATAAACCATTTCTCTTTAGCAAGATTAAATGGTCATGACAAAACAACCATATTTATTATAGTCATTGTCCCTAAATATGCTATCACCATTTTAATAAAGTTATTGATGAGTCTCAAGGTTTCTGAAAGAAGTCTGAGGAATCTTCCATTATCAAAGGACAGACATAGGAAGCAGCCAGGCTGGCTGGACAGATATCTGAGCATAAAATAAAGCTATTTTTCAGGCCTCAGATCAATGTTTGCCAGCAATCTTTGGGCAACCTAAGTTGGGCATATAAGAAATATCATCTTATAATGAAATAGACCATTCTGAATGTAAATAGCTAATTAATATGGGAAGTATGTGCACCGTATATGTGGTTAGATGATTCTATATTTCTGTGGTGGAATAATTAAAACTGTCTTAGTTATAGCAACTGTGGATTTTGTGGTTAATAGTGTTGTCTAGCCCTGTTAAAACAGTCATTTGGTGTACGTGTGTTCATGCAGGCGAGTCACATACAAGTTACAGGTCACTAGCCCTGTTATAACAGTCACTTGGGTGCACATGTATGTGTGTGTCCATGCAGGCAAGTCACACACAAGTTACAAGTCATTCGTCCTGTTATAACAGTTGTTTGGATGTGTGTGTGTCCGTGCAGGCAATTCACACACGAGTTATAGGTCCCTTGAGGTAAACCACAGAATCTCTGAAACTGCCCAGCAAGAGGGGTCAAACTCACTCTCTTTTGCAGTCCTCAGCTTTCCTGTTAGTCACAGAACTGCTCTGTCTCAGAAGCAAACAGCAATATCCAGTTACCAACTCTAGAGACACTTTCTATAATGGAAAATGAAAGCTGAAATTCACTTCGTATGTAGAAAATGTAATATGTAGCCTTTTGAAATTAACTCTGATTTTTGATGTTAGGTTTTATTAAATATTTACTTTTTATGTTACATGTGTGTGTGTGTGTGCACCGTGTGCATGCATGAGCCTGTTGATGTCAGCCGAGGGCAGTGTATCTCCTTAAACCAGAGTTACAGGTAGTGGCAAACCACCATGTGGGTGCTGGGAACCGAGCCCAAGTCCTCTGTAAGAGCAGCGAGTGTTCTAAACCACCGAAATATATATATATATATATATACATATATATGTATATATATGTATATATACGTATATATGTATATATATATATGTTCATATGTATGACTTTTAGGATCAGTAATATGTGTATGTGTGTGTGTGCATATTTAAGGATTTATTTTATTTTATTTTGTGTGTGTGTGTGTGTATGTGGGGTACTGTTTGCATGAGCACAGCTGTCTATGGAAGCCATGGAGGGTGTTGTATCCCATGGGGATGGAGCCATAGGCACGTGTAAACCACCCAGCAGGGTGCTGGAGACTGAACTTGGGCCCTCTGCAGGAGTAGAATGCACTTTAAACTGCTAAATCAGCTCCCAGGCACCAACACATGTTATTCTGTAGTTGATTGCTTTTCCCAAATCTAAAACTTTCTATTAGCGCCTTCCTTCCAATGTGCATTGTTCTTAAGTTCATTCCTTGTGTGCTATTAGCATTTTATTATAGAAAAGTATTGTGTATCTTCTAAAAGTAAATACAATTATGGCCATAAGACTTTGTGTGTTTGAAAAGTAGGCAATTAAAAGAGCTACTCAGTAAATGGGTGATAAGATCACAGGGCTTTACAAGCAAAGGCTGCTACCTTGATGTCGGACCTATTATAACCAAAATATTGTCTAACCTTTAATCACAGCTATTTGTCAGTCAAATAGATGGTGTACTGTTCTCCAATTAAAATGCGAGATGATATCACGTTAATTCAAAATCCATTCTCATTTCTACATCTTTATTTCTCTTAATAAGGGCTATTAATTTGTTGTTCAAGAGATGACTAAAAATAATGCTGCCCGTGATGACTAATGCCGAGGAGAGTTCAGGTGCACACTCTGTGGCTGAGAGCACAGTTGCAATCAATCGCTTTGATAAGCAGCTGGCGGTAAGAACAGAGAAGCCTTAATCCTCCTGGATTCAGCTGTTCTTCTGGGGTCTGTGATATGAGATCAACCAGAGAAAATGGTGGTGTCTGCACAAGATGGTCGGTCACGTGGTCCTTTACTGCAAAGACAGCCATCGACAATACAGAGATACAGTCACGTGATAAAACACGTGAACTCTAAATCTTCTTATAATAAAATAGCATGAGACTAACACAAGATGATTAGAAGTTGAATAAGCACATGAGAGGTTTTAAGGTTCAGATAAAAGTGGAGACTAAAAGCCTTATTAGCTTGAGAACGGACGGCAGAAAGGCCAGGAGTCAGCTGATAATGCTTGTCCCCACTGCAGAGATCACAGGTGATCAAGCATTGTGGATCACTGGTTACCCCTTCGGTCACGTGACTTTTACAATGATGACATCAGTTAGCCCAGTCATAGGTTTACTGTGTGGGCTGACATCCAGACCCGGGACAAGCGGGTGACAAGCATGCAGCCTTCTCTGAGTGGGATTCTCAGAGGCCATGGATCTGCTAAAGGAAGAATTTTAAAGCTCTGACAGATGTCAAAGCTAAGATTACTCGTAGAGGGTGAGCAAAATGTGGAATCTTTGACATCTTGTAACATGGGGAACTCTACTTTGTGAACTAAAGAATCATTAGCAGGCCGACCAGCTTGGAAAAAGCTGGGTTCCCAGAGTGTGTGCACCCATAAGCATGGCAACCATATGACTCTCTGTGCGCACTTCTGGCTCTCTCTCTGCAGGATTCCGGGGACGAACCTGTGAAGCCTCTGACTTGCTGTGGCCAATCACGTATGGCAAACCCTGTTTCACTTCTGCCTTTTCTTCCTTTCAAGATGACAGCACCTGTGTGGCCTCAAGCCTGATGGAGGAAGGTCACTGGTTAAAAAATAAAGAAACTGCTTGGCCCTCATAGGTTAGAACATAGGTGGGTGGAGTAAACAGAACAGAATGCTGGGAGGAAGAGGAAGTGAGGTAAGAGCCTCGGACAGATGCCATGCTCCCCTCTCCCAGGCAGACGCGATGAAGCTCCGACCCAGGATGGACGTAGGCTAGAATTTTCCCGATAAGCGCACCTTGGGGTGCTACACACATTATTAGAAATGGGCTAGTCCAGGTGCGAGAGTTAGCCGAGAAGAGGCTAGCTATAATGGGCCAAGCAGTGTTTAAAAGAATACAGTTTGTGTGTTGTTATTTCGGGGCATAAGCTAGCCAGGCAACCAGGAGCTGGGGTGGCAGGAATACAACCCACAGCTCCCCACAACACAAGCCCTCAGAGGATATGGCATGGCACAGGGCCTCTGGCTCACCAAAGGTACACAGGGCTGCTGAATGAGAAAGAATCACTGCTGTCAGAAGCCAGTGGGAACTGGGGAGTTCTGTGGCCCTGGTACAATCTAGCACACTCTGATCAATGCAACAATGAAGCAAATTTTGTGTTTCAGAAAACTGATTAGAGAAGCTAAAATGCAACAAATAAGAAAAGCAATATATGTTATAAAACCTATCAAGGTATAAAATCCTTACAGAAATTAAAGAAACATTTTATATTTTGGGTCTTGATGGTCAGTAAACAAGAGTATTCACTGAATTTCACAGTGTCTCAACTAGAGAAAATCAACCCTTAGAAATTTGCCAAGTCCTTTAAGTAAGAGAAATTTTTTGAAGTAATGTGTTTATTAAGTGATGAAACCATGTTTAAAGAAAAAATGCTTATTTTTCTATTCTCCTATTTAAAAGAATCTGTGAGCATACCTCAGGGATAATTACTGGATTGAGGGTTTAGACAGTGAAAATACAAAGCAGTCATAAACACCTGGCAGTGCCCGAAGGTGAGACTGTTTTGTAAAGAGAAGGCGAATTGAACACCATTAGAGGAACAGGAGGCACACCCTAAGGGCTCCCAATGGCTGCCTCTGGCTCAGTCCCTACACCAAGACAAATAGCATGCTATCTGACACAGCCCAAGGAATAAGGAATACCCATGACTCCACTCTCTACAAATAAATATTGATGGAAATCAAATCATTTTGATGCCACATAGATGCCCCGTGCCTCTGACCTATCGTGTATAGAATCTTCCCACTCTAGGAACAAAACAGCAAACAGTGATGGAGGAAGGGCTGTTCTACATGGTATTAGGCTAGGACCCATTGCGACTCTCGAGATCATGAAAAACAAGGCAGGATGGCTAATTAGCTTGACTGGATTAAGAAAAGCCATCAGTGAGGCACATTCTCGGGTGTGTCTGTGAGGGAATTTCTGGACAATGTTAACTGAAGTGGGAACACCTATTCTGAACGTAGTCAGTGCTATGCCATGCACAGGGAGGGGTTTTCGGTTGATTCGGAAGGAGAAAGTGAGCTGAGCAGGGGCTCCCATCCCTTCCTGACTGAGGCTGTGATGAGACGGGCTGCCTCGCCCCCTGCCGTGTGACTTCCCTTCAGGGATGAACTGTCCCCACCCAGACCACTAGCCCAGACAAACCATCCAGGCTGAAGGGGCTTCTGCTAGGTGTTCTGTAGCATCCATAAAGGAAGGAAACATCACATGAAGAATGAACAAGACATTGTCCTGTAGCAGTGTAAAGGGACAGTAATGCCAAGGATACAGTGTAGTAGCCTGGATTGAAGCATGCGACGGGAAGAGAATGTAAGTGAACAAACCAAAACCAGGGCTGGGGAGATGTCTACAGCTAAGGGATTGTCTATCCACGCAAGGGTGAGGACCTGAGTTCAGATCCTCAATGCCCACATAAACTCTGAGTATGAGTGCGTATCTGTAAACCCAGCACTGATGTGGGGGCACCAGGGAGCTCCTGGTTTGGTGAGAGTCCTGCCTTAAGATACAAGATGGAGAGTGATTAAGAAACAGAGCCAAAATAGACCTCTGGACTCTACAAGGATATACAAACATATTCATGCATACCGCACACACAAACACATGCATACACTGGAGTTAGTAGATGGTAACAAGACAACATTGGTTTCAGCTCTAAGAATCCATATGAATGACATAAGACCATCTGAGCTAGACCTACTTTAATAAAAATAATAAAAATTAATTTTATTTTATGTTATATTTTTAAATTCTAACCTTCTCCCAATTGATAATCTCAGCATCTGGGAAATGGAGGCAGGGAGGGCATCCCAGCAAATTCAAGGCCATCCTGGGCTATGTGGGGCCCTGCCTAAAAAATAAGTTGAATTAGAAAAGGGAGTTTTAAATGGAACCATCCAGGATTCTCATGCATTGTGCCACCACGCTGACCAGATGTCACCCATCGCATGTATTTTTCTACCAAGTCGACCAGAGATCACCCATTGCATTTCTTTCTGCAACTAGTCTGTCGCCAAAATGGCAGCCTCCGAGCTTTGCACTCTGCCACCTGCTGGGACAAGGAGTTCAAAGAGAGGGAAATGAGAGGGGTGTGTGAATACACGGTGGTTGAAGATAAAAGCTTACATTCAAATTTCAGAATCAATTGTGAAGCTACAGTACAATGGCCTGATTACAGGTCTCTTTAAGTCAGGCACTGGTGTCTATAGAACTTAATTGTGCATGAGCATCAAACAATTAAGACAAAAGTTGCACGAGCTTCCATGGCCTGGGCAGGTTTGCCTGCTGCTTGCATTTGATCCACAGGCTTATAATTCTGCCTAAGAAGCAGTCTATTCAGTGTGGAGACGAATTTAGATAGTGTAGACCATCTGGCCTACGGGATGCAACAAGGCACTCAGAAGCAAACTGGAAAGGAAGAAAACCCACATGGCCTTTCAACTGGAAACTGCCCCCTTCTGTGATCTCAAAGTAGCACAGTTCAGGGCCTAGCCCTTTTAAAGTGCTCTGTCATGGAGTTCCATATGTCTTCCAGTGTCTGATGCAGCGCTTGGTTGAAAAGGTGGGGCCCACAATGAGAGTATCTTCAACTTTCAAACTCATCTTAAGTGTTGATTTTTATAGCTAACCACAATAGCTCACATAGATAAATGACAAGAGGTTCTCTTTTCTATTTTTTTTCACATGTTGAATGAAGTCTTCTGGATCTTACACTCAAAATTTAGAATGCTGCTATTAAAACCCAAAGGGTAAAGTCGGATTTTCACGAGGGTCACAGACAGCAAAGTTGTACGTTCCTGTCTTTAATGGTATTTACTGTTCCCACAGAGTTCAAACCCCCACGCTCTTCTCTAGGGTTCGTTTATTTATGATGGCTTCTCCTTTATCACAGCCTGTCTGATAATTCTTCATCCCAGTCCAAAAAAAAAAAAAAAAAAAAAAAAAAAAAAAAAAACAGAGGCCTCTTTCTTAGCTCTTTCTCATCACCTGTACTTAAGTCATGTGTCACCTCTATGTTAGACAGTTATATGCACATGACTCCATATCAGACCAGACGGACTTCTTAGCATTCCTGGTCATTCTCAGGACACCTTCAACACCCCCTTGTCCCTGGAAGGATGACCTTCCAGAGGGACTGGGATGGATGCTACGGCTTGTTGCAACCCAACCTTTGCAGCAAAAGTTAGTTGACATCCCCCCACATCAAACATCATTCAGCATGGTTTCACTTGCGCCAGAAGACCGTGTTTGGAGAATGTCTGTCTGATAAGCCTCACTGAGAAGCCGGCACATGCCCCAGGATCTCACGGAGTCATCTCAGCCTACAGAGATCTGATCCTGCGTTTGCAACGAGGCGCGTCGATAGTCAAACCCAAGTGTGTGCTTTGATTTAGGACCCCGCTGATGACAGCTGAACTGTTGATTTAATATGCTGTGTGCAGATAAAGGCGAGGCTTGGCAACCGTACAACTGTCTTCACAGGTGAGGAGACAAAGATCTCCGACAAGCTTACTTCTCACAGCCCAGGTCCCTGACCTGGGCCTGGAAACACATCAAAGGCCACACCTTCCCTTCTCAGGCTCTCTCCCCAGCCCTGCTCCCATCCTGATGGTAGCTCCTCCTGCTGTCTCACCAGGCAAACAATGAAGCTATTATGTTCCCTGGAGAGGAGAAACAGAGTAATTACATTCCCGGCCAGGTGCCAGGAGTAAGTTTCCTTGTGTGCAATTATTGTGTGGTAAAACGGCTGAGGCCGTGTTTTTAAAATTTGTTTTCTTTTCTTTGTTTTCTTTTAGGCACTGACTGACTGGTTGCCAGACATTGGCCCCGGCCCCCCGGCATCAACCCCAGACCAGCCTGGCTCTGCTGTCTTTCACTTTCTCCCCACCTGGAGTATGAGCATATTATAGTTCCATCCCAGCCTGGGTGTTGATAAACAAGGCCAGCTCAGCCAGGGTGCAGAGCTAGGTCCCCAAGTTTCTCTCTAAGCGGCCTAGCCCATGTTGTTTTCCTCAGTGCGGGCTTGGGTGGGGTGACAGAGATCAGAAAGACCTCTGATTGGCAGGAACGAAGCGAGGACAGTGTCATTAGGAGGGAAATGAGGGCAGGGCCGAGGCCTTTGATCTTCTGAGTATCACATCTAAAATCTCCCCATTGGCCTTCTCCATTGGCCAAACCAGACTTAAGAAACAGAGAAGCCAGGCCTTGTAGGGATGGGTGTGTGTTACGCAATGCTTACTTGTTATGGACTCCCCTCCCCCCCCCCAGGATGCTCTTATTCCTCTTTGACACTAATAATTATAACTGAGAATTAAAAACTACCTTCTGCATGCTAGGCTTAAACACATTTATCATCTCATGGGTCACCTACTGCCACTCTGACAGGAAAGTATTGCTAATTTGGTATTATGAGAGATCTTGAAGACCAGCAAGAGTGATACTGACACTCCCGAAGTTAAGATGCGGCAGAAGAGTGAGAAAGGTCTGTTTCATTCCAAATTTTAAATTCTCAGCCATTCTGCTACACCAAGAATCCCTCACCTATGCAGGAAAATGGGAAACCAAGCCAAGCCAGCAACCAAATATACAAGGGTGAGAGCCCTGGGTGACAGTTCATCGTCACTGTGGTTCTCTGTCGCTTTGCTCACCAATTGAGCAGGAACAACCTGATTTGCTGGGACCTCTACCAGCCTAGAATATTTGAAATGAATGCAAAATTGACCATAGGGTGTTCAGATGGACATTATTTCAAGATGAGATTAGCTTTGAGATTGTCATACACGATAAGACAGATTTCCCTCCTCAAAATGAACAGATACCATTCAACCTGTGGCGCTCAGGAAAACAAACGAGGGGATTAGCTCCAGTCAGCTCTTGCCTGCCCACTTGGACTGGCTTATCTCATCCCATCCTGTCTCATTCACTTCATTCCAACCCTTCCTGCCCCTCCCCACAGTATCCTATCCACTCCCATTTTTTATCCTTACTCCAAGTTTGATACCTTCGGCTCCCATGATTCTCAAATGTGGACTAAACTAAAACCTGGGTTTTCCTTTGATCTTCAATCTACAGATGGAAAGTTATAAGGGGTCTCAGCTTCCTCCGTGAGCCATTCCTCATAATAAAATTTCTTTCAGATAAATATACATCTAATTGATTCTGTTTCTCTGGAGACCCCAGGCTAATTCATCAGGCAAGTATCTAAATGATTAAAGAATTAGCTGGTCGACAGAATGAACCCGCAGAAAGCTAGAAAATTTCATTATTTGGCCTACCAGCTAATTTTTTGGATCAGTTTAGGTGATTGCATGATCTTCACAGTGGACAAAAGCAAGACCATATGGCCAGGCCAGGCTGACCACTCCAGGTTCAGAATGCAGCTTTGGAACATAAGAAAGCTCTATAGATATGGACGACCACTTTATTTTATTGAAAACCACGTGTCTAGATTCATTTTTGTGTTCAACTCTGGCCCTAATTACTACAGGTCTAAAGAAGATTTGTGACTTGTGGAAAACAGACTAGACTAATTTCCTAAGAGTTTTTCAAACTCTGTGGCTTAAGAGTGGTGTAGAGGGGTGGAACAGATGCAGATTGGAGGTCAGAATTGGTTTATCCGATTTCTAATTCAACTGAAAATCCTGTGGGTTCATGCCTTCTTTTAACAGCATGTATACTGTTCCTTCAACAATCCTTGAACCCATATGGGGGATTTTGCTATTAGAGGCTTTTGCTTCTTTACACAGGCACACAGAGAGAAAGAGAGAGAGAAAGAAAGAGAGAGAGAGAGAGAGAGAGAGAGAGAGAGAGAGAGAGAGAGAGAGAGAGAGNAGAAAGAGAGAGAGAGAGAGAGAGAGAGAGAGAGAGAGAGAGAGAGAGAGAGAGAGAAAGGGAAGGAAAGAGAGGGGGGAATGTTTGTGAACCCCTAAATTGTATCTACTGGTGATGTGATAATAGAAGCAGGGGTATATGTATAAGTATATGACATCATGAGGGTGGAACCCCATTTAGAAGATACCCCCAGAGAGTTGCTTCCTCCTTTCTCAGTGTTCAGACACAATGAAAAACAGACGGTGTGGTGGGACATTGCCCTCAGCAGACAGCAACCCGCCAATGCCTTTAGCTCAGATTTCTTAGCCTTTCAAAACCATAAGATGGGTTTTCTTTTAAGCATTTAAGCTGCATGGTCTTTGGCATTTTGTTATAGCAGCCTGAACTGACTATGGCATGAACACACATCCTCACATGTTCAGCCCTCCCCCATCTCCATGCCTCTGGGTCTCTGTCTCTTTTACCCACCACATGTACCCACCATAAGCATCAGCATAAAGAAGATCTCTCTCTATTGTATTCTCTTTTACAAGTGATATAGATATTACTTGGAATTGAAATTCATATTCATGCTACAGCCTAAAGAATTAAACCAAAATGCTTGTTTTGGTTCACTAAACTCTCCCAGGCTTTGTGTGACATCTTTCACCCCTTTCCTCCCGTTCTCACGCCAACCCCATTTTCCCGCCTCAAACTCACTCATTCCAGAAAAGAGGAGCCTCGCTCTCGTCTTGTTCAACTCAGACCCCTCCACCCCTCCGCCTGGACGTCTTTGGAAGCAGTAAATATTTAGAGTCACGTTTACACAAGGGAAAATGAGAGGACTTGCACAGTGATAGCCCACGTAGAGTAACACCGAGTAACTCCCCACCAATCTTGGGAATCAGACGTAATTAATTAAGAATTAAGGCGTGTATATTGGTCTAGGAAAAATTAAGTGGCTCTTCATCTTACCAAAGGATCTTTGCCAAGCTCACAGCTTAGCCTAATCTGGTAAGGAGACTCTGGATAATGTTCCCATCCGCAATGCTAGTCCTAAATACATCAGAAGAGAATCAGTTTGTTGGCAGCTTTTAACTAGCAAGAAGATGCTGCATCAAGGGCAGAAATCATACCCAGGTAAGTGCTGTCCAAGGCCAGTTAAGGCAGTATAGGATGCTGGTTAGAACCCAGTGGAGCTGGAAAGGCAGACCAACATGGGTACGCACTTTGCTTGGTCACTTACCATATAGAAAATTGCTGCAATTCATTATGTCTACCAAAGAGATAAGCTCAAGTCTTTGTCCCAAACACCTATGCATGTAATTTTATTTGGAAACAAAGCCTGGACAGATATCATCAACTTAAGATAAGGCCATTAAATCATCCATTACATAATGGATGGTCTTATATAAGAGGGGGAGTTCTGTACACACACACACACACACACACACACACACACACACACGAAAGCCACATGGCCACAAAGACACAAATAGAAGAATATCTTGTGACTCTAGAGGTAGAGATCACAGAGACACAATACACACCAAGAATTCTAAAAATGACTGCCCACTCCTGAAATGTAGGAAGAGGCAAAGAGAGAGCCTCAGAGGGAGCATGGCCTGTCCTTACCTGTTTGGAGCCATCTAGCTTCTAGGACTATGACATAATACGTCCTTGTGGTTTTCAGAGATCCAGTTTCTTGGACTTTGTAATGACACCTAGTCTGAGTTGAAGTAATGACAGCTCAGAGAAAACACTGTCAATGTCTCCATTGACAACAAAGGACAAATAATGTCAACCACGGCTGTACCTCCCTACTGAGCATGCTCTATGAATTCGAGGAGCAAAGGAGTTGGTTGCATTTTTCACACAGCGTCTGGCCCCCATTGACGGCACTGCACGTGTGGTTTTATTAACGCACATCAGTGACTGTCGTACAAAAGTAACTGAGACCCCTGTACTCCAGGTAGTGAGAATTTTAATTCTCTCTCCACCTGAATACGCCAACCACTTCTACAATGACCACCTTGACATTTCTACCCACAAAGCTGGTCACAATTGTTTATTTGTTAGCTAGAAGATAAAAGCATTGAATAAAGTACTTTGTATACGAAGCTATAAAATAACCGGATTATAAGGGAGGAGCCATTAACCTTGAGCCACTGGATGTCACCTTGTTGTCATCTTTACCGACACTACTGACCTTCGCCCAGAAACTTGTCGAATGGAATCCTTAATCAGTAAGACCTTACTGGTCCCTCGGGAGTTATAAGATCCCCTGTTTGTGTTTGGTAGCCATGGAAACTAGCTTTGGCCTGGGTGCTCTTGACCACACCCTGCTCTGACAACAGGAGCCTCGCCAATTTAAGTGGATCAGATATGCTATGTCCTCCTCTACTTCCAAGTCTCTGTGATTTCTTCATTTTCTAAAATAAACGTGCATTATTTAACCATTGAGAAGGAAACACATTCCTTTGGTAATCCATTATAGAGGCAAGTCAAAATACTGACAGAAAGAAAAGTAAAATGAAACAATCAACTTTATTTGTGAAGCACTGTGTGGAATGTACGAAGCCGTCAGAAATTGCAGGTCCTGGATCCACTTCAGTGATTTATTTGAAAATGATGGTCCTAGTGACCCACCTGCCAATGCTTGTGTAGAAAATGAATAGGATAGGAGGTAGCACCAGTCACCTGTCCTGTGGGCAGTCCCCAGCCTGACATGTTTCTCTCTTCTTATGTGAACAGAGTCTGGGTAAATGGTCATGAACTCAAGAAGACCCAGCCTCAGCTTTATAAGCCGATGGCTTCTGACCTTGCACTTTGTAACTGACATGCTTCTAATGAAGAGTACAGAGAAAGCACCGGGAATCCACACCCAGAAGAGGCTATCAAAGCACATGATGATAGTCACGCTTATTGGTTCAGATAGAAGCCCATGACACCTCGGATATTACTTAATGGACAGGTCACTTGGCAGAGACTAAAGATGGCCAGACAAGCACCTATAAATGCCTTCAATTGGACTTATTCTTTGTCGAGCCTGCAGGTGCTCCAAGTCCTGGTGGTTCTTGGCTGGCAGCATTGGAAGAGGCCCTAAGCCTGTCAGTCACCCAGATTCCCGAACTTCGGAGACACTGAGCCAGCACACGGCACTGTTTGTGACACCCCATCAGAATGTACACACGGCAGTAGGAAGCAATGCAGGGCGGTGCACACTCCTCCAGGTGTCCCTTACGGCTCTGCCCCAGCCCTGCCTGTGACCCTTACGGCTCTGCCCCAGCCCTGCCTGTGACCCTTACGGCTCTGCCCCAGCCCTGTCACCGCCACATGAGCATTCTAGCTCCCTTCCCTACCACCCAGGTGTAGACCACACTGGCTTAGCAGTGTTTTCTGGCTCATCAGCTTGGAGTTCCCATTTGTTTTCCCCATGTCCACACATCTCGTTAGCTCCTGCAGAATTCCTTTTGTCTCTGCAAGAGTGGATTTGTGTTTTTCACACTCCAGCTAGAGCGGTGCATGCATTTAACAACAAATTCCTGAAGATCAAATCAATGGAATCTTTTGCATTATTTGGCTCCATCAGGAGATCAAAGCAGTATAGACAGTGTGAAATTCAACATTTTAATAACGATGTTGTGCACTGTTTTACTTAACATTTGGGGAAGTACCTGTCCTTGACATGGATCAAGACAACATTCTTTTGATGCCAACATACTCATTTTTATAATGACAGTTAGTAAATAAAAAGACAGTCTATTAATTAAAACCATCCCCCATGTGTGATATGCGATGTCTCAGTAGGTAAGGTGCTTATGGAGCAAGCGTGAAGATACGAGTGGGGATCTCCCCAGCACCCATGTGAAAAGCCAGGTATAGGGCAGTGACCTGAAAGCCTAGAGCTGCAGGGCAGAGACATGTAGATCTGGGGCCTTGCTGCTTCACTGAGAGATCATATCACAAACAACCAAACCCAGCAACGGCGGAGATGTCATAGAGGAACCTCCAGCCTCTGCACGCACCTTCACAAGCAAGCACAGCTGTGCAGACAGCTGTACTCATCTACTCTACTCCTCCCCCTCCCGTACACACACAAATGCATAGGCACCTGTGCTCCCCATTCTCCCGAGTCCCTTGTCCTGCAGAGGCCCAGCGGGATGTTAGACTCTGGAAGGAAACCAGGCTTTTCCCTTCACCCACGAGCTCACCATGTGGGTCCTCAGCTCCTTCCCCATGGAGCTTAAATCACAACAAACCCTTTCTCAAAACTCCCATATCACTCTCGCTGAGGCAGCATATGGGGTGGTCATTGTCAAGGACATAATGCTGTGCTCTTGGGATGCAAGGTCTTCTAGGGAAGTCTATGGAAAGCAAGAAGAGATGCACTCCTGAATTGCCAAGGTAGGTGCAAGTGTAGAGAAATCTCAACAGTGACAGTGTGCCAGGCAAGAATGTGTGGGAAACCAGCTTACCAGAAAGGATATGAATTTAACTATTTATCGTCTGTCTGTCTGTCATCTATCTATCTATCTATCTATCTATCTATCTATCTATCTATCTATCTATCTATCTATCTATCATCTATCAATCATGTATCTATCTAGCATCTATCTATCTATCTATCTATCTATCTATCTATCTATCTTGTATCTATCTATCACCATGTATCTATCAATCAACCTATCTATCATGTATCTATCTTGCTATCATCATGTATCTCTATCTATCTATCTATCTATCTATCTATCTATCTATCTATCGTCTATCTATCTATCATCTATCTATCTATCAATCATGTATCTATCTAGCATCTATCTATCTTGTATCTATCTATTACCATGTATCTATCAATCAATCTATATATCTATATATCTACCTATCTATCAATCATGTATCTATCTAGCTATCATCATGTATCTCTATCTATCTATCATCTATCTATCATCTATCCATCCATCCACTATATATCCATCCTCTATCTATCCACAGAATTTTACTTTTCTAAGATAGGTTCTTACCATCAACCCCTCTAGCCTTGAACTTGCAATTCTGACTGCTGGAATACAAGACTCCCTATGCCTGATATTTTCAGACTGAGCTCTCTCCAATCAGTAACTGGAAGGGAAAAGGAACAATGATGGATCTTGAAGGTGATTTTTAACCAGCCGCCAACTATTTTATTATTATGGAAGTAAGGATTATAATAATACAAATAATTTTTGAGAGGGTGGTCAAATGAAAACAAATTTGAAAGAATGCTTTTGTTTCTAATTCTTAACTGAATGGAAATACACAATTTCCTCAAGTCTTTGCCCCATTTCAATTACAAAGTACTCACACTAGTAAGGTATTCTCCCATGAGACAACATTGCCAGACATTTATACAGGGAAGTAAAAATGATTACTATGTCAGCTAAGAGTTATCTTTACACACACACACACACACACACACACACACACACACACACACAATGATTGTAATAAAAATGAAATGTTTTTAGAACAAGAAGCAAGTTACACAATAACACTGAGAACTCAATCATGCTGAAGTTGCTTCTGCTGCTTTGGACTCTGGGGTCATGTTCCACTGTAGGCTGCACTGGTCACACCAGGCAGCAGGTTCTGAGAATATTTCTTCCTCCAGTTTTCTCAGAGCTGGTAGCATTTGTTTTCTCAGCCTCCTTGGCTGAGCACAGGGCAAAATTGAGACATAACAAAATAAATCTGCAAGAAAAATATTTCCTGTAACTAGTCCTCCAATGTCATTATATTCAAATAGCCCACAAAATATAAACAAGGGTGGCCTCTTTCCCTTCAGCAAAAAGACAAACAAGAGATTCAGGATGTTATAGGTCTTGACTGGCAGGGGAGAAGAGTGAACACGGAGACTCTTCTTTGCTGATGGAGCCTAAGTCCTGCTAAAGAGTAGGTAATGCTCAGAGGGTAAAGAAAATGGCCTTGCACAGGTTACGTGGTACAAATAACCCACTGGCCAACATGAACTCCCTTTGGATCAGTCTCCCGATACTGACACTGAGACAGGCCCCAGAGGAGAGCTTCATTAGCATAAACTGACATCCTGAAGTTGGTCTTCTGATGCCCTGTTGAGGGCTGCTGATGTTTGCAGTTGGCTTCTCAGCAGCATCTGGATGGATGCTGGTCCACGCCTTTCACTCCCTGCCCCGCTCATGGAGGAGGCACTCAGTAAGTGCTTGTGGCATGAATGAATAAATGGCCTCAGTGAAGCATGCAAGAGCATTGTCTGGCTGCCAAAACATTTCTATTCAAAAGACATAGAGATTGCATAGGAAGATGCGAGCCTGGCCTTCCTAGCTGTCTACTGCCCTCTGTAATTCCTCCTGGGTCTTACTCTGTCCCCAGAATAAGCTCACACCTGGCCAGGTTCAAATCTTGACATTTCCCATCCATCATTCCTTTAGAAGCGTTGGTCCATGCCCCAAACAGAACTTCTGTCTGAGCTGCCTGCGTCAGGTTTCCAAATTCTCTCCTGCTCCAATCACTTATTCTACACACGCAAACATGAATACAACATGTAAAATGTGCATGCACCTATGTGGATGTGTGCACACACATGCACCCATGGGCTGTAACATTCTGCATGTTTGTGTGGCTGTTGACATGAACACTGCTCTAGTGAAAGCCCTCGAAGTGGGGTCTACTAACACGGAAAGTCAAGCAGTAGAAAGGTGTTTTGGAATCCCAGTTCCAACATAATCAGACACACACTGAACACAATACAGCTTAGCACTCAGGTCAGTCACAAACTGCCTCATGTATGATTGGAAAGGGTAATCTCATCAGGCGTGTTTCTTAAATCGATATGTAATAAAGCCTGAGGTGGGGTCAACCCATTTGCCAATTGACAAGGCAGAGGACTGGCAGGGATTGCCGTGGGGAGAGGCGAGGGCCTTGGAGTTACTTTGCCTCCAGTTAGCAGTCCTGGGTCGTGATCCTCCACTTCTCCAGGGGGGTAAAATTTGGGCTTGGAGAGATGGAGGAGGGACATGGGGTTTGTCCTCAGACCTCTGAGGCCACTTCTTGATAAAATCATTAGTTGTTTCCCAAATCCAAAGAGAAAATTCAGTGTCTTGAAAATAAGGTGCTTTGCTCCGTGTATGTAAAACCTTTGCAATTCTTTTTTTCAAAACCTGTAGGAATTGAGTAAAAATGATTTTCAATCATGTATCTTGCATATTCCTTACCAGGCATTAAGAATTATGATGTGGTGATACTAAAATCAGCTGTTAGAAGGGCAATAATATCATTCTTAAATAATAAAATACGCCCAGTAGTACCATCCTCTTCAGGAATTAAACCGGCATGCTCACAAAAAGTCATTTCATCTGGGTTTGACTGTTGATATCATCTCAGAGAATGCATTGGGGAGGGTCTTAGGACTCTTGAGCATCCAGCTACCCCTCTTAAAACACTGTATGCAATTCAATCCTAATTGCGCACAATCTCTGGGTCTCAGGGAGGGGCCAGATTATATAAACAGGGACTAAGGGGAAAGGTCTCCATCTACAAAGTCCTGGGAAGCCATCATCCCTGCTGGGTGCAGCCCTTCCTTCCAGTGTGGCTGTTCTAAGGTCATCTATGCGCCTGCACATAACCCCTTCACACCCTGTAAGTAAGCCAATAAACTCACTGGTTCCCCAGGATGAAGGTTGATGGGATCAAACTTTTGTTTGCCACTGGGCCCTGAGAGGGGTAGTCGTTTATTCTTTTCAAGGGTGAAAGTCTCCTCACAATATGTAATAAAAGTAGAACCTATTTTTAGGGCATCCTGAAAGGTCTACATGTTTGTAGACATGTATGTATGTATAGATATACAGAAGGATACTTTTTTATTAAAATAGTAATGGATATGTTACTAGTTGCGTTCTTCATTAATATGTGAATATTCATTTTTCCCTTCGTCGGGGATCACAGACACCTTGTGCACGAGGATCCATTAACTTTTACCCTGCAGTACCAGTTTCTAGCTCAGCCTTCTCCCTGTCCTCCTGACTGCTTGTTTCTGGAAGGCACAGATGGAGGCTTTTTGTCACTGTTGAGTCCCAGACATTGATGGTTCCTGGAATCAAATTTGTTTGGTTGAGCATTTGGAAAAAGAGAAATCTAATCTTACCAATATCTACCTATGGATTTTGCATAGAGCCAAAGTTCTAATGGGTGGTTTCAGGAAAGGGCACTTAAATGGTTTATACTCAGGATATAAACACATTGGAACTAGGGGTTTTCTGCAGGGCCCTGCTTGGCAAGTGTGCCACGTCACTCTGGCCACTTTGGGTTGGCCAACCAAGTTATAGACTCTGCCCAGATTCAAGGTAAGCACACAACCCTTCCTGGGGGTCAAGGTGGAGAGTTTCTAAATATAAACTCTAGGAGATGCATGGGAATCTGCTTTCTACTTAAAAACAAGGAGGCATCGTTTCGGTAGTGGGGTTGGGTGCGTAGGAAATGCTTCATATATTTCTGTGGGATCCATCTAAAAATGAGTTAAGGAAGAGAGCAGGAAGTGGGTACTGTTTCAGGGACAAAGGGTGCCAGGTAACAGAGTTGCTCAAGCCCCTGTAAGCACAGTGTTACTCCCTGTGAGCTTATACCACTCTTCAGGAACAAAATCCAGCAAGGGAAACAAATGTCAAGGCAGCCAAAAATGCACATGAAAATGTAGATGGCATTTACTTTTGTAGAGTCTTCCTGTTGAAATATATCACAGAGTGTATTACCTATAGGTTTTAAGTTGAGGTGTACCATTCATTTGAAAACCAACCCAACCCAAATCTACAATCAAAATCAGAGTCAAAGGACAGGAGGGTGGTAGTCCCCACCCAACCAGCCTCCGAGAATCTGATTAGATCCAGACGTTTCTAAGCCTTCTCCCCTGTAGATTCTTTTCATTTATTCTCAGAAAAATATGCCTTCATTTCATTTTACTCAGCAAAACATTTTTTTATAATAAGTTACTTGATATTCACAAGGCTTCTGAGTCTCTCTTCATTCCATTTTTGTCAAAAACAGGAAGTTGACTCTTGCCAAGGATAAATGAACTTGCAGTCAATGTTTTCAATATGGTTCGAAGGATGGACTCCTCCAACCTCGGGCCCATTCTGATGCTGGCAGAGACCTCTCCCTGCCCAGACTATGAAATAATAATGGTGCCCTTTAGCGATTTAAGCTTTGTGTTCCCTGAACCTCTGAATCTATTCCTAACGTTCACTTAACAACCGGGCCTTGTTTTATCTTTAGCAAACATCCTGGGGCAGGCAGAAGGACCAGAGACAAACTTCATTACAGAGTTTACATTTGGAGTGAGGGGCAAATCAATATTTCAAAGCATAACAGGAACCAATTCTACAAAATGAACATGAATCAGATATTGTGCTGGCCGTGCTCCAACAGAAGGAGGGCACAAGGAGGACAGTTACGCAAAGTAAAATATTAAATGACATAATAAAGCTATCAACATATACGTCTGAAGAGTGTGAACCTGAACAGTTTCCAGAATCAGAGAAAAAACTAATTTAGACGTGTTAATACAGTTGTTCTTCCCTCATTTGATTTTTCATGAGTGATAGCTAGTACCAAGAGATAGATACCTAAGTGATCTACAGGAAACCTAGAGTTGTAGCAGCCTAAAGGATATTTGACTCAGATGAGTGCCTTGAACAGGCACCCGAGAGATGCTGTCCCCAGAGGGACTTTAGCACCTTCTCCTTCTGAAATGCTTGTGTGAGCTTTTTTGCCTGTTCCACTAAGGCAGCTACATCTTCATCCTCCCATTGGACTCAGTGTGGAGTTGAGGTCACAGACACTCAACGGAGAGTGACTATTAGATCATTTCCTGACCAGGTCTAAAGGCAGACTGCTTCAACTAATCACATTTTAGAATTATCACCTACCTCAAGTATGCTTGAATGGTGTTCACTTTAAATTTGCCTTTATAGGGAGCTGAATATTTAGGACCATATATGACAAGTAAGTCTATTTCTGTAAACCGAATGAAACATAATTACAATTACTCTGATAGTCCCTCCAGACCTGAGAGCAACAATCTCTCTCTCTCTCTCTCTCTCTCTCTCTCTCTCTCTCTCTCGTAAGTTACTTCAGGAAAATTCAGGTACTTAAAATCCAGTTCATTTTTTAAGTTATTTTTTTACCTTTATTTCATGTGTATGAATGTTTGTCTGCATGTATGAACATACACCATGTATGTGCAGTGCCTGTGGAAGTTGTGACCAGTGTCATCTGTGGTTGTTAGGTGGCATGTGGATGCTGGGAACTGAACCCAGATCCTCTGCCAGGACAGTAAGCATGACACTGAATACCCAAGCCGTCTCTCCAGTCCCATGATCAGTTCCCTTTACAGCTGCTCATCCTTTCGGTCATTTTTCACGTTCACTGAGCACCGGAATTGGCATTAGAAACGTTCTAGTTCAGAGCCCTGGTCTTTACGAAGTACCCATGGCTCCTCCCTGCTCCCTAGGGCATAGTTTTGAGTTATCCCTGAAAGAGCAAAGAGGATGTGAGCAGTTGGCTTCCACTGACTCTCAGCATGACCCCCCTTCTCAGGTGTCCCTGTGAAAGTCTTGAAAGCCACATAACTTTTCTAGATGCTGGTGCAAGAAGTGATCTTGGTGTCGTAGGCACCAAGATAAAAACCCACACTTCACGGCACACTTACTCCTCTACCTTCTAGTTCTGAAAGTGGGTGGCCCAGCGTGTGTTTTCCTGTGTGAAGATCAAGGATGCTCTGTTTCCCCTGCAGGTCCTAGAAAGAGAACCTGTTTCTTGTTTTCCCCAGATTCTATTCAGTATCAGTGTCCTTTGGTTTTCAGCTACTTCTCCATCTCCAGAGCTAGTGGCGGAATATCAAAGACCATTCACACAGTGCCTCTTAGAGACTTTGTCTAAAGTCTGTGTCTCCTCTGCTTTAGCTGGACAGGCTATGATGACTTCAATCTCAAAGGGCATAGACCAATCATGTATGGAAAAGGCCATCTTGCCATGTGAGGCACCATACAAAAAGCACCAGGGATGAGGTCACATGTTAACATCTTGTGGTTCCTGTGTCAGTGACTTTTCTGATGGTGGTATCCAAATCTCAGACAAGAGGCAACCCAGGGGAAGAAGGTATTTCAGCCACAGCTTCATGGTATAGGCCGAAATGGAGGTATGATGGCTCGGACTTTTAACTGTAGGGGAAGAAGCTTGGACCACAGTCTGCTACATAAGCCACAGATCAGGAAACAGAGAGCAAGACATAAACTGGATTTGGGGTTGACCTATGACTCATAATCACAACCTCAATGACCTTAGATATTCCACCAACCAGGTCATACCTCTTCAAGGTTCAGGGTGCCACCCCACCCCCATGTCACAACAATTCAGGGACAATGTATAGAAACACAGGAGCCTTTGGGGATATTTCATATCAAAAGCAGTACAGGCCTTTGTTCTACTATCACAGAAAATACATGTAGAGATAGTGATGTGCAAGTTAAGGAAGTCTGGCCTCTGCATCAGCACTGAAGAGTGGCTATTACAGACACATGCTCAGTGCAGGATGGGGGAGCGTCCCTGCATCAGTGCAGGATGGGGGAGCATCTCTGCATCAGTGCAGGATGCAGAGTGTTCCTGCATCAGTGCAGGATGGAGAGTGTTCCTGCATCAGTGCAGGATGTGGGAGCGTTCCTGCATCAGTGCAGGATGCGGGAGCGTTCCTGCATCAGTGCAGGATGGGGGAGCGTCCCTGCATCAGTGCAGGATGGAGAGCGTCCCTGCATCAGTGCAGGATGGAGAGCGTCCCTGCATGAGTGCAGAGCAGTGGCTGTCACAGATGTGTGCTCGGTGCAGGATAGAGAGCACTAAAATTTCTGGTCGAGGCAGTGGGTTATAAGGTTATTCTGTGTCACCCAACATGATAGTTGAGAATTTTCCAGGTTTATATAGCTACAGGGGATGGACTTTCTTTCCCAACAGAAAATCCCTACATATTTAGAAGAGTGTTGTCTCTCTTGACTCTCTCTTTCCAGTTTGAACAGAGAGCCTAACACAACAACGTACTGACAGAAGAAGAATGAGAGCTGAGCAAATATGAGTAAATGCAGAACCTCACCAGAAACTTGAGCAGTTTGGATCCTCGGGCACTTTTTTTTAAAGACCTATATTAATGATGAAAAGAAACACCTCTGCTGTTACTTGAATGTTGTACAAGATCTTTTTTATTTTTAAGAATTATTTTAAAACATGTGTACTTGTGTGTGTGTGTGCACATTTATCTGTGTGTGGCTGTACACAAATGAGTAGAGTGTCTGTAGAGGCCAAAAGGGGCACCAGATCACCTATAACTAGAACTACAGACAGTGGTCATATGTAAAAATATACATATTACATATATAATTAATTATACACCATGTAAATATATCATAAATATATATTATAATGTATCATATATTATATATGTGTAATAGATAAATAATACATAATAATATGTAATTAGTTATATATAATATATTATATATCTTTTTCTTTTAGAACAAACAGGGGTTTATGTCATTAGTGTCGCTTCTTTCCTAACAGTTTGCACATTTTGAGGCATACTGAGGGAAAGCTAAGACATCCGCAGTGTTGACTGGAATGAAGTTTCTAAAAAGAATCATCTCTTACAGCATTTGAAGATTTGAGGAGGCCATCCAGATGAATTCCAAACCCACATCCCTCAAACGCAAATGCTCTCTCAACATTAGCACTGATTTCTCTCTCAATGACTTGCAAACGATTTCAGGTTACACAAATGGCCCAACAGCAGAGTGCAACCTGCCGTTTGCCGTATGTAATGGCCAGCTGGGAGTTGCAAAACCAGAGACCTTCCATTGAGCTATGTCAGCTTAGATCACTCCGAGGAGCTCAAATGGCCTGTGCTGTTCATTAACGACCACGAAATAAGCTGTTCTAAAAGAAAAAAATAAGTTTTCTATTTTAGAGTAGTTTACACTCACAAGAGCTCCAGGCTGTGCAGAGTTTCCGCGCACACTCAGGTCTCTGTGCTCGTTACTTCTGTGCAAACATGGCGGGGTGCATTTGCTGTAAACAAGAATCCAGCATAGAAATTGGGTGTTTAATCTCATCACTCTGGTCAGAGACAGCAGGATCTCTGAGGTCAGATTGGACTATGGAGGGAATTCCAGGCCAGGCAGGGCTATAAAGGGAGACTCAATATCCAATATCAGCAATTGTTATGAACTGGTTGCCACATTTAACCAGATCTCCGTTTCTGCCCCAGCACCGGCTGTGTTCAGGATCCCATTGTGCCTTCGGTACCATCTTTCACCCAGCACCTTCCCGGGCATCCTTGATGACCCTGAGATGTGTGAGGACCACGAGCAGCGTGTTTATCTTGTCTGATGCTTTTCTCATGACTAGGTCAGAACTATGGGTCTGCATTTAGTTTGAGATATCCCTCAAGGCCCATGTTTTAAAGACTTGGTTTCCAGCTCCTCACAATTCTGAGAGGCGGCAGAACCTTGGAGAAATGAGAACTAATTGGAGGAAGCTCACTGGGGGTTCATCGAGGCCCCCGGAGACGGAAGGTGAGGCCATTTTCCCAGAGCACCTGCCATGAGGAAAGCAGCTCTCTTTGGCATGTTCCCCTACAGTGTTGTGTCTGCTCACTATAGACCCCAAGGCAGCATGCCTGAGCGACCATTCTCTTTCTCTGTCCCTCTTCCTTTCCCTCTCCATCTTTCAGCCCCCCCCTCCACAGTGTGACTTGAGACCCAACCCAAGTGAGTCAGGCACCTTGGCCACTGAGCTACGCTTAAGGCTTCAGGTGTCTCGCTGCAGTACACCACCAAGGTACGAAAGTGAGAGCTATTCCCATCATCCGATCGCATCTTGGGCACGTGGTGTAAATAAGACTTGCCGCCAAGCCAATGCTGTTGGCCTCATTGAGTTTTCCCAGATTTTTCTTATGTAAATCTACATTTCTACCTCTTGGGTTCACCTTTTCCACTGAGCTCTGAAGTTTATGACAGGTCCTTAGACTCTGACTTCCCTGGCCTCAGTTAAGGCCAGAAATTTGAGGCTGACAAACTCTGCCCTCCGGATCTGCTTTCATTTCCTGAGGCTGAATGCAATGTCTCCTGCACACAGCCTCCATCTCTGTGAAGGCAGAAGCCCCCAAGTCTTTCTTAGGCGAGATCTCTTTGTGAGTTCTTTCAACCAATTCCATCTCCTTCCCCTCTGACCTTTTCCAAGTAATGGCTCTGGAATCATTCCTAATCCTAATCAATTTGCTGCTCTTCCCTTTCTCTCATCCTTGTGCATGCAAGCTTAAATATGTCAAACTGCATGGTACTAAACCCCTCCCCCACCATCTTATCTTTTTTTTTTTTTTTTTTTAAATCATCCTCAGTTGTCTGGCCCCACGAACTCTATGGAACTCTTATTGAAAATGACAGTTCATTTTTGCCCATGCAGCAGGCATGCCAAATCTACTGGCAAACAACAGCTCCCACTCTTCTGAGAGATAACCAGTTCCTGGCTGCTCTGCCTTACTGCCAAGAGCCCAGGCAGGGTGCCGGTGGAAGATCCAGCTAAGTGCTGGAGTCTAACACTATTCAAAGGGGAGATTGAGAGGAAGCCCAGGGGAGGCCAAGAGCTGAAGCTGAAAGCAGCATCACTCAGCATTGAGACAACACAGCGCCTTGCAAATACTTTATGTAATTCCTATACCTGGACTAGAAGAGATAGATACCTGATACACTGCCTGAGGTGTCCGGGTTGGGAGGAAAATGTGGACATTCAACCCAAAGTTCTGCCCCTGTGTTTGAGTAGGTCTCAGTAGCACAAAAGTTGACGGTGATTGGATGAAAGATGATGCAGCAGTAAAGACCCCTTCCCCCCTTCAGAATCTCACACTCAAAGGATGCACACATCCCTTATGAAAAGCAGCCCAACCTTTGCAGGTACTGTGTGCATGCTCCCCATCAATTTCCCATCCCTAGATTTCTGGTCATATCCAGTGCAGTCTAAAAGCTTTGTAACCAGTTGCCAGACTGCAACGCTTACGAACCAATGTCAAGAAGAAATGCACATGTTCAATCCAGACCATTTTCTCCTGATGTTCTCTATCTACAGTTGGTATCTGGAGCATGTACAGATGGATGACAAGCTATGATGGCTTAATGATGTCATTTTTTTATAGGCTATGGACGTTGAGTGACAGTGGTGTGTAAGGATGTTGTGATTCACTGATAACAACAGGATTCCCCTTCCCATGGGGGACACTGCTAATGTGGAACCCTATGTACTTGAGGGGTAGGGAGGGTATGGGGACTTTCCACACCTTCCTATCAACTTCACTATGAATTTAAAACTGCTCTAAAGATGGTGTTTTAAAAAATGGTCAGGTATGGTGGCACATGTCTTTCATCCCAGCCCTAAAGAGACAGAGGCAGATCACTCTCTATGAATTCCAGGCCAATCAGAGCTGAGTATGAGCCTTTGTCTCAAAAATAGAGAGAAAGACAGAGAGAGAGAGAGAGAGAGAGAGAGAGAGAGAGAGAGAGAGAGAGGAAGAAGAAGATAGATAGATAAATAGTAGATAGACAGATAGTAGATAGATGATGATAGGTAGATAGATAGAATGAAGGAGAAAGAGTCAAATATAGTCTTAATTACAACAGAAATGCAGAGTACACTTTTTAATTAAATACATCCAAAGCTATTAAGGGGCTGGTTGTAGAAACAGTGAGGAACTTAAAGATGAAATGTGAAATATTGGTCCCATTAGTAGATACACCAGAGAGTCAAGCAAGAATTCCTCCCAATCCCACCGACTTTCTCTCCACACACACTTTGTGACCCTCCTCCCTTCCATGCGATTGTCTCCTACAAGGTCATTTTCCCACTCAGTTATGACTAACCAGGGAGTCAATATGTTGCAGTTTGAAGCAATCATTTTCTCCAGAAGGGTTTCCGGGGCTAGCTGAGGGGGCTGGTTCTGGCTTGGTTCAATGAGACGTGGAGGCTAGCCTAAGACAGAAGAACGTGAATCAAAGATAGAAATCAGAACTAAGACTCCACGCTTGGCCAGGGAGCTGGAGGGAGCTCTGTGTGCTGTAACTGTGATGTATACTGCCTGTCTATGGGCCTGCACATCTGTCCTGGACTCAGGAGACGCCCTCACATACTCTATTCCAGACTGAACGATTCTCTAGCAGTTCAGTAAAGCCTCTGTTTCCTTGGGGGGTAAACTGACCAACAAAAGCTCTTATAAGATTTGTTCTTACCATGAATATTAATGAGAATAAATGTCACTGGCCACTTTAATAGGCAAGCATGGATGTCTTAGTGGTTTAATATGATACAAATATACTCATTCAAATAACAGTGATGGATACATGATGAGCGGCTTCCCACAGGTCAGTTGGCTACCACTATAGCGTTATGCAGGAGAGTGTCCACTGCAGCAGGCTAGCCCCCACTATGATGTAATACAGGGGAGTATGCACTGCAGCAGGCTAGCCTCTGCTGTGATGTTATGTGGGGGAGTACCCACTGCAGCAGGCTAGCCCCCACTATGATGTTACATGGGGAGTGTATTCAATGTGTCTTCAATGCTCTCTTTTGAACCTCAGAATGAGGGTATTAGGGTAGAGCCCCACTGTCATTGGAAGGGACACAGGCCTTTTTTCCAGTCTGTGTTTTCTCATCCTCCAGTCTCTCTCAGCTCTTGTCTGGAATTTTTATATAATTTAGCTGATCTATCCGAAAGGAGACAGTGTGGGAGGATCATGGGAATGTTTACATGGGTCAGACATATAAACGTCTGCATCATGTTTGCCCACTTGAGCCAGTCAGCCAGTCATCTAACCACAGGAGGAGGAGGGGGTGTTTCAGATTTAATGGTAAATTAATGTTTAGGATAATGATAATAGTTATAGTAGATGATGATCTTTGAAGCATTCCATTAGGCACTGCACTAAGTTTTGATTCATTCCCTTTTTGTCAACAAAACAAAGATTAGGGTAAGGACATGCCCAAAGCTTCCCTGTGACTCAGCATTGCAATCTAGAGACCAAGGCTGCCGCGTCAGAAAGATGCCAGAGTCCAGCTGAAAGCAAGAAGCCTTAAAGATGAGGGCGTGTGGACACGGACCAGGATGCCAGCCAGGCAGCAGGAAGGCATGAGCATGGAGCAGTCCTGGCCCACTGGCACTGCCAGCTGATTGGCATCTGCTCACAGTGCAGCACAGGAGAGGCCGACAGAACCTCCCAGCTGAGCCTTGCTCCCACTGCCAACACAGAGAAATGGCAGCCAGCAAAGAACTGCCTCGGAACCTAGCAATGTCTCTTAGGAGAAAGCTCCCTGCACACACACAAAGTCAGGGTTTCCTCCCCAGCACTGCATAAAGCAGGGGCTGGTGACACAGGAGAGCTGGGGGCAGGAGGAAGGAGCAGTCAGTGTCCTAGTGCACAGAGGTCAGTATAGGAAGTGGGACCCTGTCTCAAAAACCCAAACCAAACACAAACAAAAGCACTGCGCTTAGCTCACTCCTCGGTGGATGGGGAGAGGGCGCAACTGGGCCCACAAATTCCAATGCGCCTCTCATTCTGAAGCACTCTCAGAGACACACCTAGACATAATACTCAATTCTGGAAGTTCTTCCTTCAAGACCCGGAGAACATGTGTGTCTGTATTTCTCTGTCCACGCTGAAAACTTGGTCTTTGGTCTGGCAGAATAAAAATCACACATATAAATTCAGGTGTTTTAAATATGTCTGATCTCTAAAATTATAGTGACGGGGGATGGGGAGGCGTCCACAGAGATGCTAAGTATGTGTGTACCAGAGCTAATACGCCTTCCAGTTACACTGCTCTAAACTGTCTCCTGGCCAGTCTCCAACTTAAAAACTAGGTGAATATGGGCAAGAAGTTGACACATCTGTGAATTTTCCATTTTTAGGCTAAAGGTGATATTTTCTCCAATCTTTGTAATTAGACGATAGATTCTAGGGTTGGGACCCCAAATGAAAACCTGAAGCATCTGATAGTTAAGGTTTATAGAAAATGCTAGAAAAATAAAGGATGAGACGCAAGAAGGAACCAGGAGCCCCTGAACCCATTCCTACGGTCAGAAATGGACTGAGGTTAAAAAAAGAAGGTGGCATTGAATCATAACACCATTCGTAAGACACACACATGAGCCCATACTGATCCACATATGAATCAACACTGATATAAATAAATGAATAAATTGGGTATGGGGTGCTTACCAAAGAGTTCCAAATAGACAGGAACAGCCAGGTGGAAGAGATTAATCTTCCTTTGCTGCCGTTAGGGGAGAGGGGGTTTGATAACCTGCCTCTACAGAGTGCATCAGAGACAGGAGACTGCCCACATCAAATCTCTGGAATGCGGGACATCTCAGCCACCAGAGGCACTGCCTGTTGAGTGTTCTTAGCTACTTTACGCTTTACTTTGTTTATTTACCACCTGTGTTTCTGTGTGCATGCACACACTTGCAAACACAGGTTCCTGTGTGTGTAGAGGCCAGAGGACAACCACAGGTGCCCTCCATAGGAACGCCGTCTAACCTGTATGAGATGGGGACTATCGTTAGCCCTGTTGGTGACCTCTAAGATACCGACAGTCACTGTCTCAACGGAGGATGGTCAATGAACTCCAGGCATCCTCCAGAGTCTCTGTCTTGGCTTCTGTGCTGGGATTAAACTGCAGGCTCCCATACCCAGCGTTTTATATAAGTTCCATGGATTTAATGCTCAAGGTATTGTCACTGACCCCACCCCAACCCCTATTTACAGTGTCTTTTCTGATGAGCTTGTGACCCCAGGGATGACCAGAACCACAGGCTTGCCAGGAACACAATATCAATGCCCATTTACTAGTTCTTCCTGTGGACAGAAACTCTAGCAAAGGCTAAATCCTCACTAGAGCCTAGGAATGTTAAAATAAAGACACTGATGTTCAAAAGGGAAACTGAGGTTCAGAGAAGTTGTGGGACTCAGCAAATCTGGGATATGGACCTTGCTTTCTGGGATGGCAGAAGCCACCTGGGACCACAGAGAAATAATGTTCCATAACCAGGGGATAATCAAAGATTTCCAAACTCGCCATATGCCTTGTTCTATAGGGTGTACGAACAAAGCTGCTTGCTTGCCCCTGAGCTATGGATCATGGGCCCCTGTGGGTGCTTGCCATTTTTTTTATTAATTTTATTAAGCTATACATTTTCTCTGCTCCGTTCCCTTCCTCTCCCCTCCCCTTCAGTCCTCTCCCATGGTCCCCATGCTCCCAATTTACTCAGGAGATTTTCGTCTTTTTCTACTTCCCATGTATATTAGATCTATATATGTCTCTCTTAGGGTCCTCATTGTTGTCTAGGTTCTCTAAGATTGTGAATTGTAGGCTGGTTTTCTTTGCTTTATGTCTAAAAGTCACTTATGAGTGAGTACATATGATATTTGTTTTTCTGGGTCTGGTTGCCTTGCTCAATATGAAGTTTTCTAGATCCATCCATTTGCCTGCAAATTTCAAGATGTCATTATTTTTTTTCTGCTGTGCAGTACTCCATTATGTAAATGAACCACATTTTCCTTATCATTCTTTGGTTGAGGGGCATTTAGGTTGTTTCTGGGTTTTGGCTATGACAAACAAAGCTGCTATGAACATAGTTGAGCACATGTCCTTGTGGTACAATTGAGCATCCTTTGGATATATACCCAAAAGTGGTATTACTGGGTCTTGGTTTCCTAATTTTCTGAGAAATCATCACACTGACATCCAAAGGGGCTGTATCAGCTTGCATTCCCACCAGCAACGCAGGAGTGTTCGCTTTACCCCACAACCTCTCCAGTATAAGTTGTCATTGGTGTTTGTAATCTTGGCCATTCTTTCAGGTGTAAGATGGAATCTCAAAGTTGTTTGGATTTGCATTTCTCTGATGGCTAAGGATGTTGAGCATTTTCTTAAGTGTTTTTTAGCCATTTTAGATTCCTCTGTTGAGAGTTCCCAATTTAGGTCTGTATTTTATTTTTTTATTGGATTAATTGTTCTTTTGATGACCTATTTCTTGAGTTCTTTCTATATTTTGAACATCAGTCCTCTGATGTGGGGTTGGTGAAGATCTTTTCCCATTCTGTAGGCTGTCGTTTTGTCTTATTGACCATGTCCTTTGCTTTACAGAAGCTTCTCAGTTTCAGGACGTCCCATTTATTAATTGTTTCTCTCAGTGTCTGTGCTGCTGGGCTTATATTTAGGAAGTTGTCTCCTCTGCCAATGCATCCAAGTGTACTTCACACTTTCTCTTCTATGAGGTTCAGTATGGTTGGCTTTATGTTGAGGTCGTTGATCCATTTGGATTTCAGTTTTGTGCATGGCGAAAGATATGGATCTATTTTCATTCTTCTACGTGTTGATATCCAGTCATGCCAGCACCATTTGTTGAATATGCTTTCTTTATTCCATTTCATATTTTTTGCTTCTTTGTCAAAAGTCAGGTGTTTGTAGGTGTGTGGACTGGTATCTGGGCCTGCCTTTGATCAGGATGACTGATGCAGCTGGGCCAGAGGGTCATTACCAAACACAGTAAAACACTATTCTACTGCCTCCACCGCAGTGGGGGTCAGTATGGAGAAACAGTAGAGGTAGGGCTTTATGTATGCAGAAAGAAGGGACCATTCTGCTTCTCTCATGTATGGATTCCTCTTGGAAGCCTAGAGGTTTGAGGATGAGCATGAAAGAGGAGGGATAAATCTGTCCCAGCATGAGAGTCACCGAAGGCTCATTTCCCGTGGTACTAGGCTCTGTTGCAAACTCCTAGCAGTATGAAGGAACTGCTGACGGATCGGAAGAAGCAAAGACACCAGGAGGAGATGCACTGTTCTGGTGCTCGTGGGACAAGCTTTCCCCAGATGCCCTGCTATCTACTGCCCACTCCCAGTATTTTGAAACTCAGCAGAGCCATCATTATTGGAAGCCATCTGTTGCTGACTCCCCAGGAGGATGATATCTTATTAACACCAATGACTCATAGGAACACATGGCAAAGGGTGAGAGCACGGATGAGATGGAAGCTGGGGTGTCTCCCAGACAGCCACAATTCCGTGATGACACAGAACATGTGAATGCTGCCCACTGCTAAGCCGTGGTATGGGACCCCAAGTTCCTCTGTCATGTCACTAGGGTAGCAAGTGACTCTTCCCTCTGACCAGGTTTTCCTCAATCCCTAGCTATATCACAGGTCTCTGCCCGTGTCTCTACCTCTCGGCGGAGTACTGCTGGTCTTACTATCCAACAGCAGAGCCACTGCTAATGACATCTCTGCGAACTGTTTTGGAGTCTGGATCATGCCCATCCCATCCTCCCTGAAGTGCGCAGAACTGTGGAGAGTGTGTCATTACCGAAAACCCATTACACCTTCCTCCAGGAGTTATTATCTTGAGGAAGCAAATTCTAGTGGGGTGCTGAGAGCATGCATGGATAATTAATACAGAAAATGGGCAAATACACAGCTCTCTTTAGCAAATGAGCTGCTACAGCCATTTGTTTCTCCATACTGAATCTAGATGATTCTTATAGACCACCATGGCCATGACCAAAGACAAGAGGGCTTTCTAGGGGGTTTGTCGGTTGGGAACAAGTCACATGGTGTCTGTGTGTCACCTGGATGAGTCACTAGGTACCTGTGAACTGCCCTTTAGAGACACTCCTGTGCTTGGCTAGTCGTTTATAAGTCTCAAACACTTTGGTGGCAGTGGCAATGACACTCAGGAAATTAAAGCGACAGATACCTGTGTTTCTGTAGAGATGTGCAATGGCTCAAACTCACCCTGAGATGGCACTGGAGAGGGGCACCTTGCGGAATAAGCAAATAGAAGAGGTCCAGGGTTCAAGAAGTAGGTTAGACAGAACTTCAAAACCCAAGTTTCTAATACTGATGGTCCTTTGTCAACTAGACACCAACCACAGTCACCCGGGAAAAGGGAACTCAAATAAGAAATCGCCTCTAACTATTGGCCACTGTGAAAATCTGTGGGGCGTTTGATTGGTTGATGGTTGAGGTGGGAGGGTGTTCCCAGTGTGGGCTGTGTCTTTCTTGGAGAGGTGGTCCGAGGAAGCATGCTATGCAAGCCAGCAGCCAGCAAGTCTCCATGGTTTCTGCTTTGGTTCCTGTTCCAGGTTCTTGCTTTGAGCTCCTGCCCCGACTGGCCTCTACAATGGGCCAATCCCTGGAAGTGTGAGGTGAAGCAAGCCCTTTGCCTGCCCAGGTGGCTTTGGGTCAGGGTTATTACAGCAGCAGAGAAGCAAGCGAAGCAGCTGTCTGTCCTACATTCCCAGGCAGAGGATCCAGGGGAGGAAGGTGCACAAGATGGAGATCCCCTGTGGGTGAGGCTATAAGATATTCTAGGATGGGGACCGAACCACAGTAGGAGATGCAGCAGCTCTACATGGCCAGTGAGAGTCAGAGGTTCCCAAGCTCTGTCATCTGGGGACATCAGCAACTAATGTCACATGACCAGGTAACAGATACCATATCCAAGCTCAGGAGGAGCCAAGAAGAAAGAATCCCCTCAGGTCTAAGATTCCTACCCATGCTCAGTGCATGACGACACAGGTCATGTGTTTGATACAGATGTCACGTCGGGGAGGAAACATGGCTGCATAGGAAGTGAAATAAGTTAGAAGGAAACCTTGAAGGAATTGACATTTGTCCAAAAGAGGTGACACTAACTGAAAGGAAGACTATTTTTTAAATGAAAATTTGCAAAGGCTGTGCGTCACCAGGTGAAGGCTCTGGATCTCCAGAGCTGCGCTGCCCCTTATCACAGCGGCAGGTAACATGAGCAAACCAGGCTCAAACTAACTCAAGCTACCTCAGATCGCAGATCCAGTTCCTCACCCGCACCAATCACATTTTCTCTACCCAATTGTCTCATGTCTAATGGCTGTCATATTGACAGCAGACACTCAGCATGTCCATCACCACAGACAGGGCAGCTGACCAGCGTTGGTCTAAAACAGAAACCCAGGTTTGCGGCAGCCTCTCATCTTCTTCGGCACTACAGAGAGAGCCCAGCTCAGGAGTAAATGTGGTCAAGGTTTTCGCTCAAGGACAGCTCTCCAAAACACTCTTAAGTATCCTCTCCAGGGTTCATTTCTCATTATTTATTCATTCTTGAAGCATATATTTATATTTATTGAGTGGCTTTGAAGTGCCAGGTGCTCAGCGAGATGCTGAGGATGAAAACCAGGACCCACTGTTCATCTTTATCAAGTTCAATTCCTACCTGGAATGTCAAGCAATAAGCCAGGAAACAGTAGCACTCATTCATTATAGCTGGGAAAATGTCAACAGGGCTATCACCCGCCCAGCTGCCTTCCCGGCTAAGGTGAGAAGCTGTGGGAAGCCACCACTGTAGAACTGCTACCCTGCGTCAAACATCAGAGCACAGGAAGGGTTAATGGGCACATCAACGAGAAAGAGCCTGGTGTCTAAAGGGCCAGGAGAGAGATGTCCTCAGCCAGTTGGATCTGGAGTCTTTCACGTGAGAAGGAGTCTGGTCAGTGTGAACAACAGGAGGAGGATCACAGAGACCAATGCACAATTAGCGGGTGGAAGAGGCATGAGGCAATATTTTAGGTGGAGGCTTTCTGTGGTGAGGGGCATGGCCTGACCTGCTAACCCGAAGGCCACACTTCGGCCATCCTACAGTCTGGATAAGTTAGGGAGTGGGCAGAGAGAGGCTGGAACTCTCTAACAGGTAAAGGGATCATCTAGCAAAGAGATGGTGGACCAGGCTAGGAGGCCCTGACATGGCAGCACATAGATACTCCTACAGCGACGGCTGAACTGAACTTAGCTTCCCAAGGCTGTCAGACTCTCCTGTGCTATGGCTACATCCTACCAACTGGAATGCTTGCTCCTAGAGAGGAGAGAGAAAAGAAGGTTCAAGAAGTTCAAGAAACCTAGATAATTCTGGAAGCTTAGAAAGAAAGAAGATCCACAGGCCTCTCTCTGAGGTTAAAGCGAGCATTGGAGAACTGCTGACAGGAGGACACTCTCCAATGCGGCCACGTCCCCTCTGCCGCGAACTCTAGGGAGACAGCTTTGGTGTCTTGTCATCCATGTTGGGTTGGTTTTCCTGAAGATAAAGATGCCTTGAAGCTGCCCCTACTCACGTTCCCATAAATAATCCCCATTAACTTGTGGGTTCACCCAGCTAGACCTAGGTGGGACCATTTCTTTGGCCCATCATCAGTGCCCTAGCTGGGGTGAATAGATACTTGCTCATGTCTCCCAAGAAGGTCCCCTGCCTCTCCGCTGTGTCCCACCTTCAGAAGTACCCCTCACTCTTCATGTGCTAATCTTTTCACTTAGGCTTTCAACCCCCCACCCCGTCCTCGGTGCCCTCTCATCCCCCCACTTCACTGCAGCGTCTTCTCGCTGGCACAGCTCCAGAACTCCCCCGTACTCTACGTCACAGTACTCTCTGCGGGTGCCATTTGTGTATGATGAGCTGCTTTTGGTTGAGTTTGGCCCCTGTGCTGCTCTGACCACTACTAGATGCCTTAGCGTCTCTTCAGCATCTCCCTGAAGCTGACTTCAGGGTTAGTACCTGGTCCTCTCATTTAGATATGAGGATTTAAGCATACTTGACAAAGGAACTGATGGCTACTGTATTTCCCCTTGCCAATGTGAGCTTTCTCTCTGTTTAACATCTTACCTTTATTTACTTATAAGCCCACTTCTTTGAATATTACTTCCTAACCAACCCTACAGAGGAAGCACAAAACTGCTCTTTTAAAACATAGGATCTGTCCCTGGTGGGCTGTGTTTGGCAGCAGCCGTGGTCTGAAACCTCCAAGGGCTCAGTGAGAGCCGTGGGGAGTGCAGAGTGTGTTCAATTATGTCTCGTTACTCAAAGTAAATGGAGGTGTTTAAGACAGCAGTCGTATAATCTCATTGGCCCCTTGACTATCCTGGGAACTCTGAAGCTCAGCTTGCTCGTCTCAGCATGCACACCGCAGCTAATGCAGGCGCACAGTAGGTCTTCAGATGCATTGGCTGAATGTAAAATAACTGGTATGATGGGTTCCCTGGGACAGGAATGATTTCCATGGCGATAGCTTGTTCTAGAGGCCGGGAGACCCCAAGCCATAAAGAGAGAAGAAATAGAAATTGTTTAGCACCCAGCCCGGGTCGGTTGTGCTGTGTAAGTGGCCAGTGGGTGGTGGGAACGCGAGAGTAGCGGCAGCCATCATCTGCCGTCTCCCCGGGACTCAGCACCATGGACCATTGTTCTTCTCACTGTCTCTCATCCGTCCGTTCCCTTCATTCACCTGCCAGGCATGCTCACAACCAGCCCCCTTTCCCCCGTCACCTGACCAGAGAGAAGAGAGAAGTCCCCCTGCCCCGCCCATGTTGTTCCATCCCCTTCCTCTATCCCCTTGTAAAGGTTTGTAGAATCCGTTTCAAGTTCATATGCTCACACCACGCAGTCTGGACATTAACTTTCAGAATCTTCTGGATTAGGAGTCACAGTTCTAATGTCAATAAAATCTGATGGGGGCTCAGCAGAGAGGCTAGAGAGGAGCTCCAATTTGTAGGCTGCATTTGGCCCAAGTCTCCATGTGAACTGGTTTTAAGTTTCCATCATCCTTGAGGTAACTGCCTCTTCCCTCCCGTGGTGGGAGGGGAGGGGGCTCCTCCTATATTCTGTTTACTTAGGCATCAATAATTCAGGGCCCCAGCTCCCTTCTGAAAGCCCAGGTGAGGGGAAAGGGCTTAGCCCCACGCCAGCAGCTCATTTGCTCCCTCGCCAGACTCCAGGGATCCCAGCAGGCTCCTGGCTGACCAGATCTGGCTGCGCCTGGACTGAGGAAGGAGGTAAGATTTGACTTCAAAAAGAAAATCTGCTTCCGTTCTCCTTCAGCTAGTTGCCCATTGCTCCGAATCTGTGAGATTGCCAGAGGCCACCTCTGGGGTAGGGGCCCTGTGGCCTCTCATGGAAGTGAGAAGTGTGCTGTCCAGGGAAGCCTTGCATCCTGGCCTCAGACCCCGAGTTACATGAAACCAGGTAAAGGGAATTTTGTCTTTTGTCTCTTTAAATCTACGTGTATTTATGGAAGACTCAAGGATGAGAATGTGGCCATGGCAGAGGCTGGCTAAAGGCATGGGCTATTTAAGTTGGGGACCAGGGCATCCGAGGCATGCACTTACCACTGGGGTGATCCCGTGTGGGGATCTCTGTGAGCAAGCCTGAAAACCCTTTTATTTTTCCAAACCATTGGAGGAGCTGCGAGAGCGGGGTCCTTTATCCTACAGTGGAGCCTCAAAACGGTGCTGCCTAGGGAAGGCTCCTGGCCTGGCCTCAGACCTGGGACAAGTTCTTCTCCAGGAAGGCTAACTCCCCTGTGCTCATTTGCTGTCTCTCTAAGAATAGAACCTTCCAATCCCAGATTCAAGTGGCGAGAACTGAACCCTATCCCCAGGACGAGACAGAAACGTCTGAGCACATTTTCCATTTCCCCCGTTCCCCATTCATTGCTTTCAGCTCCAGCACTCAGGGAAAATACCTAACTAGGGAGGCTCATTGCCCGGGAGGGGTCCAGAGCTTTCTGTGATGCCCCATCCCCCTATCCAATAACCTTGGCTTCCTGTGGCTCCTTACACACACACGCACACACACACACACACACACACACACACACACACACTAATGAGGAATGGGCTCTCTACCCGAATTCCACTCAGATGATGACTTAGAACGACATTTCACAGCCATCCTTGCGGTTCTGAATCTCAAGCACTCTGCCCTGCAGTGGCTTGCGTAACCTTTCCCACCTCAGACTTGGGAACTCATACTGCACTCTGTGGTCAGTGCCATCTTCCCATAGCAGATTTCTGATCATGCCACGTCACAACTGGTCCCCGCTTCTCACTGCTTGCCAAGGGCCTGGGTCAGCTTCCATTTCATTGGTAAACTGGGTACAAAGCTGTCCTGGGGCATCTGGAGTTCAGTATCATAACTGTGCACGGATTCAGGTTCCAGGGTTTTCTCTAGGAAACTCCTTACTGTCTGATGCCTTAGCAGTCTCCTCCAGCCAGCAGGTTGCTCGCCCTTGCTGTTCCTGTCCATCTCTCTGGGAGTATGGAGCTGCGGGAGGAGAACTCCTCACCTTCTTTGCGCACATGTGAGAGAACTATTTCTTACTGGGCGGGGAAGAGAGAGTCACATGAAGAGGTTGGTGGAAAGTGTTGCAAACGTAGGAAGCACATAGCTACAAATGAGTGACTCATCAGGTTGGAGGCGGTCATGGAGAACAACCTGGCTTAGGTGCCAGAAAGGACATGTCACATCGCAAGGAAATCGGATACGCTTTCCTTTGCTTGGCCTGTGCTCTGCTTGCTTTGTGCAATTTTGCTTGACTCAGCCCAGTTCCCTGGAGGCTGGGGTTGTCCTCGTCAAAGCCATTTGTACAGATCAAGACACAAGGAAACTGAGGAGCAGTTACCACCGAGGCGGTAAAGAAGGTGTGGTGTCCAGGCTCAAACCCAGGCCCCCCGACTGCTAAGGCCTAACCCGACAGGGCTGTCTTTTTCTGCTGTTAAGAGAAAAGCTCAAGATGGTTCCAGCATCCCCAGGTTCTGGCCTTTGCGGTCACTACATATCCAACTGCAGAGTCACCATGTGGGCTTCCTGGGCTGGTGTTCCTTTGTTGGTGACTTTATCTATAGTATGGTTTCTCAGTCAGTGGTGGCTGTGACGGGCACCCCCACTCTCACCCCAGGGACACTTGGTGATGTGTAAACACAATTTGGATGGATGCTACAGGGATGAGTATTGTTGGTATCTGTGAAGAAGCCATGGATGTACCGCATTGCCTTATACAATTTGCACGACTGCCTCAGAACCAAGGACGACGCGGCCCCAAGTGTCAACACGGCTGAGGTTGAGATTCCTGTCTCTACAGCAGGCACCATGATTTCCATGTTCCTCTCACAACAGAGGGTATTCTGTGCATTCAGGGTCTGATGTATGGGAAACTACCCCACCATTGACCAGCTAAAACCTCTTGGGTGAATCCTCCGAGTTTGCGTCAATGGTCAGATCCACACCCTCCACCAAGAACCCTGTTTTCTGTCAAACAAACTCCTGCTGGGTCTCAGGGCTGCCTGGCCTGCTGGCAGCCGACCTCCAGCTCCTGTTCTGTTGGGTTGTTTTATCCTGCAGGCTCTACCTCCACCCCTGACTGGGTTTTGTCTTCCCTGCTCCTGGCATTGCCTCTGACAGCTGGGCTTAGGAGAGGCCAGGCTCCAGATGAAAATCCCCAGCGTGGCCCCACCACACTCCCCTGGCCTGACCCAGGCTCAGAGCAAGACAGACAGACATTTCTTCTCTGCTTACCATTCAGCTTCCTTTCCTCGGCTATCTGTATTTACTTTGAAAATCGTTTCCTCTCTTCTGCCCGACTTTCCTTTGGGCCTGCTCAGTTCTCTGTCTTATTTTTTTGTTTATTTCTACTTCTCATTTCCTCCATTGATCAGACACCCTGGAAATGTTGCAGGAACAGTGTGTTCCCTGTAATATTTGGTTACACTTAATATTTCTCAGCAAAACGTTGCCTTGGAACACCCGAATGCTAAAACTCCAGGCCTGCCTGCTTACACTGGACAAGAGCTCCGGCACAGTCTGCGATTCATGCTGGATCTGGTCCCTCCTTAAAGGGCAATTGCACCCAGGCTATGGCAGAAATGTGTCCCGGCAGTCAGAGTTCTAAGTCTCCCCTTAGACAAGGGAATAGCTTTACAGACTCGCTGTTTTCTAACTGTTCATTCTGTGGCACGCAGAGTGTCGCAGGGCCTTGCTGGTTCTAGCCCTGCTCTAAGGGAGCAGAAGGGCTGCAGGAGGTGCTATTATAGCCCCGTTCTAAGGGGGCTTCAGGGATATGCTGGCTCTAGCCCTGTTCTAAGGGAGTAGTTTCTCTATGCCTGTACCACCAGGTGGTCTGCCTCTTGTTCCCACTGACGGAACTTTTGATCGTGTGATTTAATCTGAGAACTAGTAAAACTCTTCTGCTATGGCACTTTAAAAATCATATTTATGTGTATGAATGTTTGCCTGCATGTATGGCCAATGATACCATGTGAGCAGTGGGGGCCAGAAAAGGGTGTCAGATTCGCTAGGGCTGGAGTTAAAGACATTTGCGAGCCTCCATGAGTGTGCTGGGAATCGAACCCAGGTCCTCTGGGAGAGAAACTGGTGCTCCTAACTACTGAGCCTCCTCTCCAGCCCACTACGGTGCTAATGGATGCCTCCTCTCTTCATCAGTCGTCACCCTGCACCACAGCCCTCTCCGAGTGCTCTGGGTACCAATTCAGATGGAGTGCATCACTTAGGAAAGAACTGGCAGTGAAGGATGGCTTAAAACTACGGAGTCTCCAATGGGACCAAATCCTTTGGGTGGGTCATGTCCATGTTCTCTACCTTTGGCTGTTTTCTGTTGATTTAAACCAAAATGCCTAGACTACGGTTCATACAGAAGAGAAGTTTATTTGGCTCATGGTTCTGGGGACTAGGAAGTCCAATAGTGCAGGGTCCGGGGACAGCTTCCGTTTGGTATCCAGTGAGGGCTTGGGATCAAGCAGGCACAGTGAAGGGGGTGCTGTACCATGGGACTGGAGACAGCAGCCAACTCCTCCCTCAGCTCTCACAGCCTCTAAGGGCACCGTGGGCGTGACCCTGAAAACCATATCCAATCTCAACCACCCTCCAATCCTCTGAAATCCATTAACAAAAAGTGGGGTTAAGTTTTCAACACATAATTGCATCAGGACCCATGCACAAGGCATAGCCGCAGGAGGACCCATCCACAGGGCAGAGCCGCACCCATCCACAGGGCAGAGCCGCAGGAGGACCCATCCACAGGGCAGAGCCGCAGGAGGACCCATCCACAGGGCATAGCCACAGGAGGACCCACCCACAGGGCAGAGCCGCAGGAGGACCCATCCACAGGGCAGAGCCGCAGGAGGACCCATCCATACCCGCCTTCAGTCTCAATCACAAGGCTCCGCCTTCCCGGTTTAGGAAAACCCAAGTGGAGCATCGTTTCCACGCATTAACAGAAAACAATATCAGCACAGCCTCAAGCCTGCCAACACTGCCCTTTTCATTGTCTCTCCTTGGGTACCAGGACACTTTTTCTGTGGCTTTAGAAGAAGGGTAAATGCATAAAACAGTGACATTGACTGTGAGGGAGAATGTACATCTGAGGTGGTCCAGGAAGCCCGGTTGTATCCCTCACCTGAGGGTAACCTCTGGCACCCGAGAACTGACAGGAAACAGAACTATTTCAGATGGCCCCATCTCTAGGCTACTCCTTTCTTCCACAATGTCAAAGACATTCAGTCCGGGGCCTCCCCAGCTCTCTAAGAAGAGGAGACTTCATCTGCTGGCCCAGGCACTAGACCTTTGCCTCAAGGAAGGGTTCACAGCTCACTAGGGTGTTTCTGGTTAGTGTGGGAGAGAGGAGGGGAGAAGAGAGTGGGGGAGAGGGGGCCAGTGAGGATGGAAAGAGAGCAGAACTTGGGGGAGCGAGGGGGTAGCATAATGGAGGAAAAGGTCCCCAAGGGCGGGACTTTACATCAAGGTCATGAGGGATGGTGTGGAGGAAGCCTGGCTTGGCAGTATGGGAGTGATTCTCAAATTGTTCCTCAACTCTGCAGCTGCGGGCTTCATTGGGCAGCCAACCCCAGGTGAGACGACCTCTAGTGAGAATTGACTTTATTCTCATGCTGACCTGAGAAGATGTTCCTGGCACTTCTCAGCAGGCAGTCCTCCTCATCAGCACACCAAGAGACTGCAAGTGACAAGCAGGAAGGAAGGTCCCTTAGGAAAGCATCTGAAACTCTCCCCAGAAACAGTCCTCAGAAAATCCCATTTTAGAAAGTTACAGATTTCCTTTTACAATCAGAGCTCTCCACTCCTTAGGCTTTAGGACGCCTGCAGTATCTCCAGTGATTAGAATTGGAGATGAGAAAGACAGTGCGGCGCAAGAGCCAAAGTCTTTGGACCTAGATTCTTATCTGCATCTCAGATGTTTTGTAGTCTGTGCTGCTTGGCTGTGTGTATAGGAAAAAGCCACCAACCCACACCACAGTCCACCTGCCCACGGTGACACAGTGGTGTGCACTAAGGACTGGCAATGTGCACACATGTGCATTTCTCTTCCTCTTCTGCTTCCAGGCAAGGTGTGGCTTATGCCGGAAGAGGGTGCACAATGGGGAAGAAGGGTCTGGCCCATCTTTTGGGCCCTCTGTGCCTTGGTTTAAAGCAGTGCGAAGCTGAGAGGGTAGACTTCAATTACTTTGTTTTGCAAAGGTTAAAAAGGTTCTTGTAAATGAGTGATACAAATACTGGAAACCCGGTTAAAATAACTGGACACCAGATGGCAGGAGGGGGGTTTACTGTAAAGCGTTAGAGAGTGGGAGCTCATTTACAAGAAGCAATTACACAAACAGCCCCGAGAATCCACCACCCCATAAAGGGCGGCAGGGACAGGAGCGGAGTGTGAGTTGCACGTGTATGCTTGCAATCTGCCACTCCTCGACACTGTGACCGGTCACCATCCCTGGTGTCCCTTTCCCTGACCTCCCAAGGGGCAGAGCTGTGTTCCACAGAGATGTGTCCTCGTTAAGCACGTCCAGCTGCCTAGAGGAGTTCACTGGGAATAAAACAGTTGAAGGTAGGTGCAGCGAGTTCCACCGGTGTCGGACCCTGGGGAAAATGCTTTCCCCCTTAGATCAAGGGACCAGGAGAAAGGTACAATTTGAACCTGCCTCTGCTCCATCTCACGTTGATGATGAGCCTCACGTACTCTGACATGCAGGCTCACTTGAAGGCATGTCTAGCCACATGTGCTGATAGAACACAAGGAAACTACAGAGCTGCCATGGGGAACTGTGAGCCTTGCTTCTCAGTCTTCACTCCAGCTGGTCTGAGCTGGTTTGGCTGCCTACTTCCACGCTCAGTCCTCTGGTGCTCTTTATAGCCACCTTGAGCCTATGTCCTTATCATGTGAGTGACAGCTGCCCTGTGATTGGCTCTCTGTTGAGTCCTACTTTGGCTAGTCTAGGCAGGTTTTCCCCTGTGGTCCGTAAGTTCCATGGCAGCATCTACTCTGAGGTCTATGAGTTAATAGGATACACAGTAAGGTGAGAATGTAGGTAGCGCCGTGCTGAGAAATACGTCTTTACATGGGCATCTCTGGTGCCTGGCAACCAGAGCAACACCCCCTACAGTCATCAAAATGCCTGTGTGCACATTTTCATCCGGGAGAAATCAGGCCTGGTCCATACTGATCACTCAGGCCTGAGGCCCTCACACATTTCAACAGTTGGAACACTAGACTGCTTCTTTTTTCTCACCTCTGGGCCCTCTTTCTTGGGCTCTCTCATCTCCCAGGCCCACAGAGAATTCTATTCCCATCCTTTCAAATTGTGAAACATGACTGGTTGTGGCTTACCATTCCTAAGTGGCAGTCCCTGACCTGCAGTTACTGTTTCAGTATTTATAATGGCAATCTTAATATTCTTGAGACCTAAGATCAGAGCAACCTGCTCAGAACAGACCATTCCCTGAGGTATTTCCCAAAACCATGGAAGGTTTTGCCTCGGCAATAAACAACCTATGTGAGGTCAAGCCACTGCGTATGCTTGTTACACAGCATAACCAGCCTTCCTCTGACTAATACATCCACTAAGGAAACAGCCTCCAAGCTACATCTGGGCACTGTGTAGAGTCCTTTCTAGACAGTTCTGGCAGAAAACCAACCCAGACAGGATAGCAATACTCTGTCTAGAGGAAAGCCTATTAATGGAGGAAGAAAAGGCAGGAGAATACATTGATTATACTTCATATCAAATATGCTTAATATAAGCGATATATCTATCTACAAATACAAGCAGTCGGTGGCTCCCATAAGTCAAACTGTAATGGCTGATGTTTTCATCATCTGATGCTGAACATTCAACACTTGCCGCTCCTGTCATAATCCGGGGACTAAGTGGCTCTTCATTGCAAAGGCTTTTGTTTATTGGCTTTAAGTTTGTGTGTGTCAATGGGTTGTGGTGTGTGTGTATGTGTGTGTGTGCATGTGCACATGTGTGTGTGTCTGTGCAGGTGTGCAGTGAGCCCCCAGGGATCCCATCTCTTTCCCTAGTGTCAGGACTACAGACACACAGCACCCAGCTGGACCTTGACCTGTACACTGGGGATCTGAGCCTAGATCCTGCTGCTCAGGTACCAACTCTTTACCCATTGCTTCATCTCTGTAGCCCCCGAAACTGTTTTTGTTTCTGAGCTTTGGACCTCTGGCTGTCTGTGTTTGATACATGCCACTCAAAAATAGCTTCTGCCGATGACGGGAGGCATGACCTTGGCTAACCATTGACTTAGGTACCAGTGAGGCCAGGCTGCGCTCTGTCTTTTTAGGCTTCTGTCCACATCGATTCCAGGCAACAGTCTGTTTTAAGAAAAACTTAGGCAAGATTTAAAAAAAGAGAAAATTGGCCTTCCCCTGAGTAAACCCGCCAGGCCCAGTGGGTAAATAATGCATTTTCTGAAAGCTTCTACAATCGGGGCCTTATCCAGCCACTTTTATGCACTACTGTTCTGCCTAAGACCCACGTGCGTGCGTGTGTGTGTAGAAAATGCAGTGGCTCCAAAATGACAGACCACCTATGGGACTGAGGATTTCTTCCTTCTAGATCTCCCCACCCCCTTTTCAACAAAGAAATGTGTTTTCTGCTCTTCAGTTAGAGAAAAAATAATCTTTCTTGAAATACGATCTCCTCAGATAAATAATGGCAATAAAAGTAAATGGAAAGTGGGAGAGAACGCGGATCCTTAGTGCAGCGCGCAGCACTTTTCTAATTGGAAAATGCTAAAAGGAGTTTTCCTTGGAGGCCTCCCATCTGACTTCAGACCAAACAAAACAGCCATCTGCCTGGGAGAGCTGAGGTCTTCATTCCCCTTGTTAAAGGAGAAGTGAGCAGAAGATGAAAAACACGGAGGTCTAAAACCCCCGTTAAAGGGGAAGTGAGCGAAAGATAAAAAACAAGGAGGTCTATAAGTACGCGCCCACCGTCATGGGAGCAGGCATGTCTTCTGCGGTGGTGGGGGGTTGAGACTGCAGACTAGAAAGAACGTAAGAGAGGTGGCCTCACTTACTAGACCTTATGGGGATACCAAGCCTCGTACTTAGAGGTCTCGATGGAGCAGCCAGCAAACTCTGGCCTGTATTTCATGTCTTTCTGCTTGTGTTGAAACCTTCCCCTTTTCTACCCTAAAAGGCACTCTGGGTTCTCTGAGTTCTGGAGTTTGCAGCAGGCACCTGCCACAAGATAGTTTGCTGACGGGTTCCAAAGCTAAGCCAGTCATCTGCCGCTCAGGTCCTGCTGCGCCTCTGGGTTCTGTTAGGAGCTCCATCGGGAAAAGCATAAGCTGTTGATCTCTTGAAATGTCTTTCTTTTCTTAATGAGAAGCAGCAATTCTATGATGTTTACACAGATGGCGTTAAGAAATATAAACATAACTGTATGTAACAACAATTCATGAAAAAAGAGGTCATAAATTTGAAAGAGCTAGGAGGAATAAATGGGATGATTTGGAGGAAGAACAGGGAAGGGGAAATGATGTAACTATATTATAACCTCAAAAATAATGGAAATAATTAAAAAGAAACTATGTATTTCCTTTTTATTTTTAACTCCGTCTGTATATGTGTGTCAGCATGTGTTTGTGCATGTGCACATAGTACCCAAGGGCCCAGAAAAGGGTACTGATCCCCTGGAACTAGATTTTCAGACAGCTATGAGCTGCCCAATATGGGTGCTAGGAAAGGAGCTCAGGAACTCTGTAAGTCCAGATGCTCTTAATCTAAACCCACAGATGACCTTGCTAATGAGCCAGGCCATTGTCTGTGGAACCTTCTGAGTTGTCTGAGTCCCAGTCATTCCCATCCCTGCGACTGGTCAAGCAGCACTTTGGAATCACCCTGCACTGAAGCGAGGGCTCTCGGGAGTGGAGTGTGATCCCCCACACGGGAGTGCTGGCAGCGTCTGCTGAGCTCTTTTTTGTCACAAATGGAGGAAAGAGGATGCTCTTGGTTCCTTATGCACAGCGAGTGAGATGCAGCAAAATACTGTAAATGCACAGTGTGAGGAATTCCCCAGGGAGGGGTCGTAGTGCTGAGGTGAGAAACCCCACACTGGACACTTCCTCCAAGGCTGGGAAGGTTCTGGGAACAGCCAGATGTAACTATGAAGAGCCAGGCATCTCTTTGACAGGAAACACCCCCATCTTATCACTTTGATTGTATGTGATTTATAGAGAGCAATTTCCAAATAAACAACCTGGGACTATTTCAAAGTTCTAATCTAAGTAGGTGTGGCAGGGTCCTTTTGTATATGTGTGGGCATATTCTCAGCAATCAACTTCAGAATGAGTCTTTCTTTCCTCCCACAGACTTGACAATGGATATCTTCTTTCTCCAATACCAAAATCAGACCACAAATCAGTCATCAGAGTCATTGCCTCGACCCGGAGGAGCATGCTACAGACCCTGGGAAAGAGTGCATGGCGGGAATTCACAGCTGTGAACATCCTGGGCCTCGCCAACCACAGTCACAAAACATCACAGGAGCTGAATAATGAACTCAGCATTGATTTCCCTCACTCCTGGCAAACAGAGACGCTTCTAAGGGAGAAGTCTCCAGCCCAGCGCTCAACATGCACTTGGGCAGCAGCCCGAGATGTCTCTCAAAAGACCTTAAGCATTTAATACTGTCTCCATGAAGCCCTAACCAGGAGTCCCAGGTCCAAAGCAGAAGGGCTCTGTGCCCTTCAGGGGTAGACTTAGTGATCACCATGAGATTTTATAGTTTTCATCTTCTGTTTAAAATGTGCATGTGCCTCCCCACACCCATGTACACATGTATGCTCGTGTGTGTAGGTGTCTGCAGAAGCCAAAAGAGGGCATTGGACCCTTGAAACTGAACTTACAGAGATGGTGGGACTTTGAGCCACCCAAAGTGGTGATGGGAACCAAACTTGGGCCTCTTTAAAGAGTAGCAAGTACTCATAACTGCCAAGCTATCTCTCCAGCCCCCACACCTGCTACACCGTTGAAGGCCCAGGGCTAGTAGATAAATTACCAGTAAAAAAAAGGGATCTAGGTACAGTACAATTGGCAGTAATTTAAGCTGTTCATAAAATAAGACATGCAATGTGTGTGGAAAAGAGGTTTAAGTTTGGGGGAGATGTAAACCAGTGTTTTATTAATTTGGAATTTCTCCACTTGGTTTCTGGCGGGGGGTATGATATCAGTCTCACCAAGCAGAGCAGACAAGGATGAGTGGTTCTTTTTATAGAGGATGAAGTTCATAAGCAAACTATGTGGTCATTCTCTAGAGATGCTGCAGAGAGAAGCTGAACAACACAGGGCAGCTTGAAGAGTCATTAATGTGACGGCGGGAGGTCACAGAGCACTGACACAGCCGCACCCCATCACTGCCCTGCAGCGGTGTGCAGACATCTTATTGTGTCGCCAGTGAGGAGGGCGGGTGGCCACTTTGTTCGGATGGCTCCAGAGCTGCCAAGAGGAGATAAATAAGTGACGATTTCAGCGAATTATTTTTATCTCCTTCTAATACAGCCAAGTGACTGGTCGATTCTCTTCAATAGATTCGAGTCCTAAAAGCTGTGTGAGAAAGGATGAGCAGTAGATGAGACGGATCCAGTGTTTGGCCTGGAGTGTTGGGATAACTGAAGTTCAGATGACAGAGTCACGGTGGCCAGGATGGTACCTGCTGTACAGACTGTGAACAGAATGCTCTGACCTCTTCATTCTGAGTCACACTTACAGGGCAGTGCCCATGGAAAAGGGAGTGGTCTACCCTTGTCCCCAGCATCTCTAAATATGTCCCAATGCTGTAAGAGCTCTGTGTTCCAAGCCTACTATCTGGTCATTTTAGGTGAAACATGATGTAGCTACATTGGGAGATGGGCTAGGAGCAAAGGAACAAAAGAGTGTGCTCTGGATCACCCCCGGGCTTGTCTGGGGTTTGGAAACAGAAGTGCATGACCATGGAGTGGTGGAAAGGGGCGTCTTAGCAGATGGAAACCTGTGGGGGAGACTACGTCACAGCTTGGGGTTGCAGCTGCCTCGGCTGAAGGGTGGGTCGTGGTATGAGTGACGTGGTTGACTTCTGCAAGTAAGTGTTCCAACTCACAAGCTTCTACTGTGGATCGAATGGCACTTTCTTGTGGGTAATGGATACAGCTTGTCCTGCTCTTAATGCATGACCATGCCAGTGAACACCAAGTGAAATCCGTCAGCCTGCAGTCATTATGATTTTCCCACAAGGACTAACACCTGAAAGATGATCCACTTGACACAAGAAGCTCTCAGGGCTCCAGACATCCAGCCTTCGGATGGATATTGCACCCTCTGGTCAATATTCTAATTTCTTTTAAGTCTGTTCATACAGTTATCTTACTTGGGGTCCTATAAACTCAAGGCAGAAACCTGAAGGCAGGAACTCCTGCAGAGGTCACAGAGGGACGGGACAATCCTTACTAGTTTGCTTTATGTCATCCAAGGCCACCTGCCTAGGAGTGGCACTACCCACAGTCAGCTAGACCCTTCCACAACAATCATCAATCAAGAAAATGTAACATAATCTTCTTCACCGGGAATCTGGTTGAGGATGTTTCCTCTGTTGAGTTTCCTTCTTTCCAAATGACTCTACCTACGGTCAAGTTTTTGTAAAACTGGCCATCACATCAAACAACTTAATGTTGTAGCCAACACTTGACTTTGACTACAGAGAAGACAGATCTTAGTTCGAATCCTGCCTGATCCAATTGCCAAGAGTATGTTCTTGCTCAAGATACTTAGGTACCAGCATCCTCATCAGTAAAGAAGTCCCAATGGCAGCAGATATGTATTGAGAGCTAAGAATTGCCAAATGTATACCTAATAAGTGCACAATCCCCATTGTTCCCATCGTTAGTAATTCTGAAGGACAGGAATTACTGCTGAAGCATTTTGGAGGCATGGAAACAAAGTCTCTCAGCAGTGTCTAACACTGGCCACACCCTCCACTCTTCACTGGGAAGTCATTGGGACTCATCTAGTGTGGCATGTCCTTTTGTCTATGTGTTGTTTTTATTGGTTAACAAAAAAAGAAACTGTTTTGGACCTATAGCAGGGTAGAACAGAGCTAGGCAGGGAAAACTAAACTGAATGATGAAAGAAAGAAGGCAGAGTGAGGAGAAACCATGTAGCCAGAACTTTACCCAGTAAGTCACAGCCTTGTGGCAATACACACACACACAAAAATTAATGGAGATGGTTTAATTTAAAATATGAATTAGCCAAAAATATGCTTAAGCTATTGGTTAAACTGTAATTATTTCGGGGCTGAGCAGCTGGAAACAAATAAGCAGCTTCATTCAACACTCATCTCTGCACCCGCTCCTCAGAATTGCTCCGAGGAGGTCACCAGTGTGTGCCCACAGCATGCAGCATGTGTATCCACACAAGACCTTGTTTATTCAGCATCTATGGATTGAAAGCCTCATGAGAGTGGGCACTGTCCTAGGTCCTGGGTATGCCAGGCCTTCCCAGAGCCTGTTATCTAAGAAGAAAGCAGATTGCCAGTAAATCAGTATTTCTGAAATAAAAGATGTGAACCGCCATGAAGAAAAATCAACCAGGAATCAGAGTGCTGGTGGGAACACACAAGGAGGGCATGCAGGATACATGAGGAATGGCCCCTGGTGGGAGAAAGGGGTCGGTGAGGCTGTGACCTTTGAACCAAACCCTGACGGACAGCCAAGAAAGCCATCCAAAGACCTTGGGACGTTATTACTGTTTTTATAATAGCTAATCACATGCTAATTTCTTAGCTTAGCCACAGAGCATTCCCATCACTAATGCCAACCAGAGCCATAAACCCTTACCCTTTCTTATGACAAAGGAAGGGAACAGAAGGGTGAAGCCAGAAAGAGAAAACGGTGTCCAGTCACAGGGAGGGCATCCTAGTCACACACACACGCAGAAGAGATCTAGAGGGGAAGGAGACTGTTTCAGTCTTCTGGGCTGCGAATCACGGTAGTTCACAAACTTGCGGCTGCACTTTGCTGCTGTGCTGCATTCTCTCCCCCGCTCCTCCTGTGCATAAAAAGCACACAGAGGCAGCACATCCTCCTTTTCTCCAGCACATCACAGAGAGCCTGGGCCACATCAAACACCGGCTTGGGGCTCTCACAGATGCTTCTCTGAAATGTTTGTCACCAAAGGAAGCTTAGCAGGGCCTCTTTCCTGTCCTACGAGCACAGGCCGTGAATCTGCTGAACCAGGTCACCAGGACAGTTAAAGCAACTGCAGCTTCCAAGAGACATAATCCTATCATCCACATAACAGCTGAATAGTATTCCCCTAGGTAATTTACACACTGAGTAAGTTAAGACTCAATATACAATCCCGCTGACTAGGATAGGTGAGGAGTCCAGTAACAAATGCCTTTCCCATATGAGGGGAGCCGCAGGGCGGCAGAGAGCAAAGCTGCGCAGAGCACATCAGGGATGAATCATATCAGTCTCAAGGGAAGCGCGGGACTGCACCAGAAACCAGGAGCTGTGAGAAGCCCATCGGGTGGCTGGTCCTGGGATATTTGGAGGGAACCAGCTTGACTAGCACGTTAGTTTGTGATCTTTAGCCTCAATATTGATGAGAAAAAAGTCTCTGTTGTTTGAAGAAAGCAGGTGGGGGTATTTAGGTATAGTAACCACAAAAGCCAACATATTTGGTAGTGAGTCTTCAACTTTGGAGAGAAGGCTAGCTGTTCAAAGTCCTTTGGAGGAGAGTGAGGGGGCCCGGTGGGGAAACGTGCTTGCCACACAAGACCTGGTTTCGATTCCTAGAACCCAGGGTGGAATGAGAGAACTAACTCTCAGAGTTGTCATTGACCTCCACATATGCTTTATAACACAATATGCACCCGCACGCATGCAAATATGCAGGCTTGTACAACTTGCATGCACATACACGTGATACAATAATGATTAAAAAAATTTTTTTTAAAAACAAGATTCAGTACACTTGGGGATCAAGCCCAGGAGTTGAGTCGGCATGGCAGCTTCATATGGGGGGGGGGGGGGATAAAATGACGGATGGCTGCTGCTGAGTTTTGCTCTTCCAGGGATAAACCTCGGTCATAGTCACACAAGTATGCTTACAGCTCAAACACAGCCAGTCAGAGAGCTGGCCTGTTCCTGCATCACTGAGACTGGTGATGGAGAGTGGACAGCCCCAACTGTTTCCACTCAGAGAGCTGGCCTGTTCCCGCATCCACAGGGACAGCCCCAACTGCTTCCACACAGGGTTCTGCTCTGGACTCTGCAGTCAGGGATTGCTGAGCTGTTAGAGAAACGTTGCAGGCCATTTCCTAGCACATTCCTAGTCTTCCTCGTTTGTTTTCTCAGCTGGGTCTCACTCTGAGGTCAAGGCTGGCCTTGAGCTCACTGCCATCATTCTGCGTGACTAGTGCCAGGGTCACAGCATAACCCACTCCTCGTCAGTTTAATTAGTCTTGATGCCTGTGTCTCTCATCCTCTCGGGGAAGGAAGACCCAAATAGGAAGCCAGGATCAGAACCTACACTCTTCTCGTGGGAATAGTATGGGATCAGGTTGTGTGAAGCTTTATAGTGTGGCCATTAGTCCCTGGCCATGCTGAAAAATTATCAGTGATGTCACCAGTCTTCCAAATGTCCCATGAGGGTTTTGAGCCTAGTTGAGATGAACTTTAGCACTAACATCACTGGTCTAAAATGGCCTGAGAGATTCACAATGGCAATAGACGTTATCTTCTGAGGGTGGCCCCAGAAAGCACGGTACTCCACCAGCTATGAGCCCTTTACCTCTGTAACCCTTAGTTTAATACCGTTGGAATTAAAAGTGAGCATTTCCCTTCTGTCTGACATGCTCTTCGCAGCATCCAGTCATTTCAGAGACAAACTCCCCAAATGACCACCAGTGCATTGCATGAGAGTCAGTGTGAAGATCTGCATCCTCTACTTCGGACTCTAGTTTAGAGCTTAATTCCCACAGGGTGATGTATCTTCTAATCCCTGGAAGATATCTAGGAATCGTGGGGGTCCAATAGTACAGAAGCAGATAGGTGAGGCATACAGTCTAGAATCAGACTTCAGACCACAGTGTGACCCACTCCACGGGTTGGCTCTTCCACAATCAGCTGGGCGGATTCGTGGCTCCGAGGGGCAGGAGAGGTAGCTGCAAAGACCTGCCTGAGTGTAAGATGAAGATACAAAATTCCTTTGGGGAAGTGCCAGAGGCATGGAAGAAGGGAGAAACGACATAAAGAATAAGAACAAGTTCATCCTGGACTGAAAAGTAACTGGATCAGAGAGCAGACAGGCTAGCCCATCAAATCAGATTTCCTGGATCACTTAAGTTAGAGAAGATTTAAATTCCTTTGCTCTTTGTTGGGGGTGGTCTTTTTTAAATGTTTTGGGTGTGTTTGAGGAACACACTGACGAAAGAATATCGCAGATGGGAGTTAACAGAGGGGGTTTAGCAACCCTGGAGAACCCGAAGGCTCTGCCCCTCAGACTTAAGATACGGGCTAGACAAGTGTCTTCTGGAAGCTCTCTGCTCCACCCTGCTGATTTGTCCCCTAGGGACATTTCCAACGTAAGGCATAGAAAGTTTTAGCAGCTATGAGGCTTCCTTGATTTTATGTGTCCTTGCATTTCCTAGTGACCAGATAAGAGTCACTGGCAAGTGCCTAAGCCAATGGGGAGAGGGGGCCTGTGTGAGGAGGAGCGGAGTGTGACCCATGAGGAGCAGAAGGCAGGGTCTCCTTTCACAGAGCACTCAAAACAAAAATATCAGCCTGGTCCCTACTGGAGGTAACAAGAAAGCAAAGCCCCCAACCTTTCTGCCCAAAAGCAAACACGGGTGGAGTCCTGGGAGCAAGTTGATCCTAGAAAATGGTTTTCAGTGTAACCGTGGCTTCAGCTATTTCTGCATCTGTCTTTCTGTGTTTAGTGTGTGTTGGTGCCTCAACACTGGAATCGAGGACAGACAATTCCTGGCTGGGGAACTGAGGGCACGGGAGGGAAAATCCCTCCAGGATACCAGAAAGATGCTGAGCTGTGAAAAGAGAGTTGCGACATGAGGAGTCAGTATAGGGGCTGCTGGGAATTGCGGGGATGGGGAGCAGAAGACAGAGCCTGGCCCTTGGAATCTGTGTGTATTAGGCTGGGATCAAGTGCTGAAATCCCCCGCTCCGGCCATGTAAAGAGTCATGCAATAGCACTTTAACATTTAAGGATATTGATGTTTTACTTTGATTCCATTAAGATGTGGGTTTCAGACTCCCTTTAAAAATGCTGGAGGTTCAATCAGGCCCCACTTCCACATGCCAGCAAGCCCAGGTGTGGCTGAATGAAGACTAGGAAGATGCCACTCCCTGCCACTGTCCAATGACCGCCTGCAGCCTGCTCTGCTGTGAGTCATGGCTTGGTCTCGTTCACACTGTGGAGGGGCATCTCTGGGTATGGGGAAAACCACAGAGTGGGCTTCATGTCCAGATGCAGAATGCTCTGAAAAAGAGGTCATCTGTCCTTTACATAGTGAGCCCAGCATGGATAACGCTCGACTTACTTAGCACATTGAGCAGGGTGGCTTTCAGAAACTTCTGGAAATAGTGTCCTGGATCCAGAACCCTAGGAATAATCATCACCCACTTAAAATTTTATGTGCAATGGACATCATGTGGCTTTCTCAAAGCAATGCCCTGCGGATGCCTATAGCCACATGCTAGCCAGATGGACAGGCAACGCACAGCAGGACCTAAGAAAGTCCTCTGTGCCCGGAGGCCAGGATGAGAGCTTAACCACTGCTGTGTAGGTGGAAAGCTGGAGTTACTGAAATGCAGAGATCCAGATGATTCCTGGCATACCATATGCATGTAGAAGCTTTCTCAACTGTTACACATCTACAATATGGAAAGTCGGCCATTTGGGTGTCCATCTTTAAAAAACAGTGAAGACACACAGAGTGTCTTTAAAGTAATTGGTATCTAATTTAGTAGTTATGCAGAATCATACATTATAAAGGTTGTAATATCATGATGCTAACCTATGAAGACACGAATTGGTAGAGTTTAAGACAAGAACTTGTAGGATATTAATTAGAGGAAATTTGACATCCAATCAGTAAACTTACTTTAGCCATTAAAACTCTATCCAGGATATTATTTAGAATATTAATAGCATGTAAAAATGGCATAATGCTTGCAAGGATGACCCTGATGGAGGGGTCAGAAATTCAATGCAGTTTCACTGGAGCACACTCAGGTTGTTAGTTGGCTGCATTGGAGTCTCTTGACAGGCATGAACGGAGACTCCTGGTTTCTTCCGGTTTCTGAAGCTATGGCTAATGTCTCCTGGTGTTCTGGAGGAGGGAAACTAGTGTTCTTTGATGGAGGACTCTGACAGTCCTTGTTTGGTAGCTCCTAATATCTCTTGGCTTTTGGACCTGGTTGTAGTGATATATCATTTGTATTTTAATAAATAAAGCTTCCCTGAAGATCAGAGAGTAAAACAGCCCTTACAGACGAGGCAGTGGTGACATGCATCTTTAAACCCAGTAGTCATACTAGTTGCTATAGAAACCAGGCAGTAGTGGTGCACACCTGTAATCCCAGTCCTAGAGAGAAATATAAGACAGGAGGAGACCACTCTTAGACACAGTCTCATTCTGAGATTCCTGGAGATGGGGTCAGCATTTTGGACTGAGGTAGAAGTAAGAGCCGGTGACTGGTTGTTTTACTTTCTGGTCCTTAGACAGGCTTTATTTATTACAATATAAATGAATCATCACTACACATGGTGGCCCCTGGCTGGCAGCTGCATTATCTGAGCTCTGTCTCAGGCTTCACGGCTGCTGCTCAATTGTACATCTGGTCATTTTTAAGGTTTACATCTGCTAACTTTAGCAAGAGACCCTCTTGTATGTCCTTGTGACTGGGCTTGGGAGTCATCTGAACAGTCCCTGACAGTCTTCCCATGTTGCAATTACCAGGTCACTCAAACCTGTTAAAGCCTCTTTTCACTGTGAATTAACATTGATGGGTTCCAGAGATGGAGGCCCATAATCCTTCGGGAGTCAACTCTTCATCCACCATCCTCCCAGACATGAAAAGAGATTCTATATCTTCATGTATGCTTTTGCTCCCTCTTACAGTATCTGCTAACTTCAGCAAGGGCAATTTACTTCAAGCAAATTAAAATAAACAAAATATGTATGAATCCTTTCTTTGTGTATGATCCTGGGAGCATTTCTGTCTAGAGGCCAAAATGAAATAAAAGTACCAATGCAAGGCGTAACTGGCGTTGGGAGTCCTAAAAATCTCATTCAGCATTCATGACTCCAAAATACATCAAATATAGAAGTATACAATATTCTTGATTTTATTTAATAAAACCAAAAATATCAGGTAGTACAGAAAATGATGAATTGAGAACAATAAATAGCAGATGGCCTCGAAAGTCTTACACATACATGTTTGGAATCTTAGTCTCCAACTTGTAGTATTGCTTTGAGTGGTGCAAGACCTTTCTCTGGTGGGGTATGGATGCTAGAATTAGTTACTATGGATAGGCCTTTGAAGGCTAAAACCTGGCACTAATTCTGATTGAAGTCCACGAGGAGGTGAAAGCAGTCTCCTCCATACAGCCGCACCATCAAAGGCTGGACCATTTCTCAACCATGCTTTTCCCATCAAGATAGATTGAAATAGGTCTGAAACCATGCTCCAAAATAAGATGACATTAAATTTCTCTGTCAGGTGTTTATTAACCCAAAAGTCACAAATACAACATGTAAGTGAGAACCTAGATACGTAATAGGTTTTGCTATCAGGGGAAAGTGCATTGTCAAGAATGATACACAGCATTAAACACTTGAATCAAAATAAACATCATGCCCATCCTCAAAGGTAAATGTGAAGCATGTGGTCAGCGGTGAAACCAAGGTCCATCTCCAGAAGAGAGGGGCTGAGGTGGAGTAGACCACAGTACCACATGTCTCCCAACATCCCACTGGCCCCTGTGCTGGCTTCTAGTTTCTGAGTCGGGTGTGAGGGGAAACACAGGGTTTAATGTTTAAGGTTCCTTGTCCTCAAACAGAGCTTAACAAGAAAGATGAGTCAGTATTGTCTAGCACTAAACCAGCAGTGTTGAGAGAGGCCCAGACTGATTCTCTAGCTAGGAGGTGGGGCAGCTTGCCCTGGGATGCACAGGGCTGAGGGCAGAGGCTGAATGGAGAATGTGAATGCTCTGATTTGGAAAAATTGGGAGACGGGAAATAGGAAAACAATCAAGGGAAGAATCATCATTTATCTTTTCGTATGCCAGATGCCGCACTAAAATCATTTATGATCAATTTTTAAAAAGAAATATCTTTTGTACGGTGTTGGGTGGCGGTGGAGCACGCCTCTAATCCCAGCACTCAGGAGGTAGAGGCAGGCTCATCTCAGTGAGTTCGAGGCCAGCCTGGTCTACAAAGTGAGTTCCAGGACGAGAAACCCTGTCATGAAAAACCAAACCAAACCAAAAACCAGAACTATCTTTTTAGCTCCGTGGGGGTGGGTGTGAGTGACAGGGACTAACGACGGCGCAGGAGGAGAACGGGCACACGGATTGTATTAATGTGTACGTGTAGTTGCTCACGGAAAGGGAGTGGAACGCAGAGCAGCAGCCTGGCTTCAGGGCTTCCGTCAAAGGGTGGGATGATAACTACGGATGAGGGCAGGATATCCATGGAGAAAATAGAAGGAGATGGGGCTATTTTTAGGGAGATTGGCTAAAGCAAACGCAGCCAGTATCGATCGGGAAGTTTTGCCTTTAATGCAGAGTCACCTCCCTCACCTTGGTATGGACTGGGGAGCAACTTCCTCTGGGTGAACTAGAGGTGTGTACCATAGCGCTAGGTCCAGCATCTCTGGATCTTGATTAGCAGATACATTTACCTCAAAATAACTCTTGTAACACAGTGATGTCTCTCAGGTAGCCGTGACAGCAATGCTACGGGCTATCCCCATAATGCTGTGGGCTAGGGAAATGGAGGATCCAAGAGGTCACATTTTAGTAGGCCTGGCTGGAGGAATGGTAGGAAGAGCAGGCAGTAAGCCTCAAAAAGCTGCTCGCATTTAGAGTGAATCTTCTCACCTCCATGAACCTAATCCAGATAATCCCTCCTAGGCATGCCCAGAGGAGGGCTGATTCTTGGGTGTTTCTAGATTCTGTCAACTTGGTAATCGATAGTAACAACCACAGACAGGAAGCTGCACCGACTGGGAGGCCGTCCACCCAGGTCCTGGGTTCTGTATCTACCACTCAGCTGTCTGCTCTCAGCTCAGTCATTTCAGGGAATGGCTTTTAATCCAGGAGCTTGAGCTCTGTAGTTCACAGAATGCCTTCTGGCTACAGACGAGGCAGATCTCAGGAAGGGGTTGGGTGCTCTGTAGCGCGCTTGCGAGCCCCTCTGCAGTTAGTCACCCTACATGGCAGCCACTGCACGTGTCTTCTCCTTTCTACAGTTACTGCCCAATCAGCACGATAAAACAGTCAAATTCTAAAACATAATTCATGGAATGTGTCTCTTTTTTTAGCGGCAGTTGGAACAAAAGCACATACATTAGAGGCTAATTGCTAGCATGTGGAGTAACAGTTGCATGCACATGGGAGCTACAAAATATTATTTTAATGGGATTCCGTATTCACCAAAACAAGCCAAAGCTGAAACCTGGCACCAAACCTGTAGTTTGGCTCATTCGGAAATCTTCCATAGTCACCTATGCAATGGTAACTTCTTTTGTACAGGAAGTGTGTGAAGCAATCAATGAGGGAAGATAGGAATCTGGGGATAAATTGATAAACGGTGTTGTGTGTGAGGTGGCCAGCAGCTCTGGGTTCACTGCGAATTTTCTGGAGGGAAGATCATTGCAAGGCTGTTTGTCACACAGTTTAGGCAGTGTGTTGAAGCCGATTCCAATCCATGGTTCCTGAGATTTGAGCCGAATGAATGGCAGTTTTCAGCTTAGTTAAACCCAGAATCTTAGCAGCATCCAACTCTTCTCTTTAGCTCACTACTAAATGCCCAAATTTTTCCTTTAATAGATATCAGAATCCAAAGTGCTTTCGCCACTTCCTGACATCCCCAGAGTCCAGAGAGCATCTCCCTGATAACCCCAATATCCCTGTCTTGGTCCATTTATGCACTAGGAAGTGTAAAAAGGACAGAAGTTTGCTTCGCTTGTGTTTCTAGATATTGGGAAGTCATAGAACGCGGCCCTGGCTTCAGTTAAGGGTCTTCTCATTACCCCATAGTCTGATGGAGGACATCACTTGGTGAGACAGAGGAGGGACATTAGAGAGATAAGCCGGTAAGAAAGCCATTCCTGTGAAACTACCCCAATCTTGTGATAGTGACTTTAATCCCTTCATGATGGGAAAGTCTCCACCTATGTACCAAGCCCACTCATAGGGACAGAGGGAATAATTCCCCAATACACGAATGCTTATGGGAAACATTTAACCATCACGAGTCACTGAATGAGGCTTCTTGTTGCCACGTATGTACTGGCATGTCAGCTGGAACACAGATCATACAGATCAGCTCATGTCTTTCATCTGCTCAGAAACTTCAGTGATGCTACCTTCTTCATAGACGAGCCGAAGAAGGTCAAAGGTCTCCTTTGTCCCCCACAACATCCTCTACCACCCTTCTTTGCTCTGGGAACTGTAAATCAACCACACTGGCCGGGGTGAGTCAGAGTCCTCTAGGGAGGCTCTCAGCACGGAGGGCCTCTCTCCGCCTTACTGATGCTCTCAGACACCCTCTGATATCCGTTCCAGCTTTGTCTTTGTGAGGCTTAGCCTTCCTAAGTGATCCACAGTTTAACCACTGACTCCCAGAATCCCCAGGCCTCCCTTGCCAGGATCTGCTTTCTTTCACAGAATTTAGAAATACCAAGAAAAGGGCTTCACTGATAGTGAAATTGCTCAATTTGTTTCCATGCAATTTAAGCTCCATGAAGACTGGGGTTTGGGTTTGATTTCTGATGCACCCAAACACCTAAAACTGTGCTGGGCAAATAACAGCAATTAAATAAAATCTCATCACATGCTGGTTGACTAAAAAGAATGAAGCCTAATAATGAAATTTTGAATGATCTATATTAAAAATTTTCACTTAAACTTAAAAAATTGTTCTTATGAGTTTTCTAGTAATTATCGGGAATATATTCAGCCAACAAAGTGGGATTTCCTGCCACTTTGTTGAGATGTATTTGCAAGATTATATCAAGTTACCTATCCCAGGCTCCTCTAAGATATTTTATAATACGGTAGCCTTCCCATCACCAAAGGAGCATTTTCTAGGACCGAATGATATCTTACCTCCTCCCTATAGATTCATAAGTAAAGCTATTTTGAATGACACATACACGCTATCATGATTTAAGGTCAGCTAACTGAATTCGCCCCTATTCCAGAAGACACAAATTAGGCTGCTGCGAGAATGGAGTGGGAGTCAAGGCCTTTCTCAATGGAGACGCACAACTCACCAGGGAAATCTTCAGAAGGGGAGGGGCAGGAAGGAGGCCTGACTCCTGCTCCACCCTCCCTTCCGGGTTTAACTGACCCGGGGAGCAGAGAGCAAGAAGGCCCATCTACACTGATCTCCAAAGTCAGCCTCTGAGATAAAGGAGCAGTATGGGAAGAAAGGAGACACTGGCTGGAGGGGCAAGAGGGAGTCAGAACCCTGAAGGAGTCTTGCCCCTTAAGGAATCCAGACCGCGTGTGACACTCCTCCTGAGTGCGTGTGACACTCCTCCAGGCTACCTGTGCCACTCCTCCAGGATGCATGTGACACTCCTCCAGACCGCGTGTGTCACTTCTCCTGAGTGCGTGTGACACTCCTCCAGGCTGCCTGTGCCACTCCTCCAGGCCACGTGTGACACTCCTCCAGGCCGCGTGTGACACTCCTCCAGACCGCGTGTGACACTCCTCCAGGCCGCGTGTGACACTCCTCCAGGCCGCGTGTGACACTCCTCCAGGCTGCGTGTGCCACTCCTCCAGACCACGTGTGCCACTCCTCCAGACCACGTGTGACACTCCTCCAGACCACGTGTGACACTCCTCCAGACTGCGTGTGATACTCCTCCTGAACACACAGCTCCTCACCCCATGCATGAGATGGAACACAGATTGAAGTAACAATACTTCATTGCTGTAGTAAATGCTAACAAAAACCAGTTTGGGAGAAGAAAGGGTTTATTTTTGGCTTATAGGTTAAAGTCCACTGTTGACAGATGCCAAGGCAGAAACTCAGGAGAGGAACCTGGAGGCAGGAGCTGACGCGGAGATTACAGAGGTGCCCTGCCTACCGCTTGTATGCCTGGCTTTCTGATTCGACCCAGGCTCATCTACTCAGCACGGGACCAGGCACAGTGGACTGGGCCCGTCTCTTCCAATTAATGGTTTGACAAATGCCCATAGAACATGTCTGCAGTACAATACAATGAAGGCAATTTCTCATTTGAGGTTCACTCTTCCCAGGTGTGTCAAGCTGACAACCAAGATCAGCTATAAGAACCATCGAGGCCCAATTGGATGAATCAAGGAGTTTATTGAGGTTGCTCGTAGGTATGTGGCTGAGGAGTTAGAGAGGCATGGGCAACTCGAAGGCAGACACATTTGCAAAAGTCAACGCCAGCATGAGCAACAGCACATGAAAGCTAGAACCTCAGAGTACTCTGTACAGGGGCAAGAAGCTCAGCAGGCTGGGGAATTGCCTCCGCTCAGCAGTTCTTAAGCTGTGGAAACTTGGGGATAGAGGGATCTTGTCCACCAGGTAAGTTTCAGGAACTTCCTAAGACTTTGGTTATTCACTTCTGGTGTCTTAACCAGCCTCCTCTAAAGCTTCCTGGGTCTTCTCAAGTTGTCCATGGTGAAACGTCTCAGTTCAGAGGAAACAGCTGTATGACAACTTGGCAGCTCTAGCAGTGGGCTCTGAACCCAGGCTGGTTTCTATGACACAACACAATGGGCGGAGTCATGCGTGTTTCTGCAGGATCTTGCAACCATTATGTATTCTGACCATGCTCAAAATCAAACGAGAATCTTGACTTTATTCGAGTCTATTCTCTTGCTTTTCAGTGCTGGGTGAGAACCATTAATTTGATTTCACACCTCCGTGACTTAAAACTCTCTGGATAATGCCAGACTCTCATTGACGAGACAAAAGTCCCTTGCAACTTAGAGCCTTAGAGGGTATAAGACCTGTGCCAGTTTGTAAGCTGTGGGTCATTTGGAATGAAATTTGTGACTGTGTGTGTGTGTGTGTGTGTGTGCCTTTAGATAGACAAAATGAGGCTTTCTTTTTTCCAGACAGATTATCCATATATATAATATATACTTTATATATTATATATATATATGCACACACACACACACATCTGTTGGGGACAAAGCCTCACTTTGTCTATCTAAATGTTCTCTTCCAAACCAAACAGATACCAGCCCACCTTAGCTGGTTAGCTGCATGGGCGCCTTACAGCCTAGGAGTGCTGTGTCTGTGGCGCAATAAAAACCATAGACTTACTTAAAACAGTAAGATTTACTTCTGTACTTTTTAACTTCATTGAAAGATTCTTAAGCGTGCATTTCCATGGTGAAAATGTCCTCTCATAGGGGCAGGTGAAACACATGTATATAAGCTCCTACACTCTGAGAGCTGTAGGTTGGATACTCTGTGTGCCCAAGAATTCTTATTTTCATCTAGTGTGGCCCAAGGAAGTCAAAAGGTTGACCATCATCCATGGAGGATTTTAGTGTGTCAGGTGTCCGGAGATCTTCCACGTAACCACCAGGAAACCAAACAGTCCCTAATGCGATGGAGCCAGTGCCATTAGTATCGGACGTGGGGGTCCTGGCCTCTCACACGGAAGGTGCTCCTTAGAGTTCAAGGCTGACTTCCTCAGGAGTGTATGCGGGGTCTGCACGTGTCCCCCAGCCTCCTGATACAAACACCAGGAAAGTGACTGACGCATTTTCCTGCCACCCGGAATGGAGGCTATGAGTTAGCAAATGCTCCGACCTCTGAAGGTTATAATTACCTGACGGTTGCATGGGAGGGCAAACCGCCTGGAACCCACCCCTCCCCCAGCTCTGAGGACTGTGAAAGGCAGCAGAGTGCACTGACTCTCCTGCTGGCAGGAGCTGGTGCACGCCACTCACTTCATGTCAGGACTCATAGCCCTAATGATTTTGAAGGGAGCCTAAATGACTCTTTTATGCCTGGCTGGGATTGGCCAGGGTTCCATTTACAGCCCACAACATGCACACACACTCCGTAGAAAAATAAACACTGGCGTAACCAGGTTGGTGCCGTGCCCACTTAAAAATGCCCATTTTCTTAAGTACTCATTTTTGAGGCAAGTTTGTTATTTCAGCATTGGCTTTTAAAGATGGGCTTTTGTATCTCTGCTGTGATGTTTTCACTGCAGGGGTGAAAATAAAACCCCGACTTCTTCAACATGCCCAGGGCTGATGGGTGTTTAAGAAGAAACCTGAAGTCAGGACAAAGATGCATTACCCGCCGATTTCTTGGTCTGAGTTTTTACACATGCATGCCTTCGTTGCTTTCCACCAAGCACTCCTTTGTTCAGGCTGGGCTGAGGTCCCAGAAATGTTCTTTTCAAACTCCAGCCCAGCTTCAGATATGGTCTCACCTGGGCAGTAGATTCAACATCTTCGGGTTCTGTCCACCCTGCCACAATGATGTCTACCCATTCTGCATACAAGATTTTGTGTGTGTGTGTGTGTGTGTGTGTTGTAAACTCATGCTGTGAGTATCTAAAGATAGCAAGATGAATACAATTCAGTGCATCCTTTCCATTGAGGAATTCCCAGTTGAGAAGCATCACAAAGCAATCACACCACGCAGACACACCACGGCTCCTCACACTCAGCATCACCAGGCCATTCTACCTTCTGCTGCCTTTCATTTATCACCGTCAGACTACTGAGTTAAGTGTTCACAGTTCTGCTTAAAGACCACCAAAGACACGGCTGTCAACTGTGGCTGCTGGGCATATGGGTTCTGGTCCCCCTTAGAGCTAGAACTATCCAAGATCTATCCCCTCTGCACTTGCCCACTAGGAAGTAATTGGAGATGTTTTTGTACAGGAAATATTTGTGAGAAATCATATATCTATCCTTTAAAAGATGAAAAGGACCCGGGAAGACGGCCCTGTGGGCAAGAGTCTTTGCCGAGCAGATGTGAGAACCTGAGCTCAGAGTCCCAGCTCTCGTGCAAAAGATGAGTGTGCTGTGTGCACCTGTAGCTCCAATCCTTGGAGATGGCGCAGAGAGAGGGGGATCGCTAGGTCTAGCTGGTCAGGAGTAGAGCCACAAACTCCCAGGGAGACTGGCTCAGTTGAAGATCCTTGTCCCAAGGACTAAAGTGGAGAACTTCAGCTTTAGAGGGGTTGTAGATTTCCAGGGAATGGCAAGGCCATCTAAGAGCCCTGGCTACTTCACATCACGTCAGTCTACTCTAAACTTGGTACAGCCCTGCATACACACACGAAATGAATGAATGCCAGCATCAGTGTTTATCACTAACTGGGTTCCTATGCACTTACACTTCCTTCATGTCCTCTCCTTATTTCCAGAGTCCCCTCCAGGCTACCACCTTAGCAGGCCATCATGTTCCCTTAGGCGCCCCTCAACCATGACAGTTTCTTAGACTTTTGAGGTGTTAGGATTAGTCAGGTGTTGTGTAGAGAACCCCTTTGTTTCAGTTCGTCTGTTCTTCTTTGTTCAGACTTTGAGTAGGTGTCATCTTCATGTTGGGAGAGATAAGCAGAACACTTTCTGTGTGGATATAGGCAAACATGTATGTCCTTTGAAGTTTGGGTGTTGAAAACCAATAGCTCCTCGTGGAAGGTATGCCCATGTAGGAGAATTTATTCACAATAAGTAGGCAGTGATCATCTGTTGCTTGGGCTCTTCTGGAAAAGACAGCAGTTACCCTAAAACACCAGAATGTACCCCTTCTCAACTTACTAAATAAGTCGCTGTAACATTAGCCATATTTATTACTCAGAACAAGTTGAATATCTACTGTAACTGAAAACCTGGATTCTAGCTGCTTAACAGAACCAAATCTATTTCTCACACCTGCTACGGACAAACTCAGAGCCTCTTCTCTAGGCTTCTCTTCCTCCCGCGGTAGGGGACATTGTCTGGGCTTTTCTCCTCTCCATCTATAACTGCCCAGGGATTTCCAGAACTCATCTGGATTCCACGGGCAAGAGGGAGAGGAAGCGTCAATAAACAGATGGGAGGTTTCCAGGGGCCAGACCCCCAAGAGGCACCACTGACTTCTGCCCACATCTCCTCAGCCAGAATTAACCCGACCTCAATCAGTTGCTAGGAAGGCTGGGTCACACATTTCAGACCTTGCAGCAGGAGCTAACAGACCTATGACCTCTGTATCCTCTGGCCCTCTAGGAACTCAAGCCATACCTAATCTAGGTAATAGAAGGGATCCAGTGACTTGGAAGAAGTAGTTCTTAAGGTGCCCTGCCTACACACTGGTACTCCTGTTTGAACCCATCTCTTGTTTTCTGAGACATGGCATCTCTTCTGTACAGAGATTTTTATTATAAAATTGTATTTCTTTAAATGCTGGGAATTCTTTAAAGTAACAGACAGAGGAAGCTAGAGGGAAAAGTATTGGAGCAGATGACAGGAAGACATAGCTTATTGCCCACACTTACAGAAAGAGAGGCCAACAAGGGACTCGGGAAAGAGAGCCGCCCCTGCAAGGTTAACTGCCAGCATCTACCTGTCTAGAGGGCAGGGTACCAGGTTTTCTTTCCCATGCGGGATTATTCCCTCTCATCTTTTTCATGGCCTTCCTCCATCTGAGCTATAGTATGTCTGGATGCTAATTGTCTAGGAGTCTAGACAGTGATGATATTATGACCAAGTTATGCACAGATAATCACCATGTCACTGTTCCAAAGCTGCCTACACACATTGCTTCACTGGACACTCTTGGCATGCACACCGACTCTCTTGATATTTATTTTCACCATTTAAAGAGAGAATGCTTACTTAATCAAACCATCCAGCGAAGCGAGTATTTTTTATATATGTAATTGAAATGAAATATGAGAGTCTTGAAGCTGAGTGAAAAAGAACTGCAATGCACTTCACATTCTAGGGCAATGAACCTTGTGTTTTTATGTAATTGTTTCTTCATTCAGTGGGTACAGACCTGGATGAGAGCCCTCTAAGGCTGCCTATAAATCATTTCCACCCAGATAGGCTGACTATCCCCAAGCCATTCTGAGAACCAAAGCCCAAGAGTCTCTACAAGGGCTCATATGTTGTCAGACAGTTATGGGGTTTATAATCTAGTCTGTGCACCTGCAAGGTCAGCTTGGTCCCAAAGAGAGGTTACAGAAAAAGGGACAGGGATTAGGCTCTTTGGCTTATTCAATATGGAATATTTGTTTAAAAAAATTGATGAAGAACCTGGTAGAAATGTTACTCCATTACACACCCACCAATGGAAAGAGGCAAAAAGAACCCATGGTTTGGCAAGTGAGAGGGCATTCAGAGTACAGAGGATAGCAAGGCTTTTTTTTTTTTTGGCATGGGAAACGACGATGATCAAAGGACTTGGACCAAGTTTATCTGGTCAAAGAAAGGGCATAGGCTAGGAGCAGCAGACACTCAGGCTTGGCAAGAAATGGTTGCTAGCACCATGTGACAACAAGAAGAGCCGAGGGGCTCTGCACCCTGTACTTCATGCAGTTTCTGTCTCCTTTGCCGCCACTGGGTTCCATAAAGAGGCCTCTTCGGAAGCATCTGAGAGTACAGAGGGAGACGAAACATCTCCCCTTCTAGGTCAGCCTGCTTGCTCTCTTGCATAGTACATCAGGTTGATTCAGAAGTCACCAGTGCAGCTTCCAGGATGGAGAGGTGAGACGAAAGAGGAGGGCTGTGGACCACCAGGAGACTGGGTGTTTCCCTGGACCCACTGTGAAGGGTGAGAGCAGCTCACCAGAAATAAGCTCGTTTTGATTCGTGGTACTGGGTCAAACTGTGGCCAACCTAAACATATGCGCCCTCCGGGGCCTATGAACCCCAGATGTAAGAAAGGATGTCAAGGAAAATCCATCCTGGCTTTAGACTTGGGACCAATGTGTGTGAAAGGTATAAGGAAGGACAGAGGCTATAAGACCCAGGGCCAAGGCAGAAGTGAAGATGAGAATAACATCCCAAAGCCAAAGAAGAGCAAGGGTTTTCCAGCAGCCACCAAGGCCCAGAAAGACAAGGAGCAAATCTTCCATCAGGGTCTTCAAAAGGAAGAGAGTGGCTCCTGAGATCAGATTGCAGGCTTCCAAAACTGAGAGAATAAATTTTCATTGCCTTGCAAGTGTGAGTGGTTTACAACAGCAATATACCCAAGGAAAACCACCAAATTAAGATCCATTTGTCTCAACTGCACTGAAATACACCTAACAACCATCCTCGAAAACATTCTTAATTATTGAAAAATATTTATGAGTGTGTATGTATGCATGCACAAATGTGTAGGTGCCCATGGCGACCAGAATATGGTGCCAGGTTCCCTGGGTGCTGGAAATCAAACTCTGGTTTTTGGCAAGAGCAGTGAGGGCTCCACTTGCTGAGTCAGCTCTCCAGTCCTGAACCATTTTAAGCATGGAATCCCAAGGGTTAAATGCACTCATAGCATTGGACAGCTGATACCACCATTCATCTCCAAAGCTCTGCCATCTTCCCAAACTCCCCCATCAGCCCTTCTACTTTCTGTAGGAATTTCACTGAGTACATCACACAGAGATATCATGCAATACCTGTTTTGGGGGGAAAGGGGGGGTGGCATGAATTCTCTCATTCAAAATATCCTAAACAATTCTAGTATTAGTTAAGGTTTCTATTGACAAAAATACTATGACCAAAAGCAATTTGGAGAGGCAAGGGTTTGTTTTGGTTATACTTCTATACCACAGTTTATCATCAAAGGAAATCAGGGCAGAAATGCAAAGCAGGAACCTGGAGGTAGAAGCTGATGCAGACGCCATGGAGGGATGCTGCTTACTGGCTTGCCTGTTTCTGACTTGCTCAGCTGTTTTCTTACACTGTCCAGGAGCACATGCCCAGGGCCACAATATGCTGGCCCCTCTCACATTAATCACAATTAAGAACATGCCCCATGGGCTTTCTACAGGGTAGTCATATGGAGGCCTTTGTTCAATTGTCCTTTCTCTTTCTCAGATACTTCTAGTTTTACATCAAGTTGTAAAAACCCAGCTTGAAAAATCACATGAGTTGTAGTATGTCATCTTCACTCCTTCGGGGGACTCATAGTCGGCTTCATAGATCAGCCTCATTTCCATTTGTCCACTCGTTTCTCAGTGAACGCCATGTTGCCACCATCTTCTCACAAGGTTAAACACCACTTCTGCAAACGTGGGTCCCAATCACTGCTTCTCCTTTGTTGCATCTCTTGCAGGCTGCTTGTCTCTTCCTTCCCAACCTTCCCAATGCTGTGGCCATTTAATACAGTTCACGGTATGGTGACCCCAATCATGAAATTATGTCATTGCTACTTCATAACTGTAATTTTCTACAGTTATGTAGAAAATTGTAATGTAAATAACTGATATGCAGGATATCTGATATACAGCCTCCAAAGGGGTCACAACCCCGGGTTGAGAACCACTGTTCCTGATGGATTGGTCCTGAATCAAGTTCCTCTTACCCTGGACAACTACCACCGATTCCATACTCGCCACCCTCAGATGGCCTTTGCAGGATGGCTCTTGGTGTCAAAGTCTGAGGGTCTTCCGTGTAGATGTTTAATCAGGACTCCCAGGCAGAATCCAGTGGCTTGTGAGAGGAGCAGGAGGATGGAACTAGTGGACCTTGGGGATACTTATTTATGTAAACAAGTACCTATGTAAGGTGTGGTGGTCAATATTGACTATTTTACTCATCAGGTTCTAGAATCTCCTTTGCTGTGTCTGTGGGAGAGCTCCTAGATTAAATTAATTGGCCTATTAACACAGGCTTCTTATTAACTAACTCTTACACCTTAAATTAACCCATTTCTATTATTCTGTGTACTGCTATGAGGCTGTGGCTTACCAGGTAAAGTTCCAGCATCTGTCTCTTCCAGCCTGGCTATACTCTGCCCTGCCATAGGACAAAACAACTTGATTCATTAACCAAAAAAGCTACACATATAGAGAAGGACATCCCACATCATCTCTCCTTTTCTGGCTAAATAAAATGGAAGGTTTTAACTTTAACATAGCAAAATTACATATACAAAACAGTTATTAAGCAAGAATTATAGTTACAATATTAGGCCATTTGTATCTGGCAAAATTAAAAAAATATTCTATCATCAATTTTATCTTTTTGAGTCTAAAATCTCATATCTAATTTGCCTTTTATCATAACTAAGGAAAACTGTAAATATCTGTCTTGAACTCTTCAAAGATCTGAAAAGCATACATTATTACCTAAGCAAACAGGAAGTGCATTTTAAGCAACTTCCAAAGTTCTAGAATTGACAGAGACATCTTGCTGCCTGGACAGTTACCAAAGTTCTACTGTAACATTGAGGTATCCATCTTCAGCCTACAGGCCCATAGTATCCAGCAGGCTTTTCCATGAAGCAGGAAATTTGAAGATCTGTTCTGCCTTGTACTGGCAAAGTTCATCAGTTTCTTTCTTCTGTGTTTTGAAGAATGCCTGGAAGTTTCTTCTGTGAATCAAGAACCTGAAGGACCATTCACCTTTTGGAAAGTTCAGCAGTCACTTTTCTGTGGGTCCTGCATATCCAATTCACACAGAATACTATAAAGCAGTCAAGGAAAGAGCAGTATCTTGCCCAAATGGCTAGCCTTGTCACATTGAGAAAAGTCTGAGTTCTTAAAACTTTTTAAATGCCATATTCTGTAGATCTTTGAAGCATTAAAGATGATCTACTAAACTGAAATATATCTCTATATATCTAGAAAATATAGATTAAAGTCAGGGTCTTCTATACGGTTCCATTGGTCGACTTCTCTGTTTTTATGCCAATACCAAGCTGTTTTCAATACTGTAGCTCTGTAATAGAGTTTGAAGTCAGGGATGGTAATGCCTCCAGACGTTCCTTTATTGTATAAGATTGTTTTGGCTATCCTGGGTTTTTTTTTTTTCCATATAAAGTTGATTATTGTCTTCTCCAGATCTGTGAAGAATTTTGATGGGATTTTGATGGGGATTGCATTGAATCTATAGATTGCTTTTGGTAGAATTGCCATTTTTACTATGTTGATCCTCCCAATCCAAGAGCAAGGGAGGTCCTTCCATTTTCTGGTGTCCTCCTCTATTTCTTTCTTCAAAGACTTGAAGTTCTTGTCAAATAGATCTTTCACTTCCTTGGTCAGGGTTACCCCAAGATATTTTATGCTCTTTGTGGCTATCGTGAAAGGTGATGCTTCTGTGATTTCCCTCTCTGTTTCCTTATCCTTAGTGTATAGGAAGGCAACTGATTTTTTGGAGTTGATCTTGTATCCAGCCACGCTACTAAAGGTGTTTATCAGCTGTAGGAGTTCTTTGGTAGAATTTTTGGGGTCGCTTATGTATACTATCATGTCATCTGCAAATAACGAAAGCTTAACTTCTTCCTTTCCAATACGAATCCCCTTGATCCCCTTATGTTGTCTTATTGCTATTGCTAGAACTTCAAGCACTATATTGAAGAGGTATGGAGAGAGTGGACATCCTTGTCTTGTTCCTGATTTTAGTGGAATGGCTTTGAGTTTTTCTCCGTTTAATTTAATGTTAGCTGTCGGCTTGCTGTAGATAGCTTTTATTATATTTAGGTATGACCCTTGTATCCCTAGTTTCTCCAATACCTTTATCATAAAGGGGTGTTAAATTTTGTCGAATGCTTTTTCAGCATCTAATGAAATGATCATATGGTTTTTTTCTTTCAGTTTATCTAGAAAATATAACATGACTAAAAGTTTGATTATTATAAATGACTATTAACCTGTATTTCTAAATTATACATTACATTTTTTAATGATCTACACAAACATAATGCCTTAAACAAGAGTAGAAGTACATATATAAATTGTAACAAAATTGACCTTAAATTTGTATCAATAGACCAAGATCCATACCAATGAAAAGTTTTCATGTCTATATCATATTCCCCTTGTTTTTTAAAGAAATTTACTATGACCATTTATCAGTTATAATCAAGCCCCTTTAAAAGAAAACAAACATTTGTAAACAATAATTTTGGGAATTTGGGCATAGTTTTGTCCAAGCTGCTTCCTGCTATTTGTTGGACAAAGTATCTTTAGGGTTCACAGAGACCTTTCAGGGTATCTTGTTCCATCAAACCAATTAGCCTGGATAGAATCCACAGGTTCTCATCCTCTATGGAAATAAAAGTAACATCTCTTTTGAAAAGTAACATATCCGTAGACTCAAATTTTAAAGACAAGATACCTTTATGTTAGTTTAGCTTAGCAGCCTCACAATCAAATGTCTCTCTGCAGTTAGCTCATCAACAGTCAAAAAACTAAAAGAAAACACAATAATATACACAATCCAGACTCTCTGTATATCTTCCATCTTTATTGGGCCTAAACTCTATTACTTTTTAATATTTATTTTATTACCTTTACTCCTTTAAACCATGACTATTTATACTCTTGTCTATACTCTTTTTCCTCTCTCTTCCAAGTCTAAGTACATTTTTAAAACAAACTGTGACCTACTTAGAGAGATTCATTTCTGTATGAATCTATCTTTATTGCATATGTGTAATCATTTTCTGACCAGTTCTTTTTGAAATTGCTAAGTAGGCATGGCTAGGCCCCAACTCCACAACCCCTGCCTGTTGGTTCCACCCCATCCAACCTGACGGAGGTATGTTCACCACCGCCTCCATGACTCATGGATGCAGCCATTCTCATAGTCCCAGCTCCAGGGACACAGTGGGTCTATGTTGCCATTGAGTAACTAGTAGCACACTGCTCACAGACCCCATTTAAGTGCAGGGCCTCCCAAAGAAGCCAGGGTTTATGCAGTCAGCATGAACCAGAAAGCCTTCCCTTAAAGAAGCCACACAGTTTTTGCCACCAAAGTTGAGTCAGGAAACCTCTTAAAGGAGCTGAGCCTCTGCTTGCTGCCAGCAAACAGAGCCTATCTAAAAATATGCAACTACCAACAAGCTCCAATTGACTCCTATTTTGTGGGTCTAGAAGACCTCTCTTTTTTCTTAAACTTTTTTTAGGTCTTATCCAGATGGTGGGTGCCCTCTGTAAGTGGAGACTGTTCCTTCATTTCCCGGTCACCAAGACACAAATAATCACATAGAAACTATGTTAATTATAACACTGCTTGGTCTATTAGCACAGGCTTCTTATTAACTAACTCTTACATCAAAAATTAACCTATTTCTATTATTCTGTGTATTACCACGAGGCTGTGGCTTACTGGGTAAAGTTCTGGCATCTGTCTCCCTAACTCTGCCTAATCTCTCTATATATCTCTTCTAGCCTGGCTATATTCTGCCCTGCTATAGGCCAAATAAGCTTTATTCATTAACCAATAAAATCATCACATATGCATAAGGACCTTCCACATCACTTCCGTACTTTCCACAAGGCCCCATCTCCTAAATGTCCCACACCTTCCTGACTCCATGACGACACTCAAGCTTCTAGCACACAAAGCTGCAGAGGACACACCCCAAACCCTGTCCAAACCAGAGCCAGGGTATGGGACTGTCTTCAGGTAGTACATGAATTTTGATATAAACTACCAACTACCAAATTACATGACACACATCCCGTTCTTGTGTCCTGACCGAAGATGTGTGAAATACAACTCACTCTTGTTTATTCTTCTATTACTGCCCCTAAAATGTCAGCCATATTAACTTGAGGTAACATATCCCCAGAAAACAAAAATAAAATTGTTAATTTTTTCATTTGTGGGGAATAACAGTTCTATCACTCTGTTGACTGTCCTGCTAGTCTTAGTATTTTTATTCAGGGAGGGGGATAAACTTGTTTATTCTGGTCCAAAGAGCAATTCTACACAAACAGCCTAAGAAGTTTTGGCTAGGACTAAGAAAGCACTCGCCTCTGAGGGAAACATTCTCGCTTCTATTTATTTATACGGCTTTTCCCCCTTAACAATTGGTGTCCTCTGTAATTTAAATGTCTACAAAAATAGCAGTTATGTAAACATTAATGCATAAAAAACTATCATTTCCACACAGCCTGCAGATCCTGGAAGCTGGGCCATGAGGAATCAGGAGACTTTTGTTCTAAGCAAGCGGAAGAAAATTTACTATATAATCCCTAAAATGTCCCCATCAGCACACTTCAAATTCAGATCGCCATACAGTCTGAATTACTATCAGCACTGCAATTGGGGACGTGCTCCTTCTTACCCAGTCAGTCATCTGACTGCTGTTTCTAACTTGTGCTTGAATTTCCCAGGGTTGAGCACAGGGCTTTCTTTTCCCTTTCAATGAAGAAATCCCCTTGACTATAAAATAATCAAGATATACATTCCAGAAAGATTAACTTGGAAAAAAAGTCTGATTGTTGTATTGACTTTTACAAATTCATGGCTAGGTGGTCACACTGAGGGAATTATTCTAAACTAAACTTCACATTTTGGGTAGAATTTTCTCCCCAGGGAAAGCTATCTACTTGTAAAAGGAAGAACTTGTAAAAGGAAGGTAGGTGGTGTAGATACATGACCGCCAATGTGAAGAAGGCATTAGATGGGGCTTCCAGAGACCAGAGACCATGAGAGGGAAGCTCTGGCCAGGGGAACTCATGCTCCTATAAGAAGCCAGCTAGCTGCTCTCTTTCCCAGTGGGTGACCCAGCTGGTACTTTGAGCCTCAATTTGAGTCTCACATTCTCTCCTGTTGTTTTGACTGCCAGTGGAGTAACAGCAACAGCCATGCTTGTGTCTTAGAGCACAGGGCGTTTTCATAGAAAGCAAAGAGGAAAAGCTGCGACTTCAGGAGGTCTGGGACCTCATCCATAAAACTGCAGGCATATGCAGGTAACGCTGATTCTATAGAGTCGGATCCTAAATGGTCAACGTTACTGTCTTCCCACTCCGAGGGTATGTAGCTGGCATCATTTATTACGTTTTGCAATGTCAAAAAGATCAGGTAGTAAATAAACAGCAACTGATGTCCTCAGAGCAGCTCTTTAGAGTTCGTTTTCAAAACCCACGATAAACAAGATCCCTAGCAATAAAAGTGATTATTGTGAATTGATAGCATTTGATCCTATTTTAGAGAAATCATAGAAAATTAAATCTTATTTGTAATCAAGGGTTTCATTACCAAGTATATTGCTTGCAATCGAATTCTTATTGAGGAAAATAAACCAAATTTCTATTAAAAGTAAATAATTGTATTTTTAAGTTGGTGGGAAATCTGTTGTTTTAAATAACCACGGGGGCACTATGCCGAATCCTTTGTGGAAGACAGTCCCAAGCCAGTGCTGCAGCCTTTGTGGAAGGCGGTCCCAAGCCAGGGTTCTAACCATATGTTACATACTCTTTCACTTAACACAGGAGGTTCAGAGACTGTGCTTAAAATTTTCTCCAAAAAATATTTATCTAATAGAACTTTATAAAATGGCATGTTTTTCTTTTAAAATATTAGGAGACAAAGGCCCTGAACCAACAACATCTAATTCTATGTATAAGGGAATATTTTGAAAACATACATACAGAAATGGGCATGTATGCATGCAGGGTTGCACACTCACCCTCAGACACATGCCCACGCATGCACACACTGAGCAACAAGCCGGTACTCTTTCATCTTTACACTGCTTTTACTTATGAACATGTGCATGTGTGAGTGTGTAGGATATATATATACATATATACCGGAGCCTGAAGAGGGCAGAAGAGGCCGCTAGAACTTCTGAAGGTGCAGTCGTGAGCTACCTAGTGTGGTGCTGAGAACTGAGCTTCGGTCCTCTGGAGGAACAGCGAGTAAGCCCTCTGGGAGGCTGAGCCATCTCTCCAGCCCTTTTGAGGGAGCACTTTTTCAGACAATACAGAAAGAAACTTTACTGCCACCAAAATTTAATTGTACCTTACTAATAGCATGCTGTTTTTACATTTGATTATTTATTTATCTACTTATTTATGTAGCTGTGTGTGTGCACATGTATGTGTACATTGTTAAAGGTCAGAGGACAACCTGCAGAAGTCGACTCCTTCTTTCCACTAAGGAGGGGCCCGAGGAACAAACTCTGCTCGTCAGGTTTGCCTGTGTAGCTAACTTTCCATTACTGTAAAGATACGTTTTGGGTTTCAGTTGGTCGTAGGCATATACACATGGGAAAACTGCATCAAGGCACATAACCCCAGAGGTAGCATCTCTTGCCAAACTTCCTCTCCTCTCTGAGCTCCTTCCTTCACAGCGAGGTACTGTGGGCAGGTTAAGAAGTTCAACCCAGACATGTCATTCAGCCATCACGGAAGATACATTAGGAGCTACAGAATGCAATTCATTCTTCCAGTAGCTACATTAGGGTAAAATGAGACAGGCCAAGTCTAACTCCATCTTCCCTGAAACCTGAAACTGGAAAAATATTACTTCAATCTGTAAAGCACACGGATATCTGCTGTCCGTTTTTCCCTTTTCTTGCTCAAACTTGCAAATTCAGCATGGAACTCTTGTCCACAGCTAATGTCAATTGGAATAGCCACGTTTCCATGTGGTAGTAGCTCATCAGTGGCAGGCACCATCCTGTCTAGTTCCACTAAGTTTGCAAACCCAAAACCAGTAGACCAAATCAAACAAAAAAATTACAAAACTTATAGAAAGTGTTTAGAGGGACGGTACACCATTCTTCACAATTTGTTATTTTACTGTTTTATATGCTGCTGAGATTCATTATATTCATATACACTATAAAATATGAACTGGAGAGAAACCTTAGCACATTTGTGGTCTTCTATAGGAGTTAATTAGCGCACATCTCCTCCATGAGCTATTCACAGGTATTCAGTACGCTGTGGCATGAAATACGAACAGTGTCTATCTCGATCACAGCTCCTGAAAGTGGCAACAATATCTCCTGATTTGTATTTTAAAATCTAGAACTTGCCATTCTGTCCAAAGTGTATTTCTTGTTCAAAATGCTTCTCTCCCTTTCTGCTTGCCCTTCCCCACCAGGCACATGGAAAAAAAATCTCCATGGAGAATGCTGTCTGCCTCTGTTTTTGTTTGGGAGGTATAGTTTCATTTCAGCTGGGCTTGATAAACATTGCGCTTCTCCTTTTAAAATAAAGATAAGCAGGCTTATTCTTTGCCTGGAGCCAATGCGTGTCTTCACCCAGCTGTGTTTGGATATGTAGATATGGTACAGAAATTTGGGAAATTACCACGTGAAATTATTGTTTATCTTTTCTTCTTGGTGGGAACAAAGTTTTGAATGGGCTTTTCATTGATGAATAAAAATCTCACTGTCTACTTTACTCTGAAAGAGGCATTATATAAAAGTACGGGACTTGTTACCATAGAAATAGCAAGGGTGGGGAGTCAGGAATGTTCTCTGTCAGTCTCTTGCTACCTCCAGTGTGGCGGAGGAGCCCACACAGCCTGCCAGGCCTTAACTGTGTGGAGCAAGAGGTAGGAGCAGGCTTTGTGTGTCTACTAACACCTTACACTTCTTGCTGTGTTTTTTGTATTTTTTAAACTTTCATTTTAGTCTTAGTTAAAAGAAAATGTGCACCCCGGCCTGATCGTGCAAGCCAATAATCACAGTTACCCAGGAGGCTGAGGCATGAGGATTGCTAAGTCAAGGCCTGCCTGGATTGCAGCTTTAGACCAGCCTGGGCATCTTAGTGAGAAATTAAACGTGGAGAGCAAGCCTGGGCTAAAGTTCAGTGGTCCAGCCTTTGCTTACTGTGTTCAGTGTCCTAGTTCTCCACATGGGAAGACAAGAGGTCACAGTTGGTATCCACATTTCTAACGGGTTTCTAGGGACAGCTGCTACTGTATGCACTGAGCTGCAGGAGCCTGGGTTTTGCCTTTTCAAAGAGCTGAAAGTCCCGTCACTTAAGCTTCGGTGGCCACAAATAAAGTTTTATTAGAACCCAGCTTCACGTCTGATCTGTGTAGCTGCCGAGACTCCTTCCAGGGTAAAATAGCCAGACGTAGTGTGCTCAGCGGAGGAGGGCCTGGGGCTCATGGAGGCCTGGATCTTCACTGCCCCTTCAACCGAAGAAATCGGAAAACAAGGGGTAATTGATTTCCTTTTAACTCCCCGTGCTGCAGTGTTCTCACCTTCAGAGGCTTGGCGCTGCCTCGCCTTCTGAAAATGACTGAACGTTATTAGTGAGCAGGCCGTCCTCCTTCAACCTTCAAGACGTACTTCAAGATCTGGCCTGTGGAATCCTAAGTTCCAGAAACCACTGGTTTACATGTCTTTTGGCTCATGACTTTAACGACTGGAAAAAATCAAATATGATGTGTTAGATAAAAATCTCACTGTGGAATTATATGGAAAAAGCAAAATTTTATAACCAAATCTTGCAAAGTTTAAAACACAGTTTAAGCATGTTATGGGAAGTCCTTTAAAAAATCTCTCAGTTCGTTTATGTATCAAGATGGGGAGTGTTCACAAAATAATGCATGTAGATGAAAATCTTTGTAAAATATGATTATAACAACCTGGAAATTAAATATATAGCCTTACTATATGAAAAATCTGCCTATGTTTGTGTTCAGTGACACCTTTAGTCAGATCAAGAATCTATTCTGCAGCTGTGCTCTTTCTTGTACACGCCCTCCTGTGGGAGGGTTCTGCCTTCTGACACCTTTGTCTTCCACTGTCTCTTGTCTTGTGTCCTATTATCTTTTACTTCCATGTCCTGAGGGCACTGAAGCGTCCACTCTATTTTCCGCAGAGCTAGATCCACAGTGTTTATGAAGCTTTTGATCCTGCTTGATGTCTGGCTGCTTCTGGTCCTCTCCATCCCCAGGCATCGATTGGCAGCACCATCCTGTCTTCGCAGCTCCTTCCTGTTGTTTGCACAGTGTGTATATTTTTGTATCCTAATTGCTAAATTATTTTCTTCCGAGCATCTTTGCCAAACACGCTTTTGAAGGTTCCTCTGAATGACATGCTCAGAATAGCACCTCTTTCCTCTTGACCTGGAATGGTTTCAGTAGTCTAGTTCATCTTGTTTATATGGAACTGATCTCCCTGGTCCTCACAGAAGACAGTTAGGTCTCTCTAGAGGACAGGTTCATTTCAGGATCCCTATCTAGTGCCTCTCCTATGGCAAGGTCAGATCTTATACCACGGCTGGAGGGTTCCTTGTAATCATGAAGCAGGATGCAACAGACAACCCAGGCTAGGTGGCAACCGTATCCGAATGTTGCTTTTTGAACCGTCCCTTCCCCTGTTCTTATGGGTGGAGTTATAGCCTGGAAGCTCTTATTGAAGTCCTACCCCCAGAACCCCTCAGTATATAACATTGGGAAGAAAATGTTACCCATGGAACTAGTTAAGATGTAAACCTGTATAGAGCGTGCCCTAATCCACGGTGATTCATGCATGTCCTTGCAAAAGGAGGGACGTGGAAGGACAGGCACACTGAAAGACTGCCACATAAAGACTAAGACAAAGGTGGGGATCATGAATGCCTAAGCCAAAGAAGTCTAAAGACAGCCAATAAAAACCAGCAGAACCTGTTCTAGAACAGACCCCCCCATCCATGACCCTAGGTACGAGCCAACATTTTGGATATCATCTTGGACTTCCGACTCCCTCACCAGAAACAATGTATTCCCGTCCTGGGCCAAGTGGGCCAAGGTGGCCACTCTACCTTTCTGGGTAGCCCATCATCCCCTGTACATTGCTCCCAAATGTCTCTTTCTAAACTTATAACTGGATGCTCTCTCTGATTTATGATAGGGTGATCGGGCCTGACCTTATCTATACTAGGTCATAGGCTGTTTTGCCACAGTTTTCCCCATCTGGACCCCAATAATTCATACACAGTAAATTCTAAGTTGATATTATAGCAACGGCTGATAAGCAGCTCCCTGTAGCTCTCCAGAGAAGCCTTGCCTATGGACTTCCTGTGTCCCTTGACTCGCCACCCATGGACAGCTGGGTTCCCAGTGCCAGTCTAGAGTTTCTGGCCCTCTTTGACCAAGGAACCACAACCCTAAAGGGGCATGACTTTATAATTTTCCCAAGAATAGGTTCTGTGCACTCTCAAATAAGTTTTGCAATAATAAACAAAATCTGAAATTTTTTGGGTCCCTTGAAAAAAATGAACTTTGTTGCATGGTAACTGCTTTTTGAAGCTGCATTGTCTTCATGTGGGAAAGCACTCTGAGCTCCCTCTGTCAGCGTAAGCGTTTGTACAGAAAAGCCATCAACTTAAACTGTCTTCTCTAGATATGATCAAATCACACTGTGGACATCCTCTGCTGAATGTCAGTATGTCAGTCCAGCTCTCAGAAATAACGGAAAATCTTCTGAGGAAGACACTGTCCTGCTAAGTATTCTAAAATACTTATTATTATTATTTTTATCTCTCTCTCAGTGCATGCACATGTGTGTGTTAGTGTGTCTCATATGTATTCATATGTTTGCAGTGTTCAAAGGCCAGAAGAGGGTGTCTGATCGCCTGGAACTGGAGTTACAGATGGTTTTGAAATACCTGACATGGGTACTGAGAGCCAAGCTTGGGTCCCCTGAAAAAGCAGCAAGTGCTCTTAACTGTTGATCCATCTTTCCAGCGCTGAGCACTTTAAGGACATATTATAGACGACATGTTTTGCATTGTGTTTAGTTTTTAAATAAATAAGAATATGTAAGAGATAAAAAATAAGAAATCACTTAACATAAGGAAGCATCAAAACGTCACTAGAATTGGATATTGTTAACATAGATTATTAAATCTATTATTATTTTTAAATTTATTAATATTTTGATGTAAAAATAGAACACTTTTGTTGTTGCTAGCAATTCAGTAAAGGCTTTCATTTTAGTCAGTTATATTTATTTATTTCCTTAGACCAAGTCCTTAAAAATGAGATTATTTTAGGTCTGATTATATATTTCAAATTCCTAAAAATGTGAATAACCCCGCTTTCTCCAGTCTTTGAGGACAATAAGGAAATGTGTTGGCAATCAGCACTGGAGCCCACACAGAAATGTTTATATTATCTTCTAATTTTCACAAGCAAACGATGATTTCATTGAAGGTCAAACACCTTTTTTCATGAGAAAAATGTTTATTTTTATCTCCAAGATGGTTGTGGTGAGGATGTTGTTTCTCAAATTAGATACATTTTTTCCCCATTTATGCCTCTGATCAGGAAAAATAAAAGCATCTGATGATGTCAAGACATGGTAATCTGAACAAGTCAGAAGTGCAAGGGTAGTTTAGCTGTCTCCCTGCGCAGGCATTCCCAAGTCATGTGATACACGGAATAGTTTGCGAGTTGGCCTTGCACTTAATCCCGCAGGAGTGAGTTTGGCAAGCTCCTCACCATCGTTCTTGTAATCCTAAAGAGTTCCCGGATTCCAGGAAGCCGCCGTGCCTTCCACAGCCACTCTTCTTCCATGAATCCCCTTTATTCAAAGCTCGCAGCACTTTCTAATTTTCATAAAACATCATACAAATCCTCTAAACCACTGTCTACCTCTCGGTCATAAAAGTGTCACTTGGATTTATGGGCCCCCAAATTCAATGGAGCCTTGGCTTGTGGCACAGGGGAGAAGGTTCTGGAACCACTTTGTGGACTGCACCTCATAACATGATAACAACATGCCAAGTTAGCAGAGCTCAGCTGGGCTGAGGCTGCCTGGCCTCAGTACCCGACTATGTTTGAAACAGAATCGCATTCATCAGGAGGTGGCATCTGCAACACAATACAGTGGTGCTCCTAAAGTGGGAAAGTAACATTTCACTGTTGGAACAGCTTTTCACACCAAGCGCTGGGTCCCTTTATAACTAAAGGCAACGTGGAAAACTCTAAGCTTCAAGGACTACAGACTTCTAGGTGAACAAATCCATGACCACCAATGCCCTCTTAGGGCTGGAGGGATGACTTGATGGTATAGAGTGACTGCCACGCTTCCAGAGGACCTGAGTTTGCCTCTCAGTACCCACATTGGACAGCTTTACAACTGCCAGTAACCCTGGGGGATCTGATGCCCTCTTCTGACTGCCAAGGGCACCTGCTCACACGTGGTGCACATACACATGCACATAAATAAAAGAGGGGACTGGAGAGATGACTCTATGGTTAAGAGCACTAGCCGTTCTTGGATTCAATTCCCAGTACCTACCTGGTGACTCATCTGGAACTCCAATGTCATTTTAGGGGATCTGACAGCCTCTTCGGGTCTTCAAAGACAATGTACACATGTGGTGTATCTACATATATGCAGGCGGAACACCCATGATCCTGAGATTAAATGTATACTATTCCCATCAATTCCTCTGATGTTAGTACTTATTGCCCAGAAATTCCACACACATGGAATATTCCTTTCCTTCCCATCTCCTAATGAGCCCTCCATGTCTGCATCATCCTAAAAGCTTTCTACAGACCCTTTTAAAGTGAAAGGCAAGAGCCCATCTTCTTTACAAGGCACTAGGAACCCAAGCTTCCAGAAAGCCCCATCTATATAAGTAACCCAGAAATAGACAGTGCATTTAATAGAAATCTGAGCTCATCAATTTTACATGCTCCTGACACTCAGACTGTAGAATGATAATGAGACTCTGGTGTTGGCAGAAGATTCATTTACAAACACAAGGAGCCAGAGAGATGATTAAATCAGTGGATAGTTTGTCAATACCTGTTTCAAGATGAGTAGCCGTGGTTTCAATAACAATAACAAACAATAATTAGGATTCTGTGTTGTACGTGTACTTAGATGACACTTTCATCAGTGGTCCTAAAAAGATGAGTCTTCAGTTGTCTGCCCGCTCCTAACCCCAGCAGGCCAGTCTTAACAGACCTATGGATAAATCATACTGTCATTGTCCTCCTTACTGTGCTGAGATGCCTTCGGGTCTCTGTGAAAAGGGTCATATTGTATTGTGTGCACCTAAAGGGCTGGGATAAGAGATGGTGTAGAAAAGTTCAGGGTTTGGATCTAAATACAACTGCTGAGCCATGCCTGCCTTGTTCCTTAATTGAGACTGTTAAAGAGGCTGAGGAGGGGTTCAGAAGGTAGGGTGCGCTTGCCTTGTAAGCAAGAAGACCGGCGTTCAATCCCTAGAACCCATGTGAGTGTGGTGATGTGTGCTTGTCATCATCTTGGGGAGGTGGTGACAGTAGGATTCCTGGGACTCAATGACCAGCTGAAAGCCAGTGAGAGACCCTGTCTCACAAAACAAGGTGGATGGCACCTGAGAAATTGTAGTAGGAAGGCCGCTTGTTTGTCCCTGTCTGCTTAGCCCCAAAATAATCACACAGAAACTATATTAATTAAATCACTGCTTGGCCCATTAGCTCTAGCTTCTAATTGGCTAACTCTTACATATTAATTTAACCCATTTCTAGTAATCTGTGTATTTCCAAGTGGATATGGCTTATCGGCAAGATTCCAACCAGTGTCTGTCTCCAGCAGAGCTACATGGCTTCTCTCTGACTCCGCCCTTCTTTTTCCCCACCTAGCTCTGTTCCCCTATAGCTCTGCTATGGGCCCAAAGCAGTTCCTTTATTTATCAATGGTAATCATAGCATACAGAGGGAAATTCCACATCAAGAAATGGCACCCAATGTTGTCTTCTGCACACTCATGCAAACACACACATACAACAACACACACAAACAGACACACACAGAAGGAGGAAAGGAGGGAGGGAGAGAAAGATTTAAAAAATTATTAAGGTATTCCATGGTGAAGAAATGGAAAACAAGGAGGCAGTAAGGGCACTCTTAGATCATGTTTGGGACTTGTATATTATCTTAGAAGAAACAATAGTAATTAAATGTGTTTATTTGAGAGATGGAGGGCTGCTCAGGATTACAATCCAATAAGAGCAATTTGGTAGATTGGAGAGCAGATGAATTAAAGCCCAAGTAAACCCGGGAGCATCCTAATATCAGAAAGTACTGGACTCCATCAGAAGGTACTGGACACATCACGCTACATTCCATGAGAGCTGACTCTATCAGAAGGTACTGGGCACAGTATGCTACACTTTTTGAGAGCTGACTCTCAAGTTCATGGTCCATGTGTTAATCTAATAAGCCTTCAAAATGGAAAATAATATTTTGAAAGCAGAATTTGCATTTCTGTTGCTGCTATGAGACCCAGCCTTGCCTCTGTAAGGCACACCATGCTTGGTTATTTCCTTCGGTCATCAGAGATGTTATTTTGTGGTCTTCGCTACATAAAGGCAATATGACTTAATTACACAAGTCACTCTAAATCATCAAAATAGTTATGCAGTACTTACTAGGGCAGAATGTGTTAATTTATACCAAATATTGTCATAAGTGGCTGTATCACAGATTCCACAAAATAGCAAAATAAAGCTAATTTTAAAAAAAGAAAAAAAGGTATTCAAAATGTCTGAAAAACTTGTGAGGAACATCAATAGTCCACCTCCATATTTATATCAATTTTAAATTTTTTTTGAAAAAGATTTGTACAGAGTTTACTGTAGCCCAAGCTGACCTCAGACTTGCCATTATATAACCAAAAATGATCTTGAACTTTTGATCCTACCACCTTCCCCTTCCAAGTGGACTGTTGGGATTCTGGTGCTGAGGTTAACCAGGGTCCCATGTGTGCTAGCAACTGCAACCATGCTATCTACTGAGCTACATGCCTACTTCCCTACATAATTTCTCTTATATTGTGTACCTCATATACCAATGAAGTATGATTTTTCCACATAGCCATATTAAAAACAAATGTGTTTCATAAAGGTTTTATTGACAGAATTTGGGAAAGTAAAAAAAAAATTCCTTATAATTTCCTAGTGTTCAATAGGCAATGCCAATAGTGTCATAGGAGCTAGATGCTTGGCCAGTAAGTCAAGTGTACTATCCCATCTTAGTGACTAGTCTTTTTCTTACTTTTAGCAGGAGACATGCATTCAAAGTTATATGGTTTGACTCATGTATTCAAGAGTCAATTCTCAACTGCTGGTGCTATTTTGGGAGGTTCTGGAAAGTTTAGAAGTTGGGTGGGGGTTAGCAGGAGGAAGTAGGTCGCAGAAAACAAGTCCTTGGGGATTGTGTCTTGTCCTGAGCTCCTCTCTATGTCTATATCTTATCTATGTCTTGCCTGTGTCTATTCTTGTCTATGTCTTGTCTATGTCTATATCTTGTCTATGTCTATGTCTGTCTGTGACTGTCTGTCTCTCTCCAATTCTCTACTGACCATGAGGTGAGTAGTCTCTGTCATATGCTCCCACCTCCATGAGATCCTACTTCACCACAAACCTGGAACCCACCAAGCCAAGGACCATAGTCTGAAATCTCTGAAATTATGAGTGGAACCACATTTTTTCTATCTACTTTGTTATTTTTGTCAGATGCCTATTGTAGTGATGAAATTCCAAATAAAAGACAATCAAGATTTTACTATTTTTGTTGTTGTTGTTGTTCCTTGTTTTTGGCAGTGTTTTATTTCATAGTATTAAGATGGAATTTTGTCAAGTCAATGTGTTTTATATTCACACTAAGTCTTGAATTGAAGGACAATGATTAATTCTAGTTTCAGGAGACAGTGGTGTCACTATTCAGAGGGAAAAGAGTAGAGTAGAGCAACGTGGCATGGACTGTTCTGGTTCAGCAGGAGCTCTGCTATGGTGTGAATCTAGTGATACTTGAAAATTTGAGAATGGAAAGAAAAAGGAGCCAACAGCTAAACACTCACATATGCTTCTTGGGGCTTTGGGGCTTTGGGGCTTAGGTGGATCAGTTGTGCAATGCAGTCCTAGGACTTAAGAACTAGGGCACGGTCTACTCTTTCCTCCATGCAGTAGAAGCACACACACAGCTCTGTGTAGACTAGGGCTACAGGGGAACCTAGGAAAGGAGACTCCTCCCCGCCCCATCCCCTCAGAGTTCTCTTAACCATGTGATATATAAACCATTCTTTCATTCATTAGTCATTCATTCAACAAGTATGTCTTGAGCACCTGTGTAGTGCAGTCGCTGTCTCCACGCTGCCCCCTTGCCTGTGAGGGGAGGGAAGCAGATGCGTAATGCCATGACGCAGATGTAGGAAAGACAAAGGAAGCCTTGCAGGCTCTGCCTTGGAAGAAGAGCCATATCAAAACTGAAGCTGGCTCCCCAGGTACTTGCCCAATTTCTCTTTGCCTTGTTTTGGTTTTTATCAGTGATTCCCAGTAGAGACCACTCAAGCCCCCAGGGCTACCATACACAGGACAGCCCCATAACGAAGAGTGATCTGGACTCAAGAGCCCATGGAGTTGCTGTTCAGAACCACTGGGCTGAACATGCCTGCAATCTCAGCACTTGGGAGACTAAGGCAGGAGGATTGCTCTGAGTTGGAGGCCAACCTGGCCTATATAGCAAGATCCTTGCTTAAAAATACAAACACAAAAGAAAAAAGGGAAGGGAAAGAAAGAAAGGAGGAAAGATGGGAAGATGAGGGAAGGGGGGAGAAAGAGGGAGAGAGAGAAAGGGAGAAATGAAAAAGTCAGTGAACAAAGTAAAGAAAGACAAGAAAATAAAGAAAGGAAGGAGAAAGAAAGAAAAAAGGCTGCTTGCTCTGAAATGCTTCTGCAGACCCCACTAGATAACCAGGAGCCAGTTGTGGTAATAAAAATGGTTGCTCTCTTCTGAACTGAAGTTGACATTGCCATTCAGTCTTCTCAGAAATCAATCTCAACCTACATTCTTCTTTGAAAAACGAAATGTGGCCTCTGTGGGGATTTTCAAACACATTCCGCATCGCTACTAGTTGTCCCCTAGAAGCAGCAAAATTTCTTGTGGGTGATTGGTGTATAATGACAGACTACACAGGGTGACAGCCTGTTGGTCTACAATGACAGACTACACAGGGTGACGGCCTGTTGGTCTACAATGACAGACTACACAGGGTGACGGCCTGTTGTCTACAATGACAGACTGCATGGGCGATGGGCTGTTGTCTACAACGACAGACTGCACAGAATAGACGACTTCACACCTTAACATCTGTCTTCTGGATTCAAGTATGGTTTCATCAACATTGAAACATTACTCTTCCTTCCTCTATGAACAGCTTGTGTAACGACCTGGGTAAGGATTCTAGCCACTGCCATGCGGATGGTAAAAACTCACTGTACTCATGCCCCATGGCTAGCTCTCAACCACTCTTGCTCTAGGTACACTGATAGGTAAGTTGGCGCATGCATGACCTGATGTCATGAATGCTATCTGGGCACAAGGCACAGTGCTTATAGATGAAGACAGAGTAGCTTATTTCTAAGGACTTCCTGGCCAAGACAACACTGACTTTGCTGTCAAAGGCTTGCTCTCATCACTAAATCATGATTGTGAGTATATCCAAAGATGGACTCTAAACACTACTGATACACAACTTTGAAAGGAAGTCATAGTTAAGGCTTTGTTATTCAATCTATATCATTCAATATTCCCCTGAGGATTTGTAGATAGTCCATTAAGTATAAGAACCTGGGCACTGGAGAGATGCTTTGGCAGTTAAGAGCTCTTACTGCTCTACCAGAGGATCCAGCTAGACAGAGTTTGAACCCTAGCACACAGACAACAGCTGACAACCATATCCAACTCCAGTTCCAGGGAAGCCAGTGAAATCTTCTCGCCTCTGTGAGCACCCAGCATACACAGAGTGCACATACACACATGCAGACTAAACACACTCATAAAAGTCAATTTTAAAAATGAAAAATCTTGTTTAAGTGACAACCAGGAGCCTGCATGGGACTGACCTAGGCCATCTGCATATATGTTACAAGTAACTTGATCTTCGTGTAAGACTCTGAGAACAGGAGCTGTTTCTGACTCTGTTGCCTGCTTTTCAGACCCATTCCCCCTACCAGGTTGCCTCATCCAGCCTTGATGGAACAGGAGGAACTGTACCACGGCTGGCTGATATCTATGGGAGGCCCAACTATATCTGAAGAGAAACAGTGGAAGAGGAGTGGATGGGGCTGGGTGGAGATGGGGGATAGAGATTGGGAAGAGGGGAAACTTTGGTTGGGTTATAAAAACAAAAAATAAAATAATAAACAGACAAACAAGCAAAAATCTTGTTCAAGAAAAATACTTTAACAGTCATGAGACTAGAGAAAAAGACAGACAAAAATACCCAAACTTCTTTCAGACATTGCGTCCAGCTTTCTCCAGCAACAAACTGGAAAGGTTCAAATACTCCAGACACTGTACCCACATCTTAATCCTTTCACCAACATGAAGGACTCTGCTTTCCTGGCCATTCAGTTGGGTCTGACAAACGAGTTGTGTGAGACAAAGCCACTGTACTGAGTGCTAGCCTTGTTTTCAGCTCTGGATACATGCGCCCTATTTTCTGAGGGCTGGGGGGTCTGAACCAGGCATATACATGTGCTCCTGTTTTACAGCAACAGCATTGCTCTACAAGCAGGACAATGGTGGACAGGGCCCAATAAGACGAAAGGGACAAAGAGTGTCTCAGAGGCTGATTGTATTCCACTAAGAGCATTCATGCCCAAACTGCCAAGTGCTTGATCATGGTGACGTCATGCTTAAAAGGTAAATAACTCGAGCCTGGATGGTTCCTACAATCTTTGGAGAAGTTCAGCCCTAGGTCACCCCTTATGAAGAGGAACAGGTTAACACACCAAGCAGAATATGGAGAGTGCTGACATCCACCAGATACAACTGGAACCACCAGAAAGGCTACCCTGGTCCAGGCCCTTTAGAACTAATGGGTGCTGAGTTCCTGGAGGTGAGTTTGTGGGACTTCAGAAACAATGGTGACACAGAATTTGATCCCTGAAGCAACAAGGGCCTGCAAGCACTGACTTAGTACAGGCCAGCAGCCAATGAGCACTCTCCTGCCTCCTGACAATGAGTGAGCACTGGCTGGTCTTCTGGAAGCGTTCCATATAATGAGGCTATAGGAAGGGCCAGGCGCAACTTCTGTCCTCATGGGAACTCACATCTCATGGCAAAGCTAATTGTGGACTAACCATTACAGCATGCTGGGAACCACGTAGGGGAAGAACAGCAAGCATGTGTGGCACCAACCAGGACAAGTGACCAAGGAGAGCAGGACTATGACGTCTGAATAAAGTGGGTGTTTGGGGTGAGCAGAGATGACATCATTTCAGGTCCCCAAGTCAACTTCATAACAATGTACAGGTGACCCTCTGTGCAGAATGCCATGCAAAGTATAGAACACATGGACTTAGGTGTTGCATCTGGGGGACTTTTCTTCTCTTGATCTAAAAACTACACTCGTGTTTTAGAACTCTTGCAAGCTAGCAGCATGCGAGATGGACACTAATTACCCAGCTTACTGCCTTTAAATGGAAACTTCTATCGAGGAGGCCGGTAGAGATTCTAAAACCTGTGGAAGAAAACCTGAAAGCTTATAGGGCAGCGATGGTAAAAGACACCTGCATGCAGCCTACGGGTATGCACAAGCACAGGGGACTGCAGCCAGCCCGCTCAGAGAGGGAAACTCTCACATTGCATATGGCGTCTGTGAGGCTCAGGCTCTGAACCAAGGATTCTACAGTGCCAACTGAGGCTTTCCTGGTTAAGTCTGTTCTTCTGGCTCCTAGAGACAAATCCAAGGGACAAATCGAGGGGACATAGTAACTGCCACCAACAATGATGACTGGTTACTTTAGAATTGGAGGAATATATTACAATGGCCACAATTGCCAGAATATTCAGAGTTTATAAAATCTGACATGTGGGATATATATACATATCCCACATGAGAAAGGTGACCTTACTTCCATGGCATTTCCTGTGATGAGGGATATCATTCATTTGATCAATAAAAAAGAATACATAACTTTTGAATTGTTAATACTTTGATTCTGTGTGAGATCATTTTGTTCAATTGTGAAATAAAGGACTTTGGAATATTTTGCTGTAGGCTGGTCTGGAGTCACACTGTGACAACTTGTGAGAGGCGTTAGCTGAAGCTGGATGTTACAAAGTGACATTCCTGAGCTCATGGAAAGAAGCTCCAGTTCCTACCCCTCCTTCATGCCAGTGAGCTTTGCCTCATCCAAGCACAGAAACACCTGAAACTCGTATGCCGATTCCCCGAGTCCCTGGTACAAGTGAGCCAGGTGGACATTAGAGCCTTTGTAAATCTTTCTTGTGGAGGAAAACGATGCTAAACCAGGAGATCGAGTAGATCTAGGTTCCTGTGTCCCCAGCCATAGGATCAGGTCATAGTTACAGAGGCCATTCACTAAGAATAGAAAGACACTCCAGGGAAAGGTTGTGTACTCCGAGCTAGGAAGAGAGCCCTACCCTCCAAATGCTGGGCAAGAGGGTCCTGAGTCTCATGTCATTTACATAGCATCCACTGCACCCCAAGATTTGCATATGTGCAATCCCCAGCCTGTCCTCTTTGTTATGTAAAGACCAACTGGGGGAGGGCCCAGTCTGTTTCTTTAACTGGATTATTTCACAGGTCAAAGGAGATGCCTGTCTCTCTGGTCCCCACTGTCCTGCAGCCAGGAAAGGAAGCCATCACAGCCAACAATGTAAAACACCAAAGTATTCAATATTCAATAAAATTGGTTGATTTTACTGTTTCATTAGAAATATTAATTACCTATAACTTTTTCCAAAAGACTATCTTTGATTAAAACGAGACCTCTCTCTCTTCTCTCCTCTCTCTCTCTCTCTCTCTCTCTCTCTCTCTCTCTCTCTCTCTCTCTCTCTCTCTCTCTGTGTCTGTGTGTGTGTGTCTGTGTGAGTATGTCATTTCTATTGTTGTTGTTGGTCAAACAGCCTGTCCTCTGATCAGAGAATAAACAGAAGCCTAAGAAACCCTGCAGCATTGGCAAAGAAAATACAGGTGCAGTATGAGCTCCAAGGAGACTTCTGGAAACTGATGCTGCCATATTGAGTCATCTTGTAGCAGTTTTACGGGAACACTTGTCCAGCAGCAGCTACTGGGCTGGGACCAGACCCCGCCTGGAGGGCTCCTGCTCCCACAGCCCTGGCCTAGCCTTAACGTGCTTATTAGAGAAAAGGCGATTAGGGGTAAATGCGCTGGGGTCTAGAGTACCCGCTACTGCATTTTCCCAAAGCTCATTCTCTCAGCGCCAAGTCTGGAGCCGGGGAAGTCACCCCAGACGAGGAAGGTTCTAGACCTAGAACAGAAATGAGACAGCTTTGAAGAAGTCACTGGCGATCTCAATGTTATGTTTTGGAGTCAGGGCAGTAATGAGGGACTTTGCAGGGGAAAGTAGAAACGGGCCGTGAAAATAGCTACTTTTGTTTAACTCAAAGTGAGTCACTGTCTGCAGAGCTCTCTGGAAAGAGAATGTGGGCGGCCAGGCCATGATCTGCTGAGATGCCGGAGCAGGCAACACGCCTGCTAATGAGACCTCAGAAATGTCTGATCATCTCTTCTAATTGCTCTAAATAATTGGAGAATTGCATGGCCTGGCCTCTCGTTCCTGAAGACGGTCAATTCAAATATGCAAATATGAAACTATTTGAACACTGCTCTAATTGGAGTCCGGACTACCCATTATTTTCAGAAGAACAAAACATGACTACATGACTAAAAGAGCTGACGATCAAATCTTTCATTTTAAGCTCCAATGAACTCCCCAAATTACCACGGGCAGGCTTGACAGGGACCATTGGACAAGGGAGTTGATGACCCCTAATTAAGACACAAGGAACTTCTGGTTTTGTTAATATTTTAAATTGAAATTGGTTTGACCTAAGCAATACCCCACAATACCACCGAACAAAACTCAAGGCCAAGGAAAGCACCCACTCGTCCAATAAGTCCATTCTGCACTGGTTTTCTCCAGCATCACCCAAGACAAGTGTGTTACAGAACCAGTAGGGTAATGTGATACCCGCTGGCAGGCTTTCTGGGGAAACTCCCTCTGTTGAAGGATGCTGAAGAGGCCTCACTAGCTCTTCCTCCACCAGGAACTGGGGGCTGCATTGCACAATCGTGGGGTTCTCTTAGCTGGGTCGGTCTCTCAATCCGATTCTCCTGCTCTCTCAACACTCTTTGTCCAGCAGTCTTGCCTTTCTCGTGCACGTTTCCTCGGTTACATCTTCCGTCAGGCAACCTTCTCCTTCACTGCTCTCTCCTCACAGTACGGTATGGGTCAGCCCTTGTCACCTCTGTCAGCCTGTTCCTACAGCTACTGTAGTGGCACTCAAGCCAATGCTAACACCTGTCTTCTCTTTAACTCTTAGTTGCTCCCGCTTCTTCCCTTACCCCACCTCCCCACCATCCTCAGACCAAAGGAAATTTGACATCGCCACATGTATTCCTACTTATTCTCTCTACTCTTTCCGTCCCCAATAAAAGTCTCAAGTAAGTGCTCGCACCTCTATATCCCTTCCTAACTTCTACAGAGAGTCCTTGGGGCTGTGGGAACTGCTCTTTAGGCCCACTCTAGAGAAAAATGCTCTGTAAAAGTGAAAGGCACCCACCGGTGCTCACACTAGGCCTATCAGGGCCAGCCAAGCAGTTTCTTTATTGCTCAACCAATGAAATCAACAGATTGATATGACACTCCCACATCAGGTCCCTTCCAGCTGTCTGCATGGATTGTCTTCATGTGTGGGCAGGCTTATAATAAATATCACTGCATTCTAGAGTTATTCTAATCATTGACATACATGCTTAATCAAAAAATATAGTAACATCTTGAGTAACAGTGCAGTTCTGGGGCATTCTGGTTGTTGTTGTTACTGCTGCAGGGTTGGGGCAGGAAAGCTCTGCTTTTGTATCCAGTGTACTAATGACTGTGTATATGCTCAAACCTGTGTGGATACATCTATGTGGAGGGTTACATGCACAAGCATGTATATGTGTACAGAGGTCAGAGGTTGATGTTGGGATCTTCCCTAATAGTTCTCCACTTTGTCCACTGGGTCACTGTCTCTCACTGAACCCAGAGCTGGCCTGGATATTCTGGCTGGCCAGTTTACCCTGGGGATCCCCGTCTCTGCTCCCTTAACTGGAATTAGAGTCAGGCCAAGAGTTCCTGTGCTCGAGTGGCAAGCACTTGGCCCACTGAGCCATCTCCCCAGACTCTAATGTGTGTTTTCACTGTTACTATCCCGGGAGAAAGTCAGCTACGAGTCTCAGTTTTCCACCTTACATCATCTGAGCCATTTGCTTTATAATTGCTCAAGGTGTTCAAAGTTTTCCTTGTCCTTCTCCCACAACAGATGCTCATCCGAGTCTGCTCTGATCTTTGATGAATTTGCTCATGTCTCTCAGCTCTCCCTGACCAGAGTGCAGAGGACCGTCAGTAGCATCAGCTGACATCTGTGTCCCTCTTTCTTTTCCTCCTTCTATCCCAGTTTGAGTGATTTCTCTGGACATCTTGACAAATTCCTTCATTTTTTTTCTGAATTTTTTAGTCTACTATAAATCCCAACCAGGAAGAGTTTCATTTCTAGTAGTTCACATTTTAGTAACAGAAATATCATTTTCTTCCTTCTGGCAGTTTCATTTTCCAACTGAAAGCACAAGTCTGCTCATTCGTTGTGAGCACACCTTCCCTTAAATCTCTGAAAACCTACGGAACACCTTCAGAAGAGATTCTCTGTTAATGCTGATGTTCGTTTCTCACTAGAATGTTTTGCCTTTTGTATTAGTTGCTTTACCCACTCTTAAATAAAGCAAAGAAGGGCTTAGTCGGGCTCAGAACGGAAGTACACAGCTCATCAATAGTAGAGAACACATGAGCTAGATGTGAATGGCCGTGCTGCATCCATGCTCAGGAAGCAGAGAAATGAACAATGGCACTCAGCTCTCTCTGCCCTTTGAATCATTCCAGGACCCTGTTTACAGCACAGTGCTGCTCACATCCAGGGCGGGTGGTCCCCCTCTGTCAGCTCTATGGAAACGTCCTCACAGACACATCCAGAGATGTTTCTCATCTGATTCAGCCCCAAGGTGATGTCACAATCAACCATCACACCAGTACATCTGCTCATTCCGATCATTTATCTTGATTTACTGTATTTATTACTTGGCCTGTTTGGCACATTTTTACTGCATTTTGGACACAGTAGGAGCTAAGATTTTAAAGCACAGGCTGTTTTTCTTTATGCAGTGCTGAGTTATACTGACCTGTTTTAAACAATAGTTTGACCTGTCTGGTTTGTTAGTGCCTATGTTGCTTTTAGCTTTGCCAACACATCATGTAATAATTTACTCTGGCTGGAATGGCTTAACTTTCTAAGTGTGGACTCTGACACACGTTAACTATTGGGGGAGTTGTAGCATTCATGGGACCTCAGGTTAAAACACCAATCAGAATGTAAGACATCACCCACAAGAGACAAAGAAGCCAAAACGAAATAAAACAATCTCCTTCATTACATCCTGGAATCTGCATTAGAGGAGAAATTTCTGCAGAGGTGTGCTTGCACAAACAAATGCTTCTTTCCGGCTAAGGAGCCTCAGCGTCCCTCTTCTTTGGTTAGAAAGCCTGAACGTTCTACCAAGCACCATGGATGGGGTTGTCTGCTACACAGACGTAGTATGAGACCAGAGGCTTCAGGGAACCCCAGAGCTGATGTCTGGATCTCCTGTGAAGTTTCCATCCCCAGGTATTCTGCCTGTCAAATCTCACTGGTGAGGCTAGCTCCCAGGGTTGGCTCTTCTTATCCACAGTTTAGTTTGGGAAGTCCTTAGACAGAGCAGTGAAGATGCATACCTTTCTTTTCTTGAAAATACAATTGTTTTGCCTTCACTGTAGAGTCCACACATTTCTCAACATTATTGGTGGAAATATTAGGTCCAAAATTCATCATTTAATGTTTGATTAGCCATCTGTATCATATGTCATGAGGCCAAAGGCAGGACTGCAAAACAAGGGGGCTAAGACAGCATTGCCTGACTCACAGGCGCAGAAGCTGATAATTATGTAATATTTGAAGCTGTCTCACGAAGACTGATGGTGCAGCGTGCTGGTGGAGAGCTCACCTAGCAAGATGAGGGCAGGGGATCCAACCTCGGCACCAAGAGTAGAGGACTCCCTCATCTCATTGTTCTGTTTTATGCTATGGAAAGTATTACAGTTAAGAACCAGTTCTTCAGATGGATAGAAACTCCAGCTTATGAAAATCCTTTATCACAAGGTTTAAACACAGAGTGTGCTGCCCCAGAACTCAGCGTAGCCCTGTCTTGCCATTTCATTCTGATATCCGTGGCTATGGCCACTGCTTCCCAAGGAACAACCCTAGCATGCATAAAGAGTTGTTAAAAATTAACAAGACAGGAAAAAAGAAGCGCAATGTAAGGACAAAGCAGTAAGAACAAACTGAGTTTGCAGCGTATGACAGAGGGTCCTAATGAGAACGTTTGTTATGAGCCTGGCGTGCCTATGACTTTACCGGTGCTGTGGTGGGCTTTGCCTTTGCTCTTCAGAAGACAAGATGGTCCCTAAGCTTTAGAATAATATTTACATAGAATTTTCAGGGCTGGAGAGGTGGCTTAATAGTGAAGAGGACACACTGTGCTTCCTGGGGACCAAGTCTGAGTCTCAGAACAAATGACAGTTGGCTCACAATGACCATCATGTCAGTTCCTTCATCCGAACATGGGAACACACCAGCTCCTGGAGGTTTCTCCTGAGCCAGGACCTATAGTGTGGGTCTCTGAGGGTCCTTTGTCCTGCAGTGTGTTTAATGCTGCAATTTGGCTCTGAAGTTTCTCTTGTTGCTGGAAATCCTCTGCATCAACGGAGCTGCAATGCATCTGCTCATCCCTACTGCTTTATAACTGTGCCATTTTCAACAGGGAAAGCAGACCCACAGTTCATCTCTGCTATTCCCTGGGAGTGACCACTGAGGTGTTTGTATCAGTCAGCGACTGCTCTATAACAAATGATTCCCAAACTGAATAGCTTAAGGTAATATCTCTTCTTATTGTATACAATGGAGTCAGAACTTGAGTGGGAAAGTATCTATGCTGTTGGTGGTCACTGTTTCTCCTGAGTTTGCTGCTGAGGTCCTGGCTCAAGGAACTGTGCTAGCAAAAGTCTGGTTCTTCTTCTACTGAACAGTAACAGACATCCATGATGGCAAGGCGGCCTACAGCCATGTCACATGACAAAGCACCACACTGGGGATCATAAAGAGAAGATTCCTGTTGGAGACAGGGCACCTCTTGGCAAACTATTGAAAAGCTACGATGCAGACACGGTTGGCACTACCCCACAGGGAAGTCCCAGACCCACAGGTAGAAGAGTAGACTAATCTCTGGTGTACTCTAGGGAAAAATATTAATATTTCCCCGTGGAGGTGGACCTTCAACGTCAGGTGGAGAGTCCACTAGGTACCAGTGTCTACACACTTGCTTCCTGTACTCCAGGAGTGATGGGGGCATGCTATTGAGTTCTGATCTATAAGGTCTTGTACTACTGTGATCCAGTCAATCCCAAGTCAATTTATAATCAATAGTAAGCTCATGGTAACCCCAGTTTCTTTCTCTTGTTCTACTTGTATCAGGGTAGAACTGGTGATAACACTCATCTGAATTCCCAGAATTATCTCCTGTCCTCCATACATGGTTGTCAGGTAAGCTGTCCAGAGCAGTCTTTGCATGACAACTGCTCTTCAGATAGCATTACTGGTATATACGTTTATACAGGTGGGTGCATGCGGAGGCATGTGCATTTAATGTGGAGGTCAGAGGTCAGATTCCTTATGTGCTGCTCACTTTGGATTTGGAGACGGTCTCTCACTGGCCTGGAGCTCACCCACCCAGCTAGGCTGGCTGACCAACTTCCTGCCATTACAAATGGATGCCACCACAGCTGGATTTTCACATGGGTTCCAGGGTTCAAGTTCAGGTCCTCCTACTTGTGGGAAACACTTCTGTTTGAGCCATCTTCCCAGCCCCTCAGCCAGAACCACTCAGTGGCCCTTATTATCTCTGGAGGGAAGCCCAGACAACTTAACTATACAAAATGGAGGCTTGACACTCCCCCACTGCTCCCTGGCTTTTCTCCACTCCTTCCTCATTGTCTAGATTAGACCAGACACCTCAGCATTCAACAAATATGGAATCATGTAAACACTACAGGGTGTATTTAACCAGAGAGCGCTAAGTCCTAAGCTCTGTGGTCAGGGGCCTGTTTAGTGTGTGGGATGAGGAACAGAGACAGAAAACTACACAAAAAAGGCGTAGCATCCTGGGAATAGAAGCAAAAAGAGCATCTTGCCTTAAAAAAGCAAGAAATTTCTAAAAACTTTGTAGAATTTGAGCAGATTGAAATAGAACACAGTTTACTCTAAAGAATTATTCTTTCTGATGGCTGAGGTAGACTTGGGTCCTCAGAGTCATCAGCATTGACAGGACCCACCAATGGCAAGAGAACTCAACCTGGTCTATTCTTCAACAAAATAAAACATCCAACACAATGCCAGCAGAATGGAACATATCTAAGGTGTCATGCTAAGCGTAGTAATGTTCTGATGTAGACACTCAAGTGCGGCAGCTCATCCACCGAAGACATTGCTGAGTCAATTCTAAATGCCGAGTCCCTCTGCGATGACAAGCCCAGAGAGAATGCCGCCCCCATGTCCGTGAGGGACAGGATGATAGCTTTGCAGCTGTGGGGAACTGAGACCTGATGTGTCTCCTTCAGATGGGCCCTGGCTTCCTGGAATGTTCTGGTATACTGCGGTCATTACCACTCATGCTGCCTCAGAAGTGGTGGGTCTTGGTGTACAGTAGTTCCCACTTACCCATGATAGACATGTCCCAAGGGGACAACGGAAGCCTCTGTGGTGTCCAACCCCTATAAGGCAACAGTTTAATTAACAACCTGGGATGGAAAGAAGTTAACAGCAAAATCTAGCGAAAATAGGACGACTGTCACCCACACAGTGTGACAAAAATTATCGTTGGAGCGATCTTGCTCCCCCCCACTAGCCCCCCTTACCTAAATAGCTCACATCACTGGACGCAACTCTTTCAGACCGCAGCTGACCATGCTTGACCATGCAGAACTGTAACCACAGAGAGTGAGATCACAGAGAGAAAGGCAGGAGCTGACAGGGCAAAAAGAGCAAGAAGTCAGAATTCCACCAGAAGATTGCCAGCCATGGGGCTCGGGTGGGACGGAAACAGCCCTGGGCCACAGCACCCATGTTTTACAATGGGTAGTACATTAAATAATAACAATATCAATAATAATACAGTAAACAATGATGATGATTCTGCTGCCTCCTCTACATCCTACTGCTTCTCCTCCTCCTCTCCTCCCTCCTCATTTCTTCTACTCCTTCTTCTAAGACGGGTCCTCCATTTACATCCCAGGTCGGCCAGCCTCGAACTAATCATGACCCTCTAGCCTTAGCCAGCTGTGTTATAGGTATGAGCCATCACATATCTGACTTGGAATTCCTTAAATTCTGACACTTATAATTTTGGCAATGAATTAGGTATAAATAAACATATCTAGAACTCCATGGGCATAATAAGTAAAACTAGAATGAGTTTTGAGTTTATTGGGTTTTGTTTTCAATTGTTTAAGCTAGCATCATTTTGCACATTGCCAGAAAAGAGTGAGAATAGGGAGATATGCCGGCAGCAATTATTCCAAGTTGGTAGCCCCGTGGGTCTACGCCTATGACATCAGATAGACAAGGTGGCTGACCTGGCATCAGAATGGCGTGAAACATGGACTCCAACCAAACCATCACAGCACACTGCCACCTTGACTCGAGTTCCATTAAACTCCACCGGACATCACCCCTCATCCCAAATCTCACACAGGGTGCCTCTTACTCGGAGTTGAAAAGCTAGATCAAAGTCAAGGCACAAATTCTATTGTTTGCTACTTTGCTCAAAATTTGTCAACACTATCCAAAGTTCCTGAGGACTCGGGGCGGGAGGAGAACGCCAGGCAGAGAAACTACAGCAGGCTTTGGCTTTGATCAGTCAGTGCTGATTATTCTCTGAGCTCTAAATTATGTATTCGAAGCTTCTGGCTCTTTCCACACAACACTGCGACTCTTTCCTTCCTTCCTGACTAGAGTAGCCTTTGGAATACAGACAGACCCTCCAAGTAACGACAGAAGTTCTTAGGAGACGTTCCCAGTGTATATGATTTTGTAAGAATGAGGAAACTCGCCTCTCACCTGAGGTGGGAGGCCCTAGTCGCCCAGGAGGATCCCTTCAGCTTCTCCTCAGCCCCGCAGCTGGGCCTTGGGTTGGCCACCCCAGCATCTACCCCATGGAGGACCTGCTGAAGTTTGTGAAGGGACTGCTCTGTGGAACAATACCAGCAGGATCTTGATGACCCTGTGATGATGGTGTACCTGAATCCAGAGGCCTTCAGCCAGACCAGTGACTCATTGCATTGACCACTCACTAGTAAAGCCGATAGGACAAAATGGCACACTGGTGACACACCGAGGCCCCCAGTGCCACCAGGACTGGTGAAGAGGTGTGGAGAGGCAGGAAAGAGAAGAAGCAAAGAGGTCTTTTAGGTCTTTTACTGTTTTTTTTTCTTTTTGTTGTTGTTGTTCTTATTTTTGTTTGCTTGCTTGCTTTGTTTTGTTCTCTTTTGAGGGATGTTGCAGGGGTGAAAGATGTGTGAAGACCAGAAGGTGAGCAAAATTGGGGTGCATGTGAAACTTCCAAATAATCAATAAAGAACTTTACAAAAAAGAATTAGAAGATTCAACACAAAAACTCACTCATAAGTTGGCCTTATTCATCACCCAGAATAGCGGACACTTATGTGAACACTGACCCTACGCATCTGGGAAAGCCTTTTTCTCTTCCTGTGGTGCTATAGCTTGGTGACCGGAAAGACCCAGGTTCCTCTGGACACCTACCAGTTGGGCCTCACTTGCGTTCTCATGCTGCCTGAAAACTGACCTTCACAATAAGAATGTCTTCGCTAGATTAAATTCACTTAAGAGCAAAGTGCAAGGCTTGTTAAATACCCCACTGAATTCTTTTCAGAATATAGGCAGGAACTTGGAAGTGCATCCAAGTGCTACACCTGTGCAATTCATGCTACTGCTGCTTTGGGCTCCATGTTGCATCCTGTGCCGTGATGGGCAAGGTAACGAAGCGTTAAGTCTGGCCAGGGCTGAAGGACAGCCCTGTCTCGGCTTCATGCCAACCAGGGAACATATATCAGAGCAAAATAACACTGGAGTGGCTGATATGTTTTCTTGGCAATCACCAGGACTGACTTGAGTTGTACCTTGTAGACATAAAGCATATCTTTTGTTTATACATGTGTGTGCTCATGCATGTGGAAAGGTATATGTGTCCATGTGGCTGTGAAGACCAGAAGATAACGCCAGGTGTCATCCTTAAGAATGCTGGCCTCCTCTGACTCAGGAACTCTATGTTGAGTACCACAGCATCAAAGTCGCAGTCTCTCAGAGAGCTTCCAGTACGACACTGCCAGTTTTTATGGGCATTTTACCAAAGTGCTCTATTATATGTGTGTGTGTGTGTGTGTGTGTGTGTGTGTGTGTGTGTGTGTGTACAGAGCATGTGCTCCGGTGTACATGTGGAGGGGTAAGCTCTCACTGGGGGTGTGGATGCCCACATGGGAAGGCAATGGATCTATCGCTAAAGTCGTTTCTGACTGCTGTTTACCTTGGTTTTGAAACAGCATCTCTCACTAGTCTGGAACCCTCTCCTTCAGTGGTCATTTAGCCCAGATGATCCTCCTGCTTCCCAGCTCTGGTAGGGAAGCACCTACACTGACACTGAGATTTTTTCATGTGGGTTTTGGGGATTGAACTCAGGTCCTAGTCCTTAAGAGTCAAGCACTTTACCAACTGAACCCCAAACCCAAAGTGCTCATCTTAGGCTTTGATTTTCCTTATTTTCTAACTGGGTATCTGTAATTAAGATCTCAATGGTAGAGTACAACCATGATCAAGGATAAAGTTAATCAGCTTTCTTGATGCATAAATATATTGTTGTGATTGAATATATGAACAAAGAAACTTAAGGAAAAAAGGGAGTATTCTGGCTCGTGATTTGAGCAGCCCATGTGGTAAGGAAGGAAGAACAGCATGGATCTAGGATCTAAAGAGGCCGTTCACATCGTGTGCACAGTCGGGAAGTGGGGCGATGAAAGCTGGAGGCTCGCCTCCTCTCCAGCCCATCATGGGGAGTCCTGCCCTCACTCAGGCTGAGTCTTCTCTCCTGAGCTAAACTGTCTAGGAAACATCCTCATAGGCACGCCCTGAGCTCTGTCTCCAGGGTGATGCTAAGTCCAATCACGTTGACAGTGAAGATGAGCAATGACAGATGGCCGCAGAGTTTTAAAGTAAATGTAACCAATCTCCAGGTGCCTCCATCTCTCCTCTGTGCCTTTTCCTTCAGCACCCACCCTGCCTCCCACCAGTACTTTCTTCTTCCTCCCTCCATCCCTTCCAGCGGTGATATCCTTATTGGTCCTTTCCCTTCTCTTTTATCCAGATGTTTTAGATGAGGATGTTTTTAGCAGCTCTCTAGGCTCAATATAAGATGCAGTGAGGGACTCATCTTAATGAATCTATTGCATATCACTTCCTCTACTAAAGGGAATTTGTGCTCTCCAAATAAAATAGACGAGTAATGGAGAGAGAAATTTCCCAGCATCCCCGAACTAGGACAATACTCTCTCAATGTTAAGACCATCTCTAGAAGAGTCCAGTGAATCTCCCGTGTATTCAACTCTTGATCAACAACTGTGAGACAATTCACAAGGTAAGGTAAGACAGCTGTTGGGGGAGAGATGGAGGAGAAGCATTCCATGCTTGGAAGAAGTCCCCGAAGCCTTCTCACAGGGAGCAGGACTAGTACTAATCCTTGGAATACACGTTAGGAGACTGCTCTGTATCAGCACTTGAAAGTATTTACCGGGACAGCTAGAACAAAGAGCATGGAAGAACCTGGCCCTGCGCTGGTCATGAGGGTCCGGAAGCTTGAGCAGGAGTGATTGTAGGCCTCACTCTGGGCTCTACCTTGAAAACAGCTACCTCGGTGCAAGCTTTCCTCCCTGCAGCCTCAGACCCACTAACAAATACTGCTCTAGGGAGCTAAGGCTACCTCTATGGAGCCAAAGCAGTCTGGCACACCTTCCCTCTTCTTTCTTCTCATTGGCTCATCTGTCCATAATCTTCCCTGGCTAATGGAGAGACAGTGGCCCCAGAGGCTCTAAGAGATGGAAGGATAAATAAGTCACCAAGGGCATCTCACAGAGCTATGGGGACCAGGGAGGTGAGCTGCAGACACTCCATCTTGGTTGAACGTACTGGGGTCTGAAATTCTGTTGGAGTTCAACAAAATGCCTCTGTTGAAGCTCTAACTCCCAGACCCCAGAAGATAAACTGATATGTAAGCAAGACCATTGTGTTCCAGTCACTTTAATGAGCTCTAGGGGTGGGGCCCTTATCCAGCATGCTGGTGGGTACATGAGAAGTGGGCACTAGAGTACAACCATGCATATAGCCACATGAAGATGGAGGCAGAGATGGAGGGACATGGAGACCATGCCTTCATAGGTCAAGGGATATCAAAGACAACCAGGAACAACAGAAGCCTGGAGCCTGTCCTGCATCGTGGTCCTGAGAAGGAACCTGCTTTGCTCACAGCTTGAACATGCCCTTCTGAGCTCGCATCCAAGCATCTCTGTTGCTTAAGCCACCCAGTTTGTAAATTTTTGTTAACTTAGCTCCCAGGAAACTGATCTAGAATGGAGTTACATAAAATCCTCTCTGGCCAGGCAGCCAGAGGGACAGGAGGCCAGCGACTTTTGTGATGTTGGTAGGGGATAAAGAAGCATGGTAGAGGAGGACTTTGAAGCCACTTTCTGGAAGGTTCTGTGGGAGGAATCTCAGAAGAGAGCGTAGTCTCAGCTTTGCCACTTTCTAGGTGGCCTTGACTCCATCCAGGTCATTTCCTAAACACTTTCCTCCACTTTGGGACATTGAAGGTGCCAGTGGGTATCTCAGAGTTCCTCTAAAAACGTCACTAAATCTGAGGACACTCCAAAGCCTCTTGAATACCTCACAAACCCTTCTGGACATTCTGAGAGCTGACTCTCAGTACACATAGGGCACACCCATGTCATTGTCCACAGTTTCATTGTACTAAGGGAGCCAGTTCAGTACTGACTTGAGCCATTGCCTATGTGAGGTGTCAGGTATAGGGTTAGACACTGCTGGTTCCTGAAGCGTGAGGCCACCGACTTGAACCCCCTTCAACATCCCATGCACCCTCCCTCGCAGCTCTAGGTTGTAAACACCCCTCTCTGCTAATGATTAGTTTTAAGAGACGGTTTCAGAATATCACCTGGTTGGCACTTCCATGATTTTCTGGAGCACTAAAGACCACTTTTGAAAATTACAACTCTCCTTCCACTGTATCACGAGAGCGCTTTCCTCCGTGGTAATTACTACCTTCTCCAGGGTTATCTGCTCCACACACGCATGGAGCTTAGTCTGTTTCCCTTGATGATAACGTCAGCTACAGGAAGGCAAGACCTGCTGGCTGCTTTGATCACGACTGATGCACCCTCGGGGGTAAGTGACTTAGGAGCTCTCCTGGTAAATGCCACACCCTCCAGGCACCTAGTTCAGTCCCAGGCCCATGGTAAACACTTAACTAGTGTCTGTGGAGTGACTATATGATGACCATAACCCTGAGAATCGATACGCTTTTGGAGAATAAAGACAGGGATTAAGGGGTCTACAAACTGGAAGGTCCTGATCAAATTCACAGGGATTAAAGGTGACATCCACAGCCTATAACTTACACACTCTTAGAAAAGCAGAACACTGGAAATAACTCAGTAGTAATTTAGCATAGCAACTAATGCTATGGCCCATTTTGGGCTGTGGGCTCTTCATTCTCATATAGTGAGGTGGTGGAATTCTAAGATGGTCCCAACATGCCCTTCCTCCATGGGTTGAGCCTTGTAGAAGCTCTTCCCCTGAGTGTAGGCAGAACTTGTAAGTGTGGGATCAGCTGGTGGTTGAACCACAGGCTGAAGCAAGGAAAGCTCAGCTGGGGGGGGGGCCTAAACTCATCAAGGGACATATTTAAGACAGCCCCCACCCCCACAGACCACAGAGAGGGCAGTCTGGAGGAACGAGTGACAGTCATCCAGAGAACAGTCTAGGAGGTCTTATGGGACGTCAGAGATGTTTTTCTCTCTCTGCCACTGACTAGATGACAACCCTGGGAAGAAGGATGTTGTTTATCTCTCAGTTCCATCATGGAAGGGGCATGGTGGCTGGGGCTCTGGCTTTGGTGGAGGATTTCACGCTTCTCACATCTGGTAGATAAGTAACAGAAAAATAGAGACTCAGGCCTGAAGCAAGGCTTATAACCTGGATCCCAGGGACCTACTGCTACCAGCCAGGCAGACACACAGCAACTCCTCCAAGTGTATCTTTGGGGTCTCAAAGAGATGCTAGAGTTTAAATAAGGCCAAAGGCATTAGAGTCCCAGTCAAGCTGTGACCCACCCAACAGGGTCTGGCCTTCAGTCTCATGCTATAGTGTTAGAATTGTGTCTCTTTGAGGAGACAAGTGCCTCTCGGGCTGGCAGCATATCTTTCTCCCCGTGAGACCCTGGGGAAATTCCCATTCCTTCAGTGTCCATTGTTTCTGTAGTCTGAGAGTGAGATTGAAAGATACAGTATCTCTGTTCCTGTGGGGCCAGCTACAAAATGTTTAGGTGTAGATAGTGGAGATGCTTCTGTGGCATGGTGACTCCGTGAAAGGCCACGCGTTGTGAATGTACAATGGCTAAAAATCACACAGTGCATTATGTACATAGTATCACACCTTTTACAAAAGGAAGGAACACAGAAATAAAATGAAAAAAAATCACCTACTTTACTTTGTTTTGGCTAAAGGTATTTTCTTCACAACTCAAGTGTCCAAAATCATTTTTAGTTTACTCAAAATATCCTTCAATTTCAAAATAATTTCTATCACGATTTTAAAATAATAAAACACCCACTATCAAATAACTATTAAATCCCATTGACTCCCATGGATTAGAAATTAGAAAAATTGATGGAAGTAAGAAATGGAAAGACAATAGCTTAAATCCCAGTGAACTTCAAAAGACAGAACAGGAAGAAGTGCCACGCCCAGGTCAGTGCAGCAACACCTCTCAGTCAAGCCAGAGAATCGGCTGGCATTTTACACCAACCTCATAGCTTCTCAGAGAGACCAGGACAAACAAGCCACAGAACCGGAGGCAGTGGAACAGGAGAGGAAGCTGAATAAGCCAACTATTTGTGGGAATAGAAAGAAGGATGGAAGGAGAGAAGGAAGGAGGGAGGGAGGAGGAGGGGACAAAGGGGGAAGGAGGGGGCAGAGGGAAGGAATAGGAGGAGGGACAGAGGGAGGGAGGTAAGGGAAGATGGAGGGAGGAAAAAAGCAGGGAGGGAAAGGAAGAAAAGAGGGAGGAAAGGGGAGACAGGGAGACAGGCCTTTGGGGATAAGAGCTGCAGAAGAGGGGTGGGGAGAGACAGAGACAGGCAGAGAAGGAGAGACAGAGACAGGCAGAGAAGGAGAGACAGAGACAGGCAGAGGAGGAGAGACAGAGAGAGACAGAGAGAGGGGGGAGCTGGACACGGCCCACCTTTTAAAAGGGAACATAGTGAATGTGCACAGGAGGTGCTCTTAGTGGCTGCAGCTGAGGACATAAGCCTGTCAGGACCCCAAGGGCAGGCCAGTGCAGATGCCTGAATACTAACAACTGAAATTTTCAAAATGATAGAATGGTTCTCCTCAGAAGAAAATTCACTTTGACTACGTCAGACAATGGTCCACAGAAAATTCTCTAGACAGCACACACACTGCCTCTCAAAACATCTATGCACGCTCATTTTGGCGAGATACATTTTAAAACTGTAAATCCTCTGTCATGACGGGATCTCTTACATGAAAACTGAAAGGAAGCAATGAAAGCTGCTGCTAGCTTCCAGGGACTTCTGAGTACCAGAGTTCCCTGCATACACATGTATTCACAAGCACACGAGTAACCCAAGTGCTGCAAAGGCCCTTTATCTCTGGGATATTTTTGCCATGGTTTCCATAACCTGGGATACTTCTTGTAAAATTTATCTTGACAAGCTAACAGATTTTCCCAGAGAGTTGCCAAGAATAATCTTAAAGAAAAAAAAAAAAAGCTTAACCCAGTTTTCTTGTGTATTTAAGAAAAGACAGGATGTACATTTATACCCTTGAGGGAAAGCCATCCACCCCTTTTTTCTTTCCAATGTGAGTTTAAACATGTTTGGTAGAAGAAAAATAATTCAACTAGATTAAGCCTGCCATTTTACTTTGCCTGACGATCATGGAATTCCTGAAAGCTGAGAAATGGAACCCCCTAAACATAAATTATTAAAAATTCTAAGATTAGCCGGGATGTGGTTGTGCATGCCTTGATTCTAGCACTTGAGAGGCTGGTAGGGTGTTGTGAGTTCAAGGCCAGCTGGGTCTACAAAGAGAGTTTCAAGACATTCAGAGTTGTTATACAGAGAGACCCTGTTATACGAAGAAACCCCCCAAAAATCACCCATTCCTGTTACCCCTGCAGCTTCTTCTGCTACACCCCTCCACACACGGTGTCCCCTCCCAACTGCATTCTCCACACATGGTGTCCCCTCCCAATTGCTCAACCCTCCACACACAATGTCCCCTCCCGACTGCTCAACTTTCCACACAGAGTGTCCCCTCCCAACTGGACACCCTTCACACAGCGTCCCCTGCCAACTGCACACCCTTCACACACAGTGTCCCCCTCCCAACTGCAAACCTCCACACACAGTGTCTTCTCCCAACTGCACACCCTCCACACACAGCGTCCCCTGCCAACTGCACACCCTTCACACACAGTGTCCCCTGCCAACTGCACACCCTTCACACACAGTGTCCCCTGCCAACTGCACACCCTCCACACACAGCGTTCCTTCCCAACTGCATACCCTCCACACATGGTGTCCCCTCCCAACTGCATACCCTCCACACACGATGTCCCCTCCCTACTGCACACCCTCCACACATGATGTCCCCTCCCGACTGCACACCTCTCATGCCCAGTGTCCCCTCCCAACTGCACACCCCTCTTCTGTTTTACTTGACTTAATGTGTCTCATAAGTGCTGCCCATATGTGCATGGGTGGAGAACCATCCACTAGAGCAGGGACACAAAAGAAGACGGACCCTTCCCAGTTTCCATCAACTTCCAATAGTTCCTTAGATAGGGGTGGAGGTACTCATGAGTCCCTCCCCCACCCATGTTAAAATGCTGCCTGGCTTGATCTCCTGCAGGACTTGGGCAGGGAACCACAGCTGCTCTGAGTTTGTGAGCACAATACCCCTGCCATAGCTTCCAGCTGTTCTCAACACCTGGCTCCTGGAATCCATCTGCTCCTTCACCACTGTGCTCCTCAAGCCCGACCTGAAAGTCTTTCCTTGAATCTTTCCAAAGCCTGCCTGCTTTATTTAAGTGCTGTAATGTGAGTACTTTTCCGAGGCCCAATAAATAAATAAACATGGCTGCTGTCAACCCAGGGGGTCTGAAGAGCTGTGGGTGGAAAGGATGCCTCCAGTGAGCTTCGGGTAGATAGCCTTCCTTCCTGACACTTGCCTTCCTTCTCTGGAATGCAAAGCAAGACTGCAAAGCACATGATCCTGACCGGAGATGAAGGAGCTGAAGCCAGGACTCTGGCAGTCCAGTGTGGTGGCACTCTTTGTGAGCACTGTTCTGTCTTCAGGTACCACCCACACTCAATCTCCAGCCTTCTGAGATTGCGGTTACTACACATTTGATGGCTGGGTAAAAGAACTCTACAGATGCTCCCTGGAACAGGCAGCTTAGAGAGAGCCAGACGAACATCTGGAGAGGCCCATGGCCTCTGAGAACAGGCTGAGGAGCCCACAGTGGCGTCCACTTGCCTGACTCTATGGAATGTGGAGATTGCCCAGGCATCCATGTAGAAACTAGAAAGGCATGGATTCTGAAGGCTGCATGTCTCTGGCTGGGGCGATGCTCAGTGGAGATGGTGCCAGCCATGCAGCATGTAGATAGCAGTTCACGTGGACCACACCACATAAATGCCAGGCTGGTGAGGTAACTTGTCTGTAATCACAGCCCTCGGGTGACAGAGGCACGGGATTCCTAGGGGTAAGCTGACTAGCTAGACTAGCCAAATAGGCAAGCTCCCAGTTCAGGGAAGAGACCCTGCTATGGTCAATATAGTTGGAATAACCAAGGAGGACATCCAGGGTCAATCTCTGGCTACTACTACTACTACTACTACTACTACTACTACTACTACTCACACACACACACACACACACACGAGCCCATTCACATTCATTCACATGTGTGTCCAGACACAAGGGAGCATGCATACACATACACATACAACACACACATCCAAAACAATGAAGGCTGTGCTTTGTGGCAGAGTGCAGAAAGGAAGGTAGGGTGGCTTTTTTAGTGATTCAGGGAGTCCTATAATCAGTCTAAAGAAGATGTGGGGGCCTTTGGGTCTCTCTGAGAAGCAGCTGCTGGAACATTTGAGCATGTCCCAGCTGTACCTCACAGTGCTGCAGCTTGGTCCCCCACCACCCAAGTTGGAGTGTGAGGGCTGTCAGTAGAGCAGACAGAACAAGCAACACATCTCTTACCCCGTGGTGCTCTTTAAAAGAACTGAAGCCCTCACAGGAAACATCAGCTGTTTTGACAGATTCTTACACTCACTTTTCAGGGTAGCACAGTTTTCTATTGTGTGGCAGGTGGAAGCCGTGGGCCCTCAGGGGTGTCCTTCATTTTTCATTTCATCTCAGATTGTTTACTCCATTCCTCCTTAGACTTAAAACTTTTGATTATTACGGATGCTTCTGTATTCACTTCTATCTATTCATTAAAAGTTTATTACCTGCATTAATTTATTATTTACATTGTTTATCCAAGGTTTTTGTTTCGTGGGCTTAGTTTGTTTTGCTTTGCCTTGGTTTTTGGCAGTCCTTAAGGATCCACACAAGGCAACCACCACCCTCATCCTGCTACACCTATCTGTTTATTTGGTTATTTATTTGTGTGCTTATTTATTTATTGTGTGTGTACTATTTAGGTATGCATGTGGGTGCCCATGATACACAGTGTCCATGTGGCAATCAGAGGACAGCGGGGTGCCAGTCTCTCATTTTACCTTGTGATCCTTGGGATTGTATTTGGGTGGCCAGACATGGCAGCAAGTGCCTTAACCACTGGGCCATCTCACCAGCCCCTTGTCTCATTGGGAATAAAAGCCAAGAATGAGACTTAGAAGGACCCTCAGCAAGCCTTAGGGAGGACCATCCCAGAGGCCACCCGAGGTTTGAGACGTGACAAGTGTATGGTGTGTGACAGCCATAAAGACCCCTGAGATTTCTCTAGACCTGCCCTGTTCTACCACCCTAACTTCTGTGTGTTCTCCCTCTGCGCATCCACTGCTTTCATTGTACTTCATATCTTTCCTTAATGAAGGAAGACAATAACAAGTCAACAACATGCAAAAGTGAGACCAATAAGACAGAATTTCTCATCCAACATTAGCTTCGCTTTGAATTCTAATTTGGGTTGTTTAAAAAGACACACTTCTCAGGTCCCAAGTCCCTCCGTAGTACATGTGTGAAGTGCTCGCCAGGGGTTGATTACTAACCTGTAGCCCAGTCCCCCACTACGACTGGAGCAGTCCCTTTTAGACATTATATCAGCACTGTCTCAATTTTTATCTGTATGTATCTGTAAAAAGTGAGATTCCCTATAAAGGCAGAACAAAATCTCTAGACACAAGTTACAACTTGAGGCCATAAATGTGTGTCTGAGGGTATTCTGGCAAACTGTTCTCCATCCTGCTATCTGAGTCGACTGGAAAGATTTCATACAACCTTAGACATGAACTTATCTGAATGAGGAGAGTGCATGAAGACTTCTAAATGGGCTGTTTACAAGCCAAGATGCTCAGTGACCAGTTCTGCTGTGGACCCTGCTGTGATTTCTCAGGAATTACTGTGAAGTCTAGAAAAGATCACTCTGCCACCTATTGGTTTCCATGTGAAGTGTATCTGGTCCTACCTGGCAGAAGGGCATTTCCAGGACCTCAGACTTGGACAATGTTACCATGTCAGCAAAAGTCAGGCAATCCATTTGGTCTCCGTTCAGTATTTGGTGAGGACAGCGTAGTCCCATGGTACAAGGCTGGCTCCTTCTGAGAGGGAGCACACCACTTCCCTCAACCATGCCAAAAGGGACAAGTGCTACAGTGCTGAAGGCCACACCTGCTGAGCAAACACTAGCTGGTTCCTCCAGGGCACAGTGGACCCCACACTGAGCAATCTCTGATTATCTGGGCATATCACAAACAGATGACACCTCATTTTACAAACATGGGAGAATTTGCCTTGATGCCGATTCTTGGCCTGAAATTCTTCAAATTAAACAGCAGAAGAATAAGAGAGTTTGGATGGAAGAGTCCAGAACTGAATGACGACACCTGATTTCTTTTTCCGGCTCACGAAGGAGCACCAGCCCTGTGTTTTAAAACTACACATCAGGCAGTCATGCAGCCTGTGCTTTGAACAGTGCATTGATTAATGTGTGAGACTTGGAGTTCCTCACATCTTCTTAGGTATGTCTCTCTAGCCTCTCCAGCCTCTCTAGCCACAGGGCCAGTGTGCTTTTCCTCCAGCCTTACACTGCACTTGAAGGTCACAATTGCACTCCAAGCGGCTTCCAGAGGGGTCTTAGCAAGATTGGAAAGCTGACTGTAAGCCTCCTTGTGCTGCCCTCTTGGGTGGCTCCCTTGCATCAAAGGAGACTTAGATTTCTATCCTGGGATTTCATTCTCCCCTGCTCTGTCCTCCTCTGCCCCCCCCCCAGTCTAATGCGCAGTGGGAGTGGGGGAGAGACAAGAGCACAGAGTTGAGACTGCAGATAGTGTGGGAAGCTGGAAGCATTTCACCTGGATATTGCCATTCTCAGTGGAGGATGGAGATTTCAAAGGCTCTTCTAAAGTCTGTGAACAGTTAATAAAACAGGAGAAAATTGAATACAGGACAGCAAATCTTTGGCATTAACACTAGAGTAGGGGTGGGGGAGCGTTGGAATGCAATTTCACATTTTTCAGGAACTTGTAAAATTATGTTGGCCCTTTCAATAGCTTATATTCAAAACATAATCTCCGGGCTCTAACATCATGGCCATCACTCCACCGAACTAACCCTAAACAAGTACAGCTAGGTCTATAATATCCATCTATTAAGGAAAAATGCACAAAATATCAAAGTATTGCCAAGTGCATTATGGAGACTTATTTATGTCTTCTAGAAGATTATCCCCTATGCAGCTTGGCATGATAAGGACCTGGGCTGACTTTGTTCTACAGACTCGGAAAGCCTCTGTCTTAGACGCTGCTCTGTTTCCTCCTTAAGTGGAGTCGAAAGAACAAAGCATTTTCCAGAAGGAAAGGAGCTGTATCTGTCCTCAGAGCTGCCCAGAGATCAAACAACTCTTTTAGCAGTTTTATTAGATGTCTTCAGAGGCCTTCAAACAATGCTCGGTTTTATAAGCAGTGAGAGCTGGAGGGCGGGGACCTCCTACGTATAAACAAGTGGAGCTGTCAATCATGACTTTTGAAAACATATATATTCCATAACAAGACTGCCTAGATATGTTTCTGGGTTCCCTTGGATTGTGGGATTCTTTTACAGTAGTTTAGAGGTGAGCTCTCCAACCCCTGAATGACTCTTATTTATCTAGGGAAGCAGATTACAGTGGTGTAGCATTTGGGGTTGATAGGCAGGAAAACGTACAAAGAAGATTCTGCCCCTGCGCTTGTTTCCTGGAGTGGTCCTGAGAAAGCACCACAGTTCAATGTCTTAAGCACAAGCTTTTGTTGCCTCAGGATTTGTTCCTTCTGAGGTTCTGAGGAAGAACCCGCCCCAGGACTTTCTTAGACTCTTTTGGTTTCTGCTGGTCTCCATTGGTGTGTCTTGCATTCTAGAAGCATCTCTTTTATCTCCATCCCCATCTTAACTTGAGAGATGTGGGGGAGGTAGGAGAAGGCAGGGGAGGAAGAGAGAGAAGGAGAGGGAGAGAGAGAGATTGATTGATTGATTCATTGATTCTGGGGAGCTCAGGCATCTCTCTGTAGTCAAGGTGGCCTTCACAATTTAGCCCACCACAGCCAGGAAATGGCTGGAGTGATTTTAGGGGAAGAAGGTTTGCCCAGTACGCACAAGGCTCCCATTCAATCTCCAGCTACAAAGAAAAGGAAAGACATCAGTTACAGCTGACACCGTCCTTGTGACCCCATTGCCTGCCTTGGTTCTTGGACCATCTGGTGACATCTCAGAGCCAGCTCTAGAAGTGTCCAGTGACAAAATATCTACATTGTCCAGGCCATTCACAGGTTGAGATTCTACAGAGAGGAAAACTTAGAACAACGGAGGCTTGATTTCTTTGCCTTTTAAGATAAAAATAAGAAATGGTAGCACACACTTTTAATCCCAGCTCTTGGGAGACAGAGCAATTGAGGCCAGCCTGGTCTACAAAACTAGTTCCAGGGCAGTCAAGGTTACACAGAGAAACAAAAACAAAGCAAAACAAAACAAAAACAAACAACAACAACAACAGTCCAGAGTAATAAAACATGGAGAAAAATAACTATTCTGGACACTCTACAGCAGAGACAAAAGCAAAATAACAAATATCCACAAATTCAATGCTATTTTGCTACTTTTACCTAGTTGTTGCTATCTATTTGTTAGGAACAGGAGTTCTGTCATCAGAAAAGCCCTTTGTTGGGGCAGGAAAGACAGCTCAGGGCTTGAGTACTGGTCCCTCTGGAAGATGCGAGTTTGGTTCCAAAGCCACATAGAAGTCCAACACCAAGAGGATGGGATGCCTCTGCCTCTGTGAGCACCCACCCTTGTGTGTACAGACCCACCCACAGACACAATTACGTAATCAAAAATAAAATATATTTTAATAGAAGAAAGCCCCTTTGCCATATTATTACACAGGCTAATAGCTTCCACCACATAATCATCAATATCCAAACATTAAAGACCAAACAGGTTAGGAACAAATAATCCACTTTCCTAAACAATGGTTTTGGTTATGGCTCTCTCCACAGATGGAGATCCGACTTTCTCTCATACGGAACTACCTCTTCAAATGCTTACACTGTGCTAATTGATCTTTTAATTGGTTCAGTCAACACAAGAGTCTTTGCACACAACAGAGACTAATTGCTACAAGGGATTGCAGTCAGGCTGGCTCGGTGCTGAGAAGACACACATCAGAAGAGGCCAACTGGACCCCAGGAGAAGCTCTAGGGAGACACACTGTGCTTCTAGAAAGGGTGTTTCCTAGCAACAGGTAGAGTTAATGATGGTGGGACCACACAACACAGGAGTTCACACCAGCTTCCTAATTTACACATTGCTTTTTTTCTTATGGGACATGATACCCTGTGGCGGTATTTTGCTTGTGCTCTAAGGAATAAAGCTTGCCTGAGGGTCAGAGTGTGGAGCAAGCCACTAGTTAGTCACAGAGGCCAGGCAGTGGTGCACACCTTTAATCCCAGCACTCGGGAGGCAGAGGCAGGTGGATCTCTGTGAGTTCAGGGCTCCCCTGGGCTATACTAGATTAATCCAGTCTCAAAGAGAAACAGAGTCAGGCCGTGGTGCTCACACCTTTAATCCCAGCATTTGGGAGTCACTTGCTTTTAATCCCACCACTAGGGAGGTGGAGACAGGAGGCTGGACTGGAGAGAAATATAAGGCAGGAGGAGACAGGAGCTCATGGCACTCAGTCTGCGGATTCCTGGAGATAGGATCTTTTCCCCTTCAGTCTGAGGATTCAGTAGAGGTAAAAAGTCTCTCTACTGGCTGGCTCCTTTTACTTCTCTGATCTTTCAGCATTTACTCCAATACCTGACTCTGGGTTTTTGTTACTAAGACCAATTAGAATTCATGCTGCCTTACCTGTTGACCATTTCCTTTATTTCTTCAACATCTCTTGGACCACAAAACCTTAATCCATTTCCTTATTACCAGGTGTGCAGGTTAATACTGTCCACTTCCTGGGACCTAGAATCGCCCAGGAGGCAAACCTCCGCCTGTCTCCCATTTTCCTTTCCTTTCTTCCTTTATCTTATTTTATTTGGACTAAGTTCTCCAGTGCCTTAAATCAAGATAAATTGTTTCCACTTAAGCACTGTGCTGGAGAGAATAGTTTTTAAAACCTGACATTGGTATCTCAGCTTGGTTAGCTGGTGATCTTTTAGAAAAAGTTGTATCTTCATTTTAATTGTTTCTGTGTGTGTGTGTGTGTGTGTGTGTGTGTGTGTGTGCGCGCGCACTCATGTGTGCACGCATGAATGCCAGTGTCCATGGAGGTTGGAGGTGTTGAAGCCCTTGGAGCTGGAGCTACAGGGTGATCAGCTTAAAATTTCAGGGTTAAAAGTCATTCATCTATGAAGGCATTTAAGCTGAGGTGTTTAAAAGGTTGGACTTTCACTGCTGACATAATTTGCTACCACCACCCTTCACACACACATACACACTCACACTCACACACAGAGTCTCCACCCTCCCCTCTCTCTCTCTCTCTCTCTCTCTCTCTCTCTCTCTCTCTCTCTCTCTCTCCCTCCCCCCGCCCCCAAGAAAACACACAGGAATTGAAAAGAATGGTTACTTATACACCGAGTACTTATAATTACTTTAAAATATTTTGTGTCAAAGTACTGGACATCCCGAGCCCAACAGCACTGTGAATGTCTCCGGCAGTGCATCCTGCATTCCATGGCCCTCCCCCATGCCATGTCCTTCAGCACCAAAATTGGGGGCTCCTGTGTCTGTTTTCTCTGCTTTACCCAGGGTTTGTTAGAGTAATGGGTATCAACTGGTTGCTGCCCCACTACCACTGCCCAGACCCAGTGTCTGCTCCCTGCCTCCTCCTCCACATTTACAGAACGTGCCTCCCATCACTAGCCTTGCTGTGGCTTGCTCAAGGATGGGATGGGAGCCAGACCGTGTAGAGACAAACGAGACTGCGCAGAGGCAGTGGTGAGGACCCCGAGCTCACAGGGTCTCTGTGAAGAGACACTAGCTGATGTAAAGGGTTCCAGCCGAAGGGCACATCCTCTTCTCCAACAGTGAGTTTGCAGAGCTGTCCTGTCTGAACTCGTGTAATCCTCCCAGGCTCATTACCACAGGAAATACCCCAGGACTGTCTGGGGAAGCTGTCTAGATGTAAAAATACATGTGTTGGGTGTGGGGGTGGGGATTTCTGCCTTACTCATTCCTACTGTGTGCTGGATAATAATCATGAGGTAAATGACTCATATTTGTGTGTCACAGAGAGTACGTGTGTGCTGCACGTGCATGTGTTTATGTGTGTGGAGGTCAAAGATAAATGGAGTGCCCTCTGTTCAGTTTTGTGAGCTAGGACTCTCACTGGCCTAAAGCCGGCAGATTACACTGAGCTCTGTGGCCAGTGAGCCCCCAGGGTTCCTCCTCTCTCCAACCCTCCTCACTGGGATTAGACTCACATAAAACCTCTTCTGGAGAGAAAATATTTCATAGATGAAATTGAAGCAAAGAAGTCCACGCAGAGGTCACATGGTTTCCGCTGACTCCAAGTCCCGAGCACAATGCTTAGCTGCTGCTTGATGTTAGCTGTGCAGCTCAAGACCCGGGCACTTTTCTCTGAGGCTGAACAGGCCCCCTTGAATTCCACAGCATCCTGTGGGGTGCACACACATAATGTCTAGGGGGGCGATGTCACGTTTGGGTACCTTTTCCTTTCTCCTACACTCCCCGTGAGTTTCATGCATTAATCATCTGTGAGTCACCTTCAAGGACAATCATTGGGCACCCATTCCTGTACTATTGTTAGGTGCCTTTAAAGCCAACATGTCTACACGGCTTTGGGCTTCCATGATTGGGAGTGTTGGATAAAATCATGATTGGGCCTTTCCCTTTAGACTCTAGAGACAAGAGTACAGCTCAGATGAAGATGGGCTTGGCTGGACCATGAAGGCTTCTCCAGAAGAGTTGAGAGTTGGGGCTTTGGCTGGGTAAATCTTTGATAGAAATGAACATTGAGATGACAAAAGGGAGCCAAAGCTGAGCAGAGCGTCTAGACATGGAAAGTATGGGAAATGCTTATTGTGCTCCAAAAGGACTTGCCTCAGCCTTGGCTCAATGCCAGCTGCGCCCAAGTGTCTATTTGAGGCTTTGTTTCCCACCTCTGAACACACACTTACATTTACAATGGATCAGAAGAAGACTAAATTTATTCCACAGCCAACATTCTTGCAGTAAAAGATAAGAGAAACAGACTCTTTGAAATGGCCACGTCCAGCAGATGAAGACATGGAGAGGGGAATTCCTTGGCCAAGCTGGTATAGCTCTAGTGAGGAGAAATGTCATTGAGACACAAGAGCACGAGTGGGGTGTGGGGCAGAGACACACCAGTGTCTGCTCCCTTTCCTGTGGGAGGAAAGGAAGAGGAGAAGAAATATCGAGATGGATTATTTTTTACCAAAACCACAACAACCAACCAAAACAAAATAGGGGTGAAGGAGAAACATCAGGAAACAATAATGCTGAATCCCCTCCCAAGGGAAGAGATGAGAAAGGAAGAGAATCTTTTTCTAAGTAAACCCCTGTTACATTTTGATTTCGAAAGGCATGATGATGGATCTCATACTCGAAAATGAAATAAAGCAGTAAGAATAAGGAGAGGGCAATACTAATTCCAAAAGCAAAGTGATAGCAAAATAAATAGAGTTCTTTCTGAAATGAGAGTCAGACCATGGTAAAAAAAAAGATAGAGAAAAAAATGAGAGGAAGAAAAAAGGCAGTGGAGAGAAAGGGGGAAGGAGGAAGAGTGATTGGAGGAAACGTGTGTAACTGGAGGTCATGGGATTTGGCTATGTGACCTCACTTTGGGAAGAACTTACTAGATGAATATCTTGTGGTGGGTGCAGCACTGGGGGTCAGATGGGGACACTGTTTAACTGAGTAGACATCCTGGAAGAACTGAGTAAATGTGTACAGACCGATACTGGGAAGCCAGAGTTCTCACTGCGGGAAACGTCATATCAATATGTCACAGAGGGAGATAAGGGAGAACTTTGCAGAGGTAAGTAAAGCATGGGTTTCTAAACCATGTGTGCTTACACAGGAATACATGCATATCTCTTTGCTAGTACAACTCTCTCTCTCTCTCTCTCTCTCTCTCTCTCTCTCTCTCTCTCTACCAGTTGAACAAAAGAACAAAGACATTTTGTTTCACAAACAGTAACTCTTCCCAGTACAGTTAGTCCTACAGTACAGTTGGTTTTACTTTCCATGACTTCATTTAGCTCTGGTCAGCTATAGTCTGGAAATATTTGATGAAGCGGCCTGTAAATAAATAATTTGCATCATAGGATGCTTAGAGAAACCTAGTGACATTTGCTATCACTCTGTTCTGTCCTACCAATGAATAAACAAGTTTTCGTCAGTGTGTCCACACTGTATAAGCTACCTGTCCATTAGACTGTTATTAACTGTCTTGGCTAAAAGGCCAATTGTACACCTGAGATTTGGTATTCTGCACAGCTTTTGGTATCCATCGGAGAGCTTGGAGTGTATCTTCCAGGGATACAGAGGGGCTACTCTATCCAGATCTTGATTTTAGGGCTACTGCCTATTCAAAGGAATCAAAAATCTATAGGGAAATAAAGAAATCCCAGGGTTGAAGCATGGTAGAGACACAATGATCTACAAAAAAAAAAAAATGCTCAAAACAAATGAGACTATGTCTATGTCGCAGGGACACAACAACCACTCACAGGAGCCACTGTCACCAGATCTGGGTAAGGGGACCACCAGAGAGTTAATGAACAGGCAGGGAGACACCGAGCCCCTGGTCGATGCTAAGGTCTTCTAAGTGAGATGGGGATGGGAAGTCGAGTTGGAAAAACGTATTTTACAGTCTTAACCCAGTTCATTTCAGGAATAATTGCCAGTAAAAACTAAATACAAGAGGGAGTAAATGAAGACCAAAAGGTTTGCCCGACCTTGAAATGCCGTGCCATTGTTTATTAGACGCAGAGAAGACTTTAAAAAAATTCAAGATAACTTAATTAGAAAACCAGTGCTAACACCAACAGCGAGGGGTGTGGAGTCTTCTCTGATATCGTCAAGGAGTGGGTCACTGAATCTATTCACGAGGAAACATCAAAGTCCAGAGGTCAGACTGAAAACAGCAGGTGATGGAAGTGACTTAGAAATGGTGTTCCAAGCACAAGCGAAGCCTGAAAACAACCCTTTCCAATAAACAGAGAGGCTGCAGAGACAGGGCAGTAAATGAACTACCCGACTCTCAGAGGCATGCTGGGGAGAAGTGCTCTTGCAGACAGTAAGTCAACGGGTAAATTTGGAACAGAAATGATAGATCAGATAAATTACTTTATCAATGTTAGTTACTGAGGGTTGTAACTGTGTGATAGTTGTGTAATGGAATGTCCAATGAGATGGAAAACTTACCCCAAGATAGTTCGGGAAAAGTGGTGCCTGCATGTGTGTGCCCATGTGTATGTGTGTTAGAGTGTGTGTGCTTGTATGTATATATGTCTGCGTGTGCATGTGTTTGTGTGAGACAAAGAGAAAGTACAAAAAATAAACAAATGGTAAGACTGCGAGTGGGATGATGTCTGCCCCAGGAACTCTTTCCTTCTGTGACTTCTCTTACATCTTGCTGTTATTTCCAAAGAAGAAGTTGGGAAGCGACGCTCATGTGAACTGAGTGAATCTGTGGGTGGCTCCAACGGGACAGCATGGTAGAAGTTACAGAGAGGCCCTCCCCGCTGAACACACACACACACACACACACACACACACACGCTTGCACATACATGCACACACACGGGCATTTCATTCTGATTTTCAGGTCAGCTACTACACTACAGCTTGCTTTCTAAATGCTCTTTTCTAACTGGCACTATGAAAATCTCTAAGGGTGTTCCGAGATGGTGTATATCCTGACTCCCTAATATACAGGGTCTCTAGTGGCCTAGGAGTCTCCGTTTGTTAAAATCCAGACAGGGGGCTGCATACAGCCTGTTAATATACACACCATGCATTACTGCACAGTCTCTGTATTTTCGGTCATACTCAAGCCATGCACGTCTCCCCTCCTGCTGCATGTCACACATTCTGTTCCTACATACAGAGCTCTACAGCCCTGCAGGCTACTGATGTCTCATCCACACCTGCCTGGAGCCCACAGGTCAGTCTTTGGACCTCTGTCTCTGTCTCTCTCTCTCATCTTTCCCCCCTCCACGCCGCTATGACTAAGCTGTCACACGTCCGCTTTCTTTTCCCTTTGGATCTCAGTGACCCAGGAATAAAGCCTGAGCCACCCTCAACCTGCACCCTCCACTGTACGGATGAGCGAACGTCAGTCCAGGCTTTCCTATCCCCCAGGCGCCTGCCTCTGTGGTCCCAACTGTGCCTGCGACTTTCTTCTTTCTTGTCTTCTTTTTCTTTTCTCCCCCCTCCCTCTATCTATCTCTGTGTGTTCTGGAGATACATTACTCTGGTTTCATCTCTGCAACTTGTTAATCTCCTTGTGTCAATCTGAAGCATCTGTAGTGGGAGATAACGATAGTTTCACAATGAGGACGGTCAGCCACTCTGGCGATCTTTCCTCTTCACTGCCTTCTGGGACCTCCTAGATAACGGCCTGTTCTATGAGAAGCAACCACAGTGCACCCCACCCCAATAGCCCACAGTCATTCTCCCCAAAACATTTGTTTAGGCACTGATGATATTTTCCTTATTTGAAGGCTTCTTGAACTAGTTATGCCATTTGACTTTTATGCCAGTTTCTGTGCTTGAACTCAATCCTTAAATAAAACCTCATCCAAATAACACAGCAACAACTCAAAAGCAAGTGAGCTTGGTCTATCTTCTAGATAGAAGCGCACCTTAAGCAGTGTGTGATGCCTCTTGGCTTGCAGGTCTGGCATGTTCTGTGTTGCACCGAACACATTTACAGCTCAAACAAACCAAGGCAAGGTCAAGAGGCTTCCTAGGAGAACACGAAGAGGAAATTTTTATCCAGATTTCTACCATAACAACACAGCAGTCAAGACTCCTCTCTGGAAGGCGAAGGGACCCATACACAACTGCCTGGACTCATTCTCATCCATGACTCCAGGAGCATCATGACAGAGCCACCATCCAAGACCTCTGTGACAACATGTGTGTTCATGTCAGAACACGTGGCTCACCTGACAGCGATCCCCCAGATGCTGAACAGAAGAGCCAGAGGTTAAACCCAGGTGGCTTGGCCCACAGTCGCCACTTCCATCTCTGTAATAATTCACCTCTAAAACAATCAGGGCTCAACAGCAAAGGTGTGAGCTGCTCAAAGTGTCCATGCATCCAGGAGCGACCCTTGTACAGGAATCTGAGAGAGGCATGATGCATGCACATGTTTGCATGGAGCACCCCCACTGCTCCAAGTATAATAAGGACTCGGGGGCCTTAGAATAGCAGCTAGAGCTGCCCTTTACTGTGTGAGACAGAGGTACAACCCTGTCTCTTGCAAGGAAATATGCACCAGTGCATTGGCCAATATTTTATGCTAATTTGCAAAAAAAAAAAATATTTCCTTAAGAGTTTATCTGGCACCATTTTAAATGCCAAGCAGTATAGAGTGGAGAGCTGGAAGACTCAATACACACTTTCCATTCTACAGAGAGCTCACTTGGGGAGCAGGGCAGGTAGGACCTGGAGACAAACAGAAGTCAACACGGGTTATTGCAGCATGCTGTCAGACTCAGCGAGGCTGAGAGCTTCAAAGAGACAGGCACCCTCGGGGAGAGACTGTCCAAGGCAGCCTCCCCAAACCTGCAGCTTTAGCTGAAGGGTCTGCTGGCCCAAGGATTTCCTCTCAGCATGGGTTTCTATCTTGGCAAAGGAAGAGTGTCACGGATGCAGAAATCGTGCTAACAGAAAAGCCACACAGTATCTTTGGCACAAGTGTATGGGTTTGGTATTTAGAAAATGTTAGGTAAATGTGGACAAGGGTCCCTAAACAAGAAGACATTTGATGGCTTTGTGTGCTGGGCATCCATAGCAACTGTTGCTATAATGAAGACCACCCTTACATCCCCTCAAACCTGATGTCACTGCTCACACCGACTCTCACGGGAGACTTGACAACCAGTCAAAGCAGCTCACTCCTCAGGAGACACTGATGACTTCACAAACCAGTACAGCTTTGCCTCGCTGGAGCCCAGACCCCATTTTGCAAGCTCCAATGTTGCAAAACAGATATTTTCAGATCCTGTTCATCTGTCAGATAGTTTTTGAGAGAGGGTTGAAATTCTACAAGTTATGAATCACTATAATGATACTTTACATTAGCTCAATATAATGGCTCTCAAAATTCTTATGCTGAGTAGGGAGGCTTTATCGGAGCTTGCAGAAACACCGCAGATGTAATCCTTGGTAGATTGATACGAAGAGTACTTGGGAGATTGATACTGAAAGTACCAGAAAAATAAAATGTAAAAGTCTTTGTTAAGTCTTTCAGAAGACCACTGGAAACTTCTAACAGAAATAGTCACCCAGAGTTATGTGCATTCTTCTCGCTAGGATATGGTCAAATCACCAACAATTTTGGAAAATATACTGTGTCCTTTTATTGTAAAAAACACAATCTTTAAATGCAATTTACAAAGCTGAAACCATAGCAAGACTGCAACTAACTATATTTCATCAGAATATATTTGTCTTTCTTAAAAGCAGAGAAACCCACCTGATCTCAGTTTACGTTCGCAGCTTTGCCCTGTCTTTATGAAAACAAACCAAAGAAAAGATTACCAGCTGTACTGCTCGGGCTTTGCTGTCAACTTGCCACCCTCCTAGGCTTAGAAAGTAAAATTTGCCAAGTTAAATAGATTAGATGAGGAATATTCTGTTTTTGAAAATAAAGTACACACACAAACACAAACACTCCCTATCCTTTGCTCTGTTGAAAGCCTTGCTGGTTTGTTGAGAATGAAGGAGAGGTAAAGTTACATATGGTTCAGAAGAAGTAAAAACACGGTGGTAGTGATACAGACTTAAAATAGTCCCAAGTGCCCACGCCTTTGCAGCACACATACTGCCTGACCCCCTCAGAGAAAGCCCTGGAGGTCACGGCCATTTTGAAAGGCTCTAGAGTGACCAGAACCTCGCCTCATTTCAGAGCACCACACAGAACGTATCTCCGAATTCCAATAAGCACAATCTCTGAAGAAGCCTCTTCCAAGCTTAGCTGGCATGATGGCATTCGTAAGTAATCTCGCCCCCAAGCAGTTCATTTTCAAGAATACACTTACATCACTAATTGTTCTCACTCAGAAAGCTATTTAATGCTCCTAGATGCCCCGGCCCCGCCCACTGCCTGCCTTTCAAAGTCTAAGTCTTCTCGTCAGAAGGATGTGCTTGTAGCATCGCATCAGGAGGCGGCCCTGCCCTCTCTTGTCCGAACAGGGATGGAGGACCAGGGTGTGGATGGAGGCAGCAAATGGCTCCCTCTTACCGGGGAACGGTAAATAGAGCACCTCACGGAATGATGACTAAGGTGCAGGGCAGACACAGTGGGCAGCTATGAGCAGACGCGTGACTCAGAAGCCATAAAGAAACACATCCTCAGTGGGTAAAAATGACTTCTCTAAACAGGCAACTAGCGATTAAAAAGAAATCAACCCTAAACACAAACATTTTCTATCCCCCCAAAAAACAGTGTTGACCCTGGAATGTTTTCTGTGTTCATATACAAGTCTGAAGTTAAAAAAAAATCCCAAATGATTGATTTTTTTCTTTTGAGCACCTCAGTCCTGGGGAAAAAAAAGGGTGATAAGTACATGTGTGTGGGTACAATTTGCCCTGCACTGAAACCACTTCAAGAAGGCCTGAAGTAGTTAATATTAGAGATTGCAAAATACTTAAAGCTGCTTCTCAGCACTCAAAGAGGAAATTAATATATTGAGTGAGAAACTGAACCAATAATTTTCAAGAATTTTCTTGCATGAAAAGAGTGGGACTAAGGTTCCCCCCATCAGGAGCACGGGAAGGCAGCATGCTGGTTAAAACTGGCTGGTACTGGCCTTTCTGCAGGATGATGGCAAAGACAAGCAGACAGTGATCTGCCCGGCCAAGTCGGAGCTCCACCTCCCAGAAGCGAGCAGTTGAGAGAGTGCTTTATTCTGAACACAGGAAGGAAAAACTATGCTAAAAGAGACAGGAGAGTCATCCTCTGGCAGGCCCACAGGGTCCAGCTCGTGACTTGGTCAGCTACAAGCTACTAGAGGTTTTACTGTCCTATAAACAATCACAGCCAAGCGAAAGCTGAGCTAAGCACAAGGAGACCCGGTTGGGTCCCTAGAACCTTCTGTCAAGGGGTTGGATGTGGTGCTGCCGCCTTGTAATCCCTACATTGGGGGTGGCAAGGGTGGAGATAAGGACCCCAGAACCTTCTGTTAAGGGGTTGGATGTAGTAGTGTGACTATCTTGTAATCCCTGCACGGAGGGCGGCAGGGGGTGAAAATCTGCAGATCCCTGCGGCTCATTGGCTTGTCTTGTTGGCAAGCCCCAGAAGGATGAGAAAGACTTTCAAAAAAAAAAAAAAAAAAGGAAAGAAAGAAAGAAAAAGAAAAAAAAGGTGAATGGTGCCTGTGGTATAGCATCCATGCCTGCCCTCTGGACCTCCCATGCATGTAGCATATGTGCATGCACCCCCTATTCCATGTTTGCATACTTTCTCTCTCTCTCTCTCTCTCTCTCTCTCTCTCTCTCTCTCTCTCTCACACACACACACACACACACACACACTGCTTTCTTTGTGTCTGGTTCTGAAAGTCAGAGAGATAGTTCCTTCCCCATGGGGCTTATCAGCCTCCTGGGAACAACAATCCAAAGCCCTGGGGATGAATATCACTTGGAGACAGCCTGCTCAGGAAGAACTATAAGGATGGACCCACATGTGGTATGAATTCCAGAGAAAGTATGGTAGGAGGCTTCACGTAGTAGCAGAAACTGGGGTGGGGGGGACGGAGACGCACTAATACTGGTTTTCTTAAAGCTTTATTTGGAAACAGTGCCCTAGTTATGGAAGACTATTTTATCTCGGGACCTGATTTCCCAATTATTACTTTTCATTCACAAAATCGTCCGAGAGCAAGAAGCAGACAAGCTGTCTCATTGCTAAGCACCCGACTGTACATTTCCCAACAAGCCTGTGCTCTTATGTAAGCCAGGTGCAGTTATCAAAATCAGAAACAGGCCTCGATACGGCCCAGTCATCTAACCACAGAGACGATGTTCCAACCGTCCTGCTGGCACGTGCTCTCTGATCCTGTGGGTAGCCGTGTCTTCAAAGGAACTAGGGGACCTCTGTATTCCTAGTCAGGTGCTAGGAGTGGCTCAGGGGAAAGGCTGCTCTCATACCATGTAAATGTGAGCAGAGAGGTCTATTACAAGATGCCACTCAACACTCTCTTGGTACAACATCTGCCTCATTCTGCAGCCCACTCCTTTCTCAGAGCTCCTGAAGACACGATTTTAAAGGGCTCAGTTGCCGCCAGAGGAGTCTAGTCGGGCAGTTTTTCCCTTCCAGTCCCGTTTCCCAGTGCCAGTGTCCTCCCCCTCCCTGTCTGCCCTCTGTCTGACACTGAAGCCACATCAGACACCGTAGAAGAGGCAGACACTTACCCTGTCAACGCCTCTCTGGCTGCCTGACTGTTAGTCGTAGGGGGTCATGAGCAGACAGAGCCCTTCTAATACCAGATGACTTAATCCTTCCAGCTGCTGAAGGGAAGGACCCCACTGCCTGTCCACCAGGTGATGGGAATCAGGCAGGAGCAACCGTGGGGACATGCCCTGCCCTGATGTGACAACCATCGTACCTCCTCTCATGGGAGTCCAGCTAGTCCAAGATTCCAAACACCAGGCAGGCAGAATCTTCAGCAGTTAATCTGGGATTTTCATTTTTCAAAGAGTTTCTGGGCCCTTCCCTGCAGATGTGGAAATCATTTCAACATGCTCTTCTCTAAGAGACTTGCTCCCAGCCGACTTCTCACGCTTAGTAACAGACACGCTTTAGGACTGGCCCCCAAGATGGCCTGCTAGCCAATTACACCCATGTGACTTCTGTAATGACGCTGCTGGACCTTCCAGAAATATGAAAGGATGAACGATGTAATGACCAGTTCCTGGAATCAATCGCATGTGCTTTTCCAGAACTTTCTCACAGTCTACTACAGATTTGTTCCATTAACACAAGGCCTAACATTTTCTCGGGCTAACAAAAAAGGTGGTAAAGAATGCACAAAATCAGGGGGAGGGTGCAAAGAGAGCGTTTGATGAGGCTTGCGTAGTTTTCATTTATATTCAGTATAAATGAGAATTAGCCTAGACACTATTCGGTGGGATTTACAGCAGCCAACTTCCAGGTCACCCGGGAGCTGCTAAAAAAACACGAGCCCCACCACAGCCCACTGAATCCCACAAGAGGCCAGCCTGACCTGCACACAAGTCAGAGTTGCAGAATCCCCCAGTCGCACACGGGCTGTGCGTGAAGTCAGCAAGCGTTCCATCAGAGACCAGTAACTCATGCTGTACCGCATTTCCAGAGCGGATTACACAGATTGTGGAAATAAAAATATACCACACTCATTCAAGCTTCAACGTGAGATAAACAATGAACAAGATTATGATATATCCCAAATAATACGTGGACATACCTGCACTGAAAACATATCTGTAGTTAACCAGAAATTCACGTCACCTTGGCACCCACTGTTTAATCATGCTGAAGACTCCAGAGCTTAAAAACTGTCTGATTCCTTCACGTGTCTTTTTATTAGCCAAGCAGAAGACAATGGTGGACCAAGAAAGAGATGGCAAGTTATGATGCTCTCCAAAGGGTTTCAGTTATAGAATTTGTAGAGAACAACCACCCAACACAACCCTAGTGTGTGTGTGTGTGTGTGTGTGTGTGTGTGTGTGTGTGGTGTGCATGTGCTCCCACAAGCACAGGCTAGGAAAGCCAACCTTGGACTCTGTGCATGCTCACTGACTACTCTTAGCACTAGGTTATATTTCTAGCCTGTAATTACCTTAAGAACACAAAGATCACTAGCTGCAAATGTTATTTTTGAATTAATGAAACTTGTGAGAATCAAAGATGACAACAATCCAATCTGCTCTCTGTGCTGGCCACGTTACTTCCTTGTCTGGTTTTAAATATGGTCACCTCTTGGACTGCCCCGAGTGCTGGCACCTGTCTTTCCCTGGCACAGTTTGCCATCTGGTTACTAGTCTGCAACCACAGGCTCTGTCCCTGGGACTGTCACCACCTGTGGTCCTTCAGCCCCCAGGTCATCCAAAGAACAGAGCACCTCCCACACCTGTCAGGCTAACCTGACCTATCCAGAGGCAGATCCACACTGAACTCTGTGACACCACACTGCTGCCCTTTTTGTTAACCCTTCCCGCGGACTGGAAGGGAGCCAAGGAAACCCAGATCTGAGAAGGCTGTGGAAGTGAAGGTCACTTCCTTTTACTATCATTTCCTGGAAAATAGCTTTGGAGGACAAGTAAGCACTTCTGAGTGAAGATTTCCTCAAGACTAAAGGATTTCTCTAGAGCACTGGCCTCTGTCTTTACTTATCTGCCTACCTTTGGTCCCTTTCTCTCCTCCTTCATGTCTGAAGTTCACCTCGTTCTGCATGGATGCCTGAGACCAGAGGAACCGCATTTGCTGCCTTTCCTGAGTCCTGGTAGGAAAGTGTTGGTTTGAAAGTTGCTCACGCTTTGAGGAGAGGTTTTACCGCTGAAGAGGGGAGCCCTCCAGTTACCCCCATCAATGAAGTCTGTCGTGCCACACCTCTACATATGCACATTTCAATATTGTAATGTACTGAATTAGTAAATGGCATCCACAATGAAGAAAAGGGAATGAATAAAAAAAAGAGTATTATATATATTCCCAAATCAGAGTTCCTCCAGAAGAGAAAATATGAACATTGATAGAAACTCAAGGTCAGTGGGTGTGTGGGAATGGGGACAGACACTATGTGACTAAGGTCGGTGAGGAACATAAAATGCGCAGGACAGTCACAGGAATAGAAAGAATTCAACTATGTGTTAAACGGACAGGAAAATAGAAATGAGAAAAACACATAAAAGTATCCCAACTAACAGAAAGTCTTAATTGGTTTTTATAGTTACAAAATGGTAATACCATCAACTGGCCATGATCTTCAGAACACTGTCAAAACAAAGCAAGGAAATCTTGGAAGCCCTGGCCTCCAGTTCCCACGCAACCCTAAACACATAGACACGGGCAGCTGACATGTTTTTCTGTCCCAGCAGAAGAAATCGGATCCGGCAGAGAACCAGTTTCCATGCCCACAACTCACATCTATCCATCTTTTTCCTCCAGCTGCTCTTCATATCGTATTTTAAAAAGTCCCCTTTTTGAGTCTTCCAAGGCAAGGTCTGTGAAAGACAAAACTTGGCAGTGAAGAATGTTGACTCAGGACTGTGAGTGGGAAAACCATGTTCTTCATCTGCTACCAATGTCCCAGAAGAAAGCGCGATGATGGTAATAACATCTTCACACCGATTTGTTTAAAGGGGCACACACGGGGCAGAGCGCAACTGCAATGGTCTCCCTGGTGCAAAGCCCGTTCCAAAGATGGCGTGCTGAGTGTTCAGTGTGCAGAGAAGAAGAGTCAGGGACGAAGCGCTGCAGTATCAACAGCATCCTCATTTGAGCACAGGCACTATCAAGGGTGTAAGATCACCCGCAAAAGTGTTCCTGCAACCCCAGAGGACATGGCTACTTCTAAACTTCAGACGGGGTGATGGAGCTCACAGCGCACCCTTGGAATACGGCCCCACTGGCAAAAGCTCACTTTGAGATGGTGACAAGTGATCCTCAACAGATGCAGTCGCTCTCTTGGCTGAAGCGGTGATGCAGCAGTGGAGGAAGCGTGGTTGTTGTAGCAGACACGAGCTTGGCTGCAAGCACCCCACCCGTGTCAGCGGGCTCAAGTCACTGTGACTCCAGCTCTAAGGGACCCCATGCCTTTCCTGGCCTCTGCAGGTACCCGCACTCATTCACACATACTTGATTTTTAAAATTAGTAAAACTTTTTAAAAATGAACTTTGGGGGATGGCCTGGAAAGATGATTCTGCAGTTAAAAGTGACGCTCTTCCAGAGGACCTGAGTTTGGTTCACAGCACACACTCATGTCAGGTGGTTCACAACGGCTGGAAACTCCAGCGCCAAGGGATCCAATGGCCTCTCTGCCTCTGCAGAACCTCATACACACACACAATTAATAAAAATAAAAAAGAAATGCTATCTGCCTTCCTTTGTCAGCCTAAAGACATCAATTAATTTTATTAGCATAGCATAACAGAGTGAAAAAAGCAACCCTGATCCCTGGAGACAAAGCCAGCAGCCCACATAAGGCAGACTCACTGCAGTGACTCAGGCTTTCCCTGAGCCTTTTCCAGTTGGTTCAGGGATGCTTTCCCACAACTTAGTGCTAGTCCATAGAATGAGAGGGGCACCCACTTGTTTGCACCTTTTCTGCTGGTGAAATCCCTGTGAATAAAGAGCCTGATGTGGATAAAGCGAGGCTGCCTTTTCTCCAGTGAACAGCTCAGTTTCTGTGCCACATCCCCTGACCCTAAGCAGACAGAAAAAAAGCTGGATGCTTGGGCTTCCCTTCCAACATAAAGATGCCCAACTCACTTGGATCTGTTCTGAGATTTAATAACTGCAGTTTCCTTCCAAGCCCTGGGACTCTTCCCTGTAGCCTGGATACATTAGAACAGACCTAACAGCATGTCAATAGCAGCTGCTGACCAAGAAAAAAAAAAGGTTTAACCACCACCCACTGGTGTTGCATTCCCAGAAGCCGGGTGTGTGCCCTAGAACTGCCAAGCTTCTGGCTGGATATGAGCCTTGGCTTCCCCAGCAATTGCGGGAGGTAAGCTGGTGCAACAGGGTCTGCGTAGGTCTCCCAGCCTCAGATCTACTGCCCCCTCTTGTTCCGTGTAATTTCCCTCACAGAAGACAAGAGCTTTCCCTTTCACAACCACAGAGCAGACACCTGTGAGAAAGGTTACGCTGACAAGCCCACACTTGGCTTTAAATGGTTAATGGAACATCTTCCCCAGAAGAGGATGCTGAAGAGTCAGGGAGGACTAGGCAAGGACCCGGAATAGCCACATAGTCAAGCCATGGAGAGGCAAATCCTCCCTGCTTCTGAGTCTGGTGAAATGCCAGCCACCACAAGGTACCTATCCATGAACCCAAAGAAGAGAATTGGTACATGATTTTTGAAGTATTGTGTGGAAAGAGAGAATTCATTTATCCATTGCTGTCATAGAGTTTTTGAAATTGGGCAAAAGTATTAAAAAAAAATGGTTGATTCCATGAAGTAGAAATGTGTAGTCTAGAAATTTTTACTCTTCTCAGCACCAGCTACTGTAGAATCCATAACTACATCTCAGTATAAGAACACATAATCATATAGTTTCTCCAAGCTTACTCTTTAAGTAAAAATATGTAAAATTGCCAGCTCACACTTCAGCCTCCATGGTTATGGCTACAGTACACACTACAGCCTCCATGGCTATGGCTCCAGCTCATGCTTCAGCCTCCACGGTTATGGCTCCAGTACACACTACAGCCTCCACGATTATGGCTCCAGCTCACACTATAGCCTCCATGGTTATGGCTCCAGCTCACACTCCAGCCTCCAATGGTTATGGCTCCAGCTCACACTCCAGCCTCCACGGTTATGGCTCCAGCTCACACTATAGCCTCCACGGTTATGGCTCCAGCACACGCTCCAGCCTCCATGGTTATGGCTCCAGCTCATGCTTCAGCCTCCATGGTTATGGCTCCAGCACACACTCTATCCGCCATGAAAAGACCCACTCCACCATGCCTACTCCACCTTGGTGAACCAAAACTATGAGCCAAAGAACTCTTTCTTCCTTGGGTTGTTACCATTGGTCATGCTGCTCACAGCAATACAGAAGTCATGAATGTAACATCCACATGAAGGTAATTTCAGATTTCTTTGCTCTTGTGTTGTTAGGCGTAGGTGCCACTGCCGATAATCCAGCCCAGTGAATCAAGGTTCAACTCATTTCGAGTATTGCTTCCTTGTGGTTACTCCTCAGTTGACTCATTCAATTTGTCTATTGAGTTAAAAGATTGCATCCTTTGCATTTCATTTTATAATTTTATAAAACACTGGCATGTTTCCAAATGTACAAAATAAAATGCATATTTATTTATTTGTTTTTGCAGGTAAGTGTTTTGTCTGCACCTATGGATATGTGCCATGTCCCTGCTCGGTGACTGTAGGTGCCAGAACAAAGGGCATTTATTTGATCCCTTGTAACTGGAGTTACAGATGGTTCTGTGCCACCATGTGAGTGCTGAGTATCCAGCCCAGGTCTTTTGGAAGAGCAGCCAGTTCTCTTAACTATTGAGCCTTTCTCCAGCCACCAAATGGTTTTAAAAGCTTTCCAAGTTATTTTAACTGTTTTCTCCTAGGAGAATTCAGAGTTGCTATCATTTTCTGTGTCCTGTCATATCATGTTTAGTATGTACAGTACATGGCCACTTTTCTTAGCAAAAAGGTAGCACACTGCAATACTGCAATGCTCACTCTCACTGTTCTCCGTTCTTAGATGTGTGTAGCATGCATGCATGTGGTATATGTACATGTTCACATGCATGTGAGAGTCATGAGGAACGGTTCAATTGAGAGAACTTGCCACAATGAATAAGCTGAATGCAAAGCTCATTCATGTGGCGAGTCTACTGGGCCATAGCCCATGTTTGCACCCACTGAATTACAGGGCTAGAATTACAGACAGGCCTCTGTGCCCTTTGGCATTGCCATAGGTGCTGGTGATCCAAATGGAAGCCCTTATACTTGAGCAGCAGGCCCTTTCCTACCAAGCCATCCCTCCACCCCTCCAAAGGATGCATCCTAAACGTTATCTTTTCTCTCTCTTAGCAGCCATATAATACTCCAACATGTAGCTATAGAACATTTTCTTCACGCCATTCCCTCCTGATGAGCATTTGAGTTACCACAGGTTTTCACTGTGACAATCTGCACCACAGCGGACAGGCCTTGCTGTTCTCATCTTCATACTTTACAGCTCTGTCTTCACTAAACACCTAGAAGTAGGATTATCTGATTAAACGTTAAGCAGAGATTTAACAGTGCTAAACCTCTCCACACTAGACCGTACCACTGTGTATGTCCACCAACATGAGGAAGAACACGTATTCCTGCAGTCTCCACAACAGAGAATATCCTTTGACGTTGGAGACCAATGAAAACACAAAGACTTAAATTAAGAGAGACAGAATGAAGCTCTCACTACTTGAGATAAAACTAATAAGAATATGCACATCATCTCGTAGGTGTTTTAGATAAAAACCCAAGCACTTGACCTGAAGAAAATGTCATAAGTAGAACTAGGAAGAACAAACTAGACAACGTGGACTCCGGGGAGCTTATTAGTAGTTGGAACCCATGAGTACAAGTCATCCCTGATCCTTGGTTTTCTGTAGCTTACTGTGCATAGACTAATCATGTCCCTGTGCCATAGAGAGGAAATAAAGGCCACATCAACAGCACATAGCTAGTTTGCTACCAGGCTGAGACTTGACCTCGCTTGATATTCTTTCTTGATGCTTCTGTAAGACTGGACAGAATAGGAAGGTAGAGAGCCCTTGGCCTAAGGAGGTGGAAACTGGATCCTCACCTCAGCCCCACTGGGAGCGAGGTGTAATCTGTGATAACTGCTTTCCCCTCTCGGTTTCATTTCTCTCTGATGCAAAGTCAGGATTAGGACTCTTGTCTAACCTGCTGACAGCTGCCTTCCAGGCCTCTCAACTGTGCACAGGAAGTAGCTGTACATGAGCCGTGGGGCAAGGATGGGAAATGCTGGGGAAATCCCCTCATCCACACTGGACCAAACCCAAGGGAGTGCTATCTGCTAAGGCATCCACATTCTAAGGTGGTGTCGCAAGGTCGGGCAGAAGGTGGGGGGTCTTCAGCACGCACGAAGCTTCTGTTGCAGGCTACGCATTTACACTTGCTCTGTTCTGTCATAGTTTAAACTTGTCTTGCAAATGAAGAAGTGGTCTCAGAAGGGCGAAATGGCTTGCCCCAAGTCATACATACAGCAGTTTGGACTCCAGTCTCGCCATTGCTCTGAGCTCCATGCTGCTCTAGAAACTACAGAGATACTGTCTAGCCCATGCAAGACAAAGACTGTATATTGAACAATGTTTTCTTTTTTTAATTAATAAATTTATTTATTAAATATTTCTGTCTCTTCCCTGCCACCACCTCCCATTTCCCTCCCCCTCCCCCAATCAAGTCCCCCTCCCTCGTCAGCTCAAAGAGCAATCAGGGTTCCCTGCCCTGTGGGAAGTCCAAGGACCACCCACCTCCATCCAGGTCAATATTTTCTAAAACCTACATAAAACCTGAGCTTTCTGGGCATGGTAGAGAGCCTCTAGTTCTCTTAGAATTCCCTTGCAAAAGTAACTGGACTGCTTCATTTTATGTCAACTTGGCACAAGCTAAAGTCATCTCAGAGGAGTGAGCCTCAGTTGAGAAAATGCCTCCATAGAATTCAGCTGAAAGTAATTTTCTTCATTAGTGACCATTGTGGGTGATGCCATCCCTTGGCTGGTGATCCTGGGTTCTATAAGAAAGCAGGCTGAGCAGGCCAGGGGAAGCAAATCAGTAAACAGCATCCATCTATAACCTCTGCATCAGCTCCCGCCTCCAAGTCCCTGACATGTGTGAGTTCCAGCCCTCGCCACGTTTGATGATGAACTGTTATACAGACCTTTTATATGTGAAACAAACCCTTTCCTCCCCCAACTTGTTTTTAGGGCATCATCTTTCTTTGCAACAACAGAAACCATAACTAAGATAGCAACCAAATGCATCTACCTGAAAATTCATTAGGAAAGCAGAATAGTTCCATCAATCTATTCACAAAAGCTAGATGATGTAGTGTTTTTAGACAAGAAATCAAAAGGGGAATCAGGGCTGGTGAGACGGCTCAGCAGGGAAAGGAGCTGAGTTAGAGCCCCAGAGCCTCATGGTAGAAAGAGAATTGACTCTTAGCGGGCTCGCGCTCTCTCTCTCTCTCTCTCTCTCTCTCTCTCTCTCTCTCTCTCTCTCTCTCTCTCTCTCTCTCTCTCTCACACACACACACTCACACACACACACACACACACACACACACACACACACACACTCACACACACACACGATATATATTGCTGGGAGCCGATTTGAGTGGCTGCCATTACAAGATGGCATTTGGCCCCTCACTGGGTACCAAAGCTTGTCCCAGCGTCCCGGGATTTCGGCACCAGTTGCGGCGAACTCCCTGACCAGCAGGAAAGAACAGCCACCAGACAAGGATTCTTCACAAATCACACTTTATTGGAGCCTCTTGGTTGAAGGGAGAGCAGAAAGCAAGGGGCCCTGAGCTCTGATTTGCAGCTGCTTATATAGGGAGTCTGCCTAGCAACCTTTGATACTTTGATACTTTAACGGCTTTTCTGGAGACCCACCAGCAGGAAAGAAAGCAGGGGAACATCCCTGTCAATTACAGACCACAAGGAAGTTCCCCTGCCTGTCAGGGGAAGTGTGGGCAGCTAGATCGCAACAACTCATTCTGTTTTCTGGTGGAAGAACTGCAACCTTTATTATGGTATCAAGCGAGGCTGGGGCCAAATGCCATCTTGTAATGGCAGCCACTCAAATCAGCTCCCAGCAATATATTATGTATAATTTTTAAAAGGGAAGTCAACAACTGATTAATAAGAGTACAGCAAGCATGATGTTTCATAGAACTCTTATAAAGTAAGTTTTATTTTCTCATTTGACAATTGAAATCTCTAAGGCCGAGAGAGGGAAGAAATCTCCCACGTCATCGCATTTTGGTGATGGTGGAACCATGATGTTTTCATGATCCCTTGTGATTCCAAAGTCCACTCCCTTAATCCAGCTGTATTTAGTCAATTCAAAGGATACCTGGAGTAGGTACAAAGCCGGACATGTTTGTCTCTAGTTCTCAGTGGTCAACTGTGAACCCAGGATGTCCTATGAGGACTTTGGACTCCAGTGTGGCCCTCTGCAACATGAATTTTCTCAAGTGTCATTCTCTGAAACCTTGCCATTTCTCCTTTGCCTTCTCAGGGGATGGGGAAAGTCTATGGCTGTAGGGAAGCCACCCTGTGATGTGACTTCCCCTGTTGGCCCAGTGATGCTCTCCCACTCACCTCACTCTAGCTCTTGGGTCCCAGGCTCCGTGAGTCCCTTCAAGCATCCAGGACACTTGAGGGCACTTTGGGGCACTGATGCTTCTGCCTACAGCTCAATCCTTCTTGCTCACAACCGCAGTCCTGAGTAACCATGGTCTACCCTTCAAGTTTGGTTCAGCCATCTCTTCTTCAGAGAAGTCAGGCTCGACTCTTAGGCCGAGTCAGATAGCCTGCTGGCAGTATCACATAACACATCTTCCTTTTTCTTTGGATAAACAAAAGTCATTGCTCAGGATTTAATTTCTTTATTTGCTATGCTTCCTGTTTCAAAGTCCACCTTTTTTGAAAGCTCTGCATTGATAATAAAATGACTATTTAATTTCATGGAGAGATGTCTCCCTACAGTCGGTCTCACAAAGGGGTGTGTAAGATGAGGGTATACACATACCTTCCTGATGCCCACACTCTGTTCCTGGCCCCTCCAGCTCCAACAGCCAGAGGGAAGACCTGAGCTCTCCTAGGGAACATCCTCTGGAGTAAGCACATCATCTATCACTGGCAGAAAAGTAAGTATCCATTAGCACCAAAGTAAGAGACGGGTATGAGTTTTATATATAAACCCAAAGCACTGATGGGTAGACCAGATGACAGACTGAGATGAGACTTCCAGTCTTTGTCCTGCAACAACGGCTCCCACAAATTGTCAAATCAAATCCGCTAATAATAGAAGGGGGTCACTGTCCTTTTCTTCTATTTTGTACCAACTTAATCGGATATACAAATGGATAAACTTCAATATCAAATGGGACTTACCACTTATTAGAAGGTAATAAATAGAGCAGGATGGCTCATGAGTAAAGGTGTTTGCTGTAGAGCCAGACAATCTGGGTTCAACCCTTAAGAACTCTGTGGTGGAAGGAGAGAGCCAGTTCCTGCCAGCTGTCCTCTGACATCTACATGCGCACCATGCTGTGTCTTCCCACATACAATAAATAAACAAAAGTTAAATAAAAGAATCCATTCCATTAATGTTTTTATGGCGGCAAATTTTTCCACATCCACGCCTTTAAGCACACAGTTCTGTGGAACTGCATTGCTATGTCACTCTCATTAATTCTCCAGTCCCAGAACCTCGCTCACCATCTCAGACTGGCCTGCCACCCACTAACCCACACCTCCCCATTCTGCCCTCATTCCAGGCCCTGATAAGAACCCTTCAGCTCTGTATAGTCTTACTATACATCCCAGGTTGGCCTATAACATGCTAAGAAGTCCAGGCTGGCCCTGAGTTCCTAGTCTTCCTGCTGGACTATAGCCATGGACCACACCTGGCTGCAGTCTCATGAATCTGACTACCATAGCCCCTGCATGCCAGAGGAGTTACATATTGTGTGGACTTTTGCAGCCATTTTCCTTCACTTGGCATAGTGTCCTCAAGGCTTGTCCATGTTGAGGCACGTGTCTGAATTTCATCTTTTTGCGAGGCAGACTGATATTCCATTGTCTGGCTACACTTCATTTTTTTAAGGATATTTATGGCATTTACAGGATTACTCAATATTAAATAAGCCAGCAAAGGAGATAGACGGTAGGGGCTCCTAAGAGACTCTAAGGTTTGAACGGGCTCTCACATTCAAATCACTTTCTGTAATAAGCAAAATGTCTGCACTCCCCTGTGTAGCAAGCCTCTGCAAATGTATCTCCTGGGTTAGTGTCTTGAAGAAACAGGGGTTCCCCCAGCACCCACGAGGCAAAGTTGTGGGCAGCACCGTCTTCACATACGGCACCACTCACTCTATATGCACTGCTTTTGTTTGTGCTTGCATGCAATCTGCTGGATAAAAGTTTCACTTGGCCTCCTGCATACACTCAGTTGCTTGCACTCTTTCCTGCACTGAGCCGATATTCCTGAACGCAGAGCTGCAGCGGGATGTCTCACACGTCTTGCATGCTACTTTCAAAGCTTCCCGCAGCGGCTTGGCGAGGATGCTTCTCTTGTTGTCCGTGCTGCTAGTGAAGACAGTGAAGGCCAGAGAAGTTGGGAACGAGCCCAGCAGACATGGGGCACAGCCAAACCCAGGTGGGAGCTGCAGAGCTCGCCAGGAATTCTGTCTGCTTGTGAGCAGGCCTAGTGCTTCACACTCAGAGAGACACACTTCTGCGATAAGAAGTATATTCTCTGAACTCCAGTGCACCTTAGGCTCTCAAAAAGTCTACGTCATGGGACACGGTGTTCCACAGATAAAGATCTGTTAAACCCAAGCCATCTGGAGAAATTGTCCTTTTACTTGTCTTTTGAATTATGTTTATTTATGATTGTGCTGGAGACAGAGCACACATGTGCCACATGGCACATTTATGGCCATCAGAGGACAAGTTGAGAGAGTCGATTCTTGCCTTCTACTGTGCAAGTCCCAGGGATCAAACTCAGGCCATTAGTCTTTGGTGAAACAGGTCTTTAGCGCCAGGCAGTCTCCCCTATTTTCATTGTTGTTCAATTAAATAAAATAAAAAGGTAGTGCTCTACATACAAAAGCAGAGGGTGTCTCACTTAAAGGGGAGTGAGGTACTCAGCCGTACAACTCACGACAGCATCTGACCCTCAGCCTAGCCACTTGTAGCTCTCATCCGTTAGGTGGGGAATAAGAACCAAGCCCATTATAGATGGAAGAAGAAAAACATACTGCCTGTTGTGGTGAGAAGAAATCCCAACCTATGTCAGGCAACGGTGTTCAGAGTCAACCTATGTCAGGCATGGACACATGGCAATGGTCTTCAGAGTCAACCCATGTCAGGCATAGACACATGGCAACGGTGTTCAGAGTCAACCCATATCAGGCATGGACACATGGCAATGGTGTTCAGAGTCAATCTATGTCAGGCATGGACACATGGCAAAGGTCTTCAGAGTCAACCCATGTCAGGCATGGACACATGGCAATGATGTTCAGAGTCAACCTATGTCAGGCATGGACACATGGCAACGGTCTTCAGAGTCAACCCATGTCAGGCATGGACACATGGCAACGGTGTTCAGAGTCAAGCAGCCATTAGAACTCTCTAGGGAGCTGACGGAGCCCCATACTACAGGATCTCTGATTTAGTGGGTTTGTAATGGGAGCCAAGATTTTTCATTTCTAGCAAATTCTGCCGTGTGCTCTTGATGCCACTGGTATATGGCTCAGACTGGAGAAACACCTGTCTACTCCATCAGTGCTCCATGTTTCCAGACCATGTCTGTGGCAAATGGAATGCAGAGCCTCCTCTACACCCAGCACACCTGCACTGTAGGCACACAGTGTACCTGCGTACCACACACACACACACACACACACACACCACAGTGTACTCAAGTTACGAGTATCCAGGCATGATTGTCATGGGATGGTTAGTATTGTCAACTAGACAGACTCCTGATCACCTAGGAAACAAGCCCCTGGCATGCCTGTGAGGGAGGAACTGGACTAGGTTGGTCACTGTGTACATCTGTGAGAGGTTCCTAGACTCCATTAACTGAGGTAGGAAGACCCAACCCCTCAGTTTCCCTTCTGTTGCTGTGATAAAATGCCCCAACAAGAAGCCACTTAGGAGAAAAGGGGTTTTGAGCTCACAGCTCCTGGTCACCGTCCATCACAGTAGGGAAGTCAAAGTTGTAGGACCTTGAACCAGCCAGTGACACCCATAGTCGAGACCAGAGAGAAAGTACACACGTACTTGTGCTTTTGAGTCCCACAGAATGATGCCACCATCTTTAGATTAGGCCTTCCCACATTAACTTACATCATCAAGACAATCTGCCAGAGGCATGTCCACAGTTATGCCCACAGGCATGTCCACTGGCATGTCTACTGGCATGTCCACTGGCATGCCCGCCAGCCAACCTGAGCTAGACTTTCTGTGTGCATCTATTCTGTCAAGTTGAGAATGAACACTAACCCTCACACCCACCATCGTGGGTCCTGGCATGAGAGGAAAGGAGAAAGGGAGCTGAGCACCAACCCTCCTCACTTCCTGCCTCCTGACTGGAAAGGCAGCATGGCTCGTGCCTCACATCCCTGCTTCCTGACTGGAAAGGCAGCATGACCCGCTCCCTCACACCCCTGCTTCCTGACTGGAAAGGCAGCATGGCCCGCTCCCTCACACTCCTGCTTCTAGGACTCTCCTACCCTGAAGAGATGCACCCAGAAACTTTGACCCAAATAAGCCCATTTTTCCTTCAGCTGCCTTTTATCTCAGGGTATTTTACCTCAGCAACAAGGAAAGTAACAACACTCAGCACACATCTATCCTCTATGGTTCATGTACACACCACACAAGCAGAGTGCATCCACAACACACTCCCTACACACGTGTGCACATATACACCATCTGTACATACCATGCTACCTCTCCACACAGCACACTTACCCCATGCCAGCAGCACACCACCCTCTGTAGATGAGGAGTTACTCACCACATCCACTCTGCTCTGAGTTACCTCCTCTACCCGACTTTCTCTCCTGCTCCTGTCTTGTCCCAGTTTGCCTTATGTGTGGTTTGCTTCTCCCAGAGTTTACCAAAGTAGTCCCCATCGATTATATATCTCTATTTTTCTTTCCACTTACATGTGACCTAGCTATCCTTCAGGAGTTTTTTTTTTTTTCTGAATTTTACTTTTAAAGAAAATGTAGCAAGCATCTGCATAGCCCTACATAGTTCTACTTGTTTATTTTGTTACCTACAAAACCCAAAGACACTGGGAGCAGAGAACTTCAGCCGCAGAGACAGTCATGACAACAGATACATTCCTTGAAGAGACCCACACACTAGTGTGTGCTGTCATGGGGTAGGGAGTTGGAAGGCTTGATTTAACTTCCCCATGGCTCAGATCTGTTCTGACACTTGTCCTCAAGCTGTATCGAGGGCGACAAGGGTAAGTAGTCCCTTGGCCTGAAGATACTCCCAGGGTCATCTCCCACTTGCCCTGTCTGCTGACCTCGGAAGAAAGCCAGCCCTGCAGTTAACATCTGTGGTCCCATCAGCGGGGCTAGAGTAAAAAGGTACTTAACGCAGGCAGCTCGTTTTGCAAGGTTAGAAAGAATCGATAGGAGATGTGTTTAATGCGGTATCACTATCAAGCCTCATCGTGCTTTTAAAACTGAAATACCCACGGTGGTAGAATCTTAGTCTCGCTGGACAGAGAATGGGTTGAGCGTGGCCTCTGATAGCTGTCACACCCAGCGAAGGTGACGGACACCTGCACAGAGCTCTCTAGAATTACACTGTCACTATTTTTTCTCCCCACCCCCTTTCTCAGACTGTGTCTCTCAAAGCAACTCAGGTTTGGTTCAGGCTGGCCTTGCACTTATGGCAATCCCCGACTCCCACCTCCCTTACACATTTGCACCATCGAACCCAGCTGCTGTTCTTCCTTTAGTCTTTTTCTTTTGAATCTTCTCTTTTGCTCTGAGCCCCTAACTCCAACACCTCTGCCCTTCCCTCCTTCTCTGTCATCCGATCCCATGGAAGACAGCCTAAGGAAACCAGTGTGTCCCCTGCAACTTAATTTCAACAGCACTGGGCTCCAAAATTATGGCTTGCAATATATACGAAGCAGAGCTGGTTGGGAGAAATTAACCCCAGATCTAACACAACCTTCCATGAAATTATATTGAAAAGGAAACCTGTCAGGGCAGAGCAACATTAAACACAGAATACCCTTCTGTTGTTAAGTAGGCACAAGGTAAAACTCTGGAGTGAGATTCATACCAAACATCATGGGGAAATTATAAACAGCAAGGTCAAGATTGTTTGTGGCAGTGGAGGTCCTGCTCAGTTTCCCGACATCCATTGAGAAAACTGGTCCATGTTGAAGCCACGTGTCAGAAAAGATGGAAAAAGCAACAGCAAGCCCTGGCTGTCCGCTCGCTGTCAGCCTTTGCCCACGTGTGTGGAAGACACGTCTCTCTGCTAGAACTGAGCAGAGTTTTTGACATTGGGGATTTAAATTCGGATGTGCCTGGTGCCTTTACTCCAGGTGATTGTTTAGATGAGTGATTGATTTACTAGGTCTGGACCCTTCTGACAAGGACTCTTGCTGGGTTTAACTCAAATGGCTAATATGAGAATTAAAGAACTCTGCATTTTCTAGGGTTTTTATAAGAAAGACTGCATATCAGGTGGTTTAACAGAAATGGGCACACAGCTCTGGTCCCTAGAGATTACAAATCAAGGTCCAGGTGGGTTTACTTTCACCTGGGAGCTGCCGTCTTTCTTTCTAGCTTTTTGGAGCCTAGGAGTTGTTCAATCGATAAATGACAATCTCTCTGGGCCTCCCCATTATTTTTGGTTCTTCTATGTCTGCCTTGATGTCCAATGTCCCCCACTTCTTAAGGACGGAGGTGGAAGTGAATGCGGATCCACCCTCACGGCCTCATCTTACCTGGCTCATTTGCAGGGAGTCTACTGTCAAATAAAGTCAAACCCATGGGGTCTGGATGTTCTCTTTCCCCAGGTATGAACCTGGAAACAGTGCCTCCCACAGTGGGCAGGTCTTCCGACCCTAATTAACATATTTAAGATAAGCCCCACAGGCAAGCCCAGAGGCCCTCTTAGAGTCTGTCCAGTTGTAAGAGTAACCATCACAATACCAATAATTACCAGGAAAACAACCCTCCCAGAGAGTACAGATTCAAAAAGGAGGCAGGGATGAAGTTGTGGAAGACACATTCTCTCCCTTGGAGAGGACCTACTAGTGGGATCCAGTAGAGCTTAACGTTACTGCAGTTCATGTAAGTGATATCAATGCCTCGTTATCACGGTACACAGACAAACTAGACACAAAAGTGAGTAGGTGGTGTGTGAGAAACAACACCTGGTGTTGCCCTTGGCCTCTACATCCAAACACACACACACACACACACACACACACACATACACACAGGCATACGCAAACACAAAAGTAAATGAACAAGGAGCTAGACATGGTGGTTCATATCTGTGATCCCAACACTTGGGAGGCTGAGGCAGGAGGATTGCTATAAGTTCTAAACTAGTATCAACTCTGTAGTGGGTTGCAGTCTGGCCTGGACTACATTATGACCCTGTCTCATAAAAATAAAAAGAGCAACATATACATAAAGTTTCCAGCTTAAAATTTTTACAAGCAGTCTCATAAAAGAATATCTTACCCCTGAAAATCAAAAGTCCCATGTTAAAGAAGATTAGAAGCAAATGAATCACTATCAAAGTCTGAGGAATGAATATTCAGGAAGGAAACTGTGTGTCTTCGTGAAGACCTATTGTCCTGAAGAAAGGGGAAAGATGTCAACTTGCCATTTATTCACAGTAAGAGAACTTGATATCATTTGAAATATCTAGGCAACCTTGATCTCCTTGTAGCCTTTGGTGGTCACTGCAGTAAAATGAATGTGTGTGTATGTGCATGCATGTGTATATGCGTTCATGTGTATGTGTGTGTGCACCAGCATATGTGTGAATATGTGTGTGTATGTGTGTGTGAGAGACTGTCTTTAGGCTCCTGTATGGCCACAGCAGAAACCATCAAGTCTCTGTGAACTTATCCCATATAACTTAATATATACAACATAAACAGATAAAAACTTAGTCACTCTGAGTTCTGTCATACCCAATCCTCATGAGTGTAAAGACTGGCAGGCACCTGGCTGGGAGCTTCTCACTGCCTGTTGTCCCGCCACTCGAATGACTTTGGAACCATTTGCCCTCCTGCCTCCTCTCCTTCATCACTCTCATCCATCCAAGTGGTTCTTCAGCCCAGGTCCACTGAGCCCTGTGTGTCAGCACTGCCCCCTTAGGTGTTTCCATCCCCCTGATTCCCCAATGAGCTTCTCCTGGTGCCCGATTTCTCACCAAGGCCCTCGCTGCTCTCCACAGATTCCAGTCTCTATGCTCTATTCAGAGTCTTTTCCTTTTCCTTGCTACACTGAAATGGAAGCGAAAGCGGAGCGACGGAGGCTGAAGTGAGCAGCTCTGTGTCCCACACCTTTCACTGTGATATCCATCTCACTACAAGCTCAGAAACAATGGAACCAGGCCACCATATGCTGAACCCCCACCGAAACTATAAACCAGAACAAGCCTAGCCCCCACAACGTGCAGTCCTTCTGGATTTATCACAGTGACATCAATGACACAAAGCAGCTGGAAATCAAATTTCTAAATCTTCAGGACATTCTCCTCAGAACACGGGTGCCTCACACTTGGCTTTGTCACACCAACAGTGCACAATGACGTCAAAACTCACACCATGGGACGTGACTCCAGAACCAACTTCTTCTGTAAGCTTCCTTACACAGATTTAATGTTTTAGGACAGTATTTTTATCTGTTTGAGTAAATATTTCTACTGTTTCCTTACACCTCCTGGGGGAAATCTGATCCTCCACACTCACAAACTAACCCGACAAGTGCGCGGAAAAACTGTCACACTGAGTGTATGTGCGTCAGATGCCATAGGCTGAGGGACCAAATCAACCACGGGGCCACCGTTTCCAACACTAATCCAGATTTGTGGTTGTGGACTGTGTCCTGAGCATTAGCTGGAGATCAGGGGTTTCTAGGACACCCCCCACACACACACACCCATGTTTGCTAGCTGCAAAGATTCCTCCCAGAACCGAGGCAGGGCTCTCTTAGGCTCACTTGCTCTTTATAAAGAACACTACAAGTGCACAGATGAGAAGCCAGTTAAAGAGGAGCAAAGGGGGGACTCCGCACAGCTGCTGTGACAATACCTTCGCCCACACACAAGAAGAGTGAGAACACATTACCACAGATCTGCGGCTTTAATCAGCAGAGGGTCAGAGAGCTGACGCACGCCCCTGTGAGTAGGGTCTGGGGTCAGCATGGCTGTGCTCCTCGCGGGGAGCTCTGGAGAAGAATCTGTTTGCTTGTCCCTGCTGTCTGCTAGAGCCGCCCATGACCCCTCCTCCACCTTGGAATCTAGAAAGAGATCCTAGTGTGTCTCCCATCCTGTCATTGATTTCTGATCCTGTGTCATTTTCAGTTTAAAACTCGTTGAGCTCAACTTGGACACCAGGATAATCTCCACCTGAGGTACAGTGCTGTGAATGAGTGTGTCTCCCAGAAGCTCAGTTTGGACTCTTAGGATCCAGTTAGTGGCACCGTTTGACGAGGTTCAGGAGCTGTGACCCCATCAGAGGAAGCGTATCTGTGGGAGCAGGCGTTAAGAGTTTAGAGCCTCTGCCACTTCCAGTTTACTCTCTCTACTTTGTGAGAGTGTTTGTAGATACGAGCTCTCAGCTTCCTACCCCTGCTGCATGTCAGTCGTGCAGTGAGTCATGACGGACTCTCATCCCTCTGGAACTGAGTCCAAATAAATGTCTTTCGGCAACAATGGACAAGCGCCTGACACATGAAGCTTAGCCAACACCAACCTTCGGACACTGGAAACTCCATTCTCTTCCACCATCTCTAGTAATCCCACAGCAGGAAATGACCCGCAGAATGTTCTGAACCAAGGTACCAGAACCTGTGCATACAGTCTGAGATGAGTTAAAAAGAAAGGCTAAGAGACCTTTCTTTCTTTCCCTTCTTGTTTCTTCCTCTTGTTTCTTTCCTTCTTTCCTCCCTCCCCCCTCTCCCTCTCTTCTCTTTCTTACTTTCTTTCTTTTTCTTTCCTCTCTCCCCTCTCTTCTTTTCTTTCTTTTTTTCCTTCCTTCCTTCATTTCTTCCTTCTTTCTTTCCTCCCTCCCTCCCTCCCTCCTCCCTCCCTCCCTCCCTCCCTCCCTCCCTCCTTCCTTGCTTCCTTTGTTCGTTCCTCCCTTCTGTTGTTTTGGTCAGTAACAAAAATGAGAAAAAAAGTAACTAATACATCCACTAATGGCCCCCAAAGCCAGTTTGAGCAGAGCGTGGTCTTCTTTCAAATGATGCCATGGTTGTTATAGGCCCATNCTCCCCTCCCCTCCCCTCTCCTCTCCTCTCCTCTCCTCTCCTCTCCTCTCCTCTCCTCTCCTCTCCTCTCCTCTCCTCTCCTCTCCTCTCCTCTCCTCTCTCTCACCCCCTTCCTCATTTCAGGTTAGAAAAAAGAACTTAACCCACAGTTATAGTACCAAAACTTCTAATCTGTATACAAAGGACCCCTCTATTGATAATCAAAGGCCATCATACAATGAAACTCATCCAGGTTTGTAAAAAAAAATATATTATCCAAGAATCCTGTAACCCAAGAAGCTTTCTTTTGCATATGGAAATAACCAAAAGATGTCTCCAGCAGTCAAACAGACATCTCTGTGCATATTTGTTTAGGAAATGTCTCAATTGACTGAAGGATACTGTACCATAAAATAATAAAATTCACCAAGGTTAATAATTAGTGGTTATACAAATAGCCCAGACTGCTTAGCTATCACACAAAGACTGTTGTCAGCCCATGTTATCTGAAGTCAATCAACATCTAGAGTCTTCTAAAGACAAACTTTTTAACAACATAATTTAACAGAATTTTCAATCAGAGCCCTCCTGTGCCCCTCCCATCTCCCCTTCTTCAGATCAATCCAACTCTTGATCCTCATCTGAGAAGTATCTATCTTGTGCGAGATGGTGACTGATCAAGACACCCACAACTGGTCAGGGTCCAGAGAGCACGAGCCTGAAGAACACCCAGCCCTAGAGAGAATGCATATACATCCTTCTCTCCCAAAGGTCAGAGATGACTGTGGAAGAGGGGGAAGAAATAATGTAAGAGCCAGAGGTGGTGGCTGGCTATAAATAAGGACACAGTGTCTTCTGGACACAGCAGGGCAGAGGTGTGTATGAACTCACAGTGGTTAGCACAGCATGAACAAGAACTTTAGAAGCTCAAGCCAGACAAAATCCAGCACCAGGATGGAAACTGGGCATAAAATCAATCAATAATTCTGCCGTTTTGGGCAATTGTGATGCTGTAAGAAAGAAAGACAGTTTTCCCTAGGAGGAAGAAAAGCCCAAGAATGTTTGGGCAGCACAAATTGGTATTGATGGGGTAAAAAAAAGGACACACAGTTGGATATGGGGAGGGGTGTGTGGAAGTGAGAGTGGATCTGAGAAAAATTGGGGAAGGGTGAATATGACCAAAACATACAAAATTCTCAAAGAAGTAATAAATAAATGAATAAAAAATTAAAACTGAATTGTTGGAGAAAAAAAAGCACAGGAAGTGTATTCCATTTGAAAGAAAAAAAGAAAAGAAAGTTTTAGAAACTAAAAATATTAAAGTAAATAAAATAAGATACATGACTAAGTCTACTAATACATGTGGTAATAATATACACCCACATATAAATTGTCCCATTCCTTAAACTGTGGTAGTTAATCCCAATTATCGCCTTCACAGACTCTAGTACTAGCTAGGACATGGGCCTTTGGAGGACTGTTTTAATTGCATGAATTGAGGTGAAAATACTTGCTCACTATAGGTGGGACCATTCCTTAGGCAGGGTGATTTGGGATTTCCCTCTGTGTGCTGTGATTACCATTGATGAATAAAGAACTGCTTTGAGCCTATGCAAGGACAGAACAGAACTAGGTGGTAAAAGCTAGGCTGTACGCTGGGAGAAAGAGGGCGGAGTCAGAAGAAGTATAGAGCTGCTGGAGACAGACGTATATCATAAATAATGTCAAGAAGAAATTCAGCAAATTTAATCCAAGAAAACTGGTATGGCTGTATTCCTGTCAGAAAATGGGGAATTTAACATGATTTCTTCACATGAAGACATTTCTATTATTTCAACAATAGGTAAACTCAAGAAGGAAAACATAAAAGCCTTTATATTCCAAAACCACTCCTCAAAATATAGTAACTACAAGTTGTTGAAGGCACAGAGAGAAGGCAACAGGAACACCGAGATATCAGAGACTACTCTCTCTGCTCTTCTGCCTTTTATGGTTGAAGTGTGCAAATATGTAGGCAGGTGGTGAGGATGGGGAGGCTCAGAGAAGAAAGTTACAAATGCCAGCAAGAATTATTAGGTTTACAGAAAGAGTGTAGACTGGAGTGTAAGAAAATGCACCTCTGGTCAGGACTTATCGCATGTTGGCAAACACTAATTAGATAGTCAGGTATGACCCCATTAGTCAGTAAATAGAAACATACACAGGCTTTAATTCTTAAAGGCTCTGTGTTGTGGGATAATTGTACACTGTATGAAAATGCATTGCTGTGATTGGTGTAAAAAAAAGCTGAATGGCCAATAGCTAAGAAGACATTCAGCAGGACCCCCGGGGACAGGGAGGACCCTTGGAAGAAGAAGGGCAGAGTGTACAACCGAATGAAGAGGAAACAGGAGAGACAAGGTAAAAGAGGTAGCACCACGTGACAGAACACAGATGAATATAAATGGGTTAATTTAAGTCAGAAGAGCTACTTGAGGCAAGCATCTGCTAAAGGCCAAGCTTTCCTAGTTGGTAAGAGGTCTCCCTGTCTTTATGTGGGGCTAGCAGCGGAAAAGAAAGTCTGTCTACAGGTCTAAAATGATTAAGTCATTTAGAAATCATTTAGAACATCATCTGGAAATGAGTGACAGAAAAGCATGGGATGCGGGCACATCTGGGGGATGCGGACACATCTGGGGCATGCGGGCACATCTGGGGCATGCGGGCACATCTGGGGCATGCGGGCACATCTGGGGGATGCGGGCACGTCTGGGGATGCAGGCACGTCTGGGGGATGCGGGCACGTCTGGGGATGAGGGCACATCTGGGGCATGCGGACACATCTGGGGCATGCGGGCACATCTGGGGGATGCGGGCACATCTGGGGGGTGCGGACACATCTGGGGGATGCGGACACATCTGGGGCATACGGGCACGTCTGGAGGATGCGGGCACATCTGGGGCATGCGGGCACATCTGGGGCATGCGGACACATCTGGGGGATGCGGACACATCTGGGGCATGCGGGCACGTCTGGGGGATGCGGGCACGGGGGATGCGGACACATCTGGGGCATGCGGGCACGTCTGGGGGATGCGGGAACATCTCGGGGAGGCGGGCACGTCTGGGGAATGCGGGCACGTCTGGGGGATTCGGGCATGTCTGGGGGATGTGGGCATGTCTGGGGGATGCAGACCAAAGTCCACACCAAAGCAGATTTCTGGCCATTAGGGCTTTTATTAGGGCACAAAAATTATTCTAAAAAAAAAATGGGAAAAGATTTTGAAAAAAGCAACAGCAAACAGTGACATTAGAAAATGAATAGATAATAGAAATTAACAAATTTAAGAATTTATTCAACAAAAACTTAGTCCTAATGAAATATTAAGAAGAAATAATCATATGAAATGGCAGAAATATAAATAAAATAAAATTTAACCTAGGCCAGCTCAAGACATAACTGAGAATGGTGCGAAACCTCAATCTAGAGATGTTGAAAACAAACAGATTGTTACAGAGAATACAGAAGATGATGAAAATCCAAACCTAGAAATAACTAGAGAAGGAAAATTCACAGATGTCTATAATTTCCCACCAAGAAAGCTGCAAGACTTTTCAGTTCTTTGGGCCAATGTTTATATTGCTATATGAAAATTTCCAGAAAACTAAAAGTGTAGTCCCATTCCCTCTAGAAATGTACATTTTAAACTTCTAAATAAAATATTGTTATTTTAAGCTAATGATGACTCTAAAACTGCTAGCTTTTACCTAAAATTTTATTGTAAGAATTAAAGAATGAAGTACTCTAAAAATATGACAATAATTCATATTTGCTAATAGTTTAAAAGAACAGAGGTTCAGAAATATTAATTCATTAATGAGAAATTATTTAGCAATGTTTAACACCTAATTATACTTTTTCTCAATCTTTTAATATATTTTGAATGACATTAGCTGATAATAAAGAACACGGTCGCTCATTTTCAGACGTCTTTCTTTACTCTTAAAAACATGTACCCACATTCTTGTTTGAACAAAACATCACTCTTTGAGATGGAATGACTTTAAACGCATCTGCTCTTCCCACCTTCCCTCTGTATCTCCCACATTTTCTGGGGAGAATTTACCACATAAAGTCAGAAAAGTCATCCAGTCCATCCAGCACAGGACCTAATGGGATGGCTCGTATGATATTCATTTTGATTTAAGTCAAAGTAATTTTTGAAATTCTTATAAATTTTCCAAATGGTCCAAAGGAAAATGCACCATGTGCAAATAAGCACTGAGGTTTGCATAGAGGTGTGCCTCCTTGGGTAAGCGGAGCCAGGGTGGAGAATGAGCTAGGCACAGATGTCAGATGTCACCAAAACTTTGTAGATTGGAATAGTGACGTTGCTACTGTTTTGAAAATGAGTGAACTGTCTCAGAGAGTTAGGGAGATGCCCATGGAAGGGCAGAATCCACAGAAGTGACCACGTCTCCTTGGCTTTCTATCGTGAGTGCTGAAGCACAGGTTGGTCTCTTAGACACTTGATGAGGTATTGGCAAATAAACAAAGGCAAAGCCTGTGCTATGATGCAGTCATGTGACTTCGGAGAATCTCCTGACCTTACAGTAGCTGCGCTTCATCAGTAAACAGGGATAACTACACTTTCCCGACATATCCTGTAGAATTGTTATGAAGATTAAGTATAGGGAAAGCACTTGCGAACATAATTTATCATTATTATTATTAATACATGATCATGTCTATTATGAATCTATTATAGCTCAGGCAGTGCTGGGGTAAGTGCTGATGGGACCTAGGTGGGCGATGAGAAAGACACACGACTTACTAAGAAGCAATTAAAATGCACCCTTGTTGTTTGCAAGTCCGTGTCCACGGGCAATTAGCAATCAGCGGTGCACACCCAACAGCGGTTTGCTGGCTATTATGCCGGTTCTGTGTGGCCATCTTATAAAGAGAACCGACACACTGCAGAGTTCCCAGCTAGCAGACATATTTGCTTTCACAGGAAATTCCATCTCATTTGTGGATGCAACTTAATCCTAATCATTAAAAATCTGAAAGAATTTCCAAGTCCTTTCTTTGATCACTGCACTCACCATTCACCAGAGCCTGACTGAGGACCACAGGACTATAAAGGGACAGTATTTCATCTTCTTGGATTCTACATGCCTCACACCCATAACCATCAGAGGTCACTTCCTTTTCTAACTCCCCTGATGTTTGCTCCCTAAGGGAAGCCCTCCATTTTCAAGCGCGTGAATGAAATATTGAGTTACTCTTTAATCTGTGTCAATGGTGTTCAGCTAGAGGCCATGTGAGCTCAGTGAGACTCAGTTCCTTGACAGTATCCTGGGCATCATAAAACTTGCCCTCATGAAATGGAATCTCTACTACACACAGTGCACTACAGACATGGAGGGGGTCATTCTTTATAGCTTTTAAATGTTCCTCAGCCATTTCTTTCCAGCCACTTCTTTGTGGCCAATACTCTGCGCCATCAATTAGCACTGAACCATTTGCCTCTCACACTCTTGTTGGGTCCTTACTGTGAGCTGTTCTCACCTCTTTAGACAGCACTCTGTTCACTGTTCTCTGGGGGACAGGGCATCTGGACTAATTATCTACTTTCTTTCTATGGCTGCCACAGAGAGTAGTTAAAGCTCCAAGCTTTGTGTGCCATCCTTCATCTTTAGTGGCTCCGGAGTGATGGTTATGGAGCCCAGAAGTGTGAGCTCACTCCAGGCTGTTCCTCTAACCTCTCAAAGGAGCTGGTCCTCGGGGATGGACGGGATTTCACTGCACTCCCCTGTTTCATTTCTATAATGAAATCATCATTTGCCCTTTTCAGTCTTAAGGTGGACTGTTCAGTAGCCCTCCTTCACTTTTTCTAAAAAAAAAAAAAAAAATTAGAAACTTTAAGTAAACTCTCATGGCGTCCGTCTCAACACTTTGACCGCCCCTCCCCCCCCGTACATTATCACAGTACATGTACTTCTGCGTGTGTCTATGCATGTGGAAGTAGACTGTGCGGCTCTCTAATGTACATGCTTAGTCAAGCTCACATTAGCTGCAAATGTATCTTTTACGGCATGTCATCACATCATCCGGGTGCAGCAGAGTCGGTCCTAAAGAGCAGCATTCACCCAACCTCAGCCTTTCCTGGAATCCACTGGGACACTTGTTAAACTAGAGGCTACTTGCTTAACTACTTTCTGCATTACTGTAATAAATACCTGAAGGAAACAACTGAAGAGATTGTGTGTGTGTGAGAGAGAGAGAGAGAGAGAGAGAGAGAGGGAGAGAGAGAGAGAGAGAGAGGGAGAGAGAGAGAGAGAGAGAGAGAGAGAGAGAGAGAGAGAGAGAGAGAGAGAGAGAGAGAGAGAGAGAGAGAGAGAGAGAGAGAGAGAGGAAGAGAGAGACGGAGAGAGTCCATCATGGAAGACAAGGCAGAGTGGTGGGTGGCTGCATAGCAAGAGAATGAGGTGGCTGCTTGTTCACATCTCAGTGAAACAGGAAGTGGCTGAGGACTGGAAGTAAGGCTTCTCTACAAATACAGAGATCCATCCTCCAGTGCTCAGTTCCTTCCAATGGTTCTCCAACCTCCAGAGACAGCACCGCCAGCTGGGGACCAGGTGAGCGACATTTCACATTCAGACCTTAGTAATGACCAGAGTCACTGCAGAGCTACTGAATCACACTTTGGGAGAACTTCAAAAATATGCAATCTTATAAAGGCTATCATGTTTGAAATCACAAAACCAGGCAAAAGTCCTTGCCTTACAGGACTGCTTCAGCTGAATGACTGAAGTATGTCTACGTTATGGACCACTAGGAGAAAATTAATATTAAGTCCACAAGTCCTGCAAAAGAGTCCTTCACTTAAGATTCCAGCTATTACTCCCCTCCTCCGCTAGCTACAAGTAATCTTGGGTGCTGGACTTGTATAAAAAGTAGAAGGTTAATTGAAGGTGAGACTTCATAATGCTGCCCCACAAGGTCATCATCTGTAACAGGGCAGGACTTTATGACGATGTAGCTGTTTAGGGATTACCCACACTCCTGTGAGGAACCCTTCACCCATGCTCTGTGAGAAAAGCTCATAAACTTATTGGTCTCACCAAATTGGACTTTAGTGAAACAGTACTTTAGTTTGTCATTGTTGTGCATCTAGGGTGAAAAGATGTTCCTTCTGGAGTCCCAAGAAAAGTTAACACACCAGACGCAATGATAGAAAAATGTCCATGCAAAGGCTATGCACATCTAATGCACTCTCATATTCAACACTATATCATCTACTCTTTGAGAGGAGAATCTAGGAATGCACACGGAAGTGAGGGAGTTGTTTGTGCTTTGTATCAGCTTGAAATGAATGTGAACACTTTTCTGAGCCAGAAACAATGCAGGAAACCCAGATCCTTCCGGTCACTGTCATCCTCTTTGTGTCTTAAGTCTAGGGTGGAAAGTCATTTGAATAGACATGAACAACTGGACTTACTGAGGTTTCCTGCGGAACACACAAATCATAACAGTGATCTCTCACACAAGGACTGTCGCTAGAATGATGGCATTCATCTCATTGAACACTCATTTCTTTTTCACACAAGTGACTTGCCATGTGACCACAGGTGAGTAACTACAACTTTCTAGGGCCTTTCCCCATCTCAGTATAAGCCAAGAAGGACCTGGGTTAGGTGATAACCTCAAATTTTGTTAATCATGCACAAAAGTGCAGGGCATTGTGTTCTAAAATATATTGAAGCATGTAATTCCTGCAGACATGGAAAATGAGATGGAATTCCTGTGACAGAGAATGGGATGGAATTCCCTGGAATGTCCATCTGCAGATGACAGGAAGATAGACCAGCAGGAGAAGACAGTCCTCACGCATGTGGCTTATGGAATAAATGGATGAGGCTTCAGAACCCACAGCTGATCTCTAACGACACTCCCTCTAGCGTTAAAGGTGAGCAAGAAGAACTACTGGGTACGTCACGGTGCACCCACCCATTGTAGTCCACACAGTGACAGATGAAAAGCACAGAACACACGAGGCCTCATGATAAATGAAAGCTCCAGCATGTTGGCCATGCTCAATGAATCCAAGTCGGGAGTAAATAAATGTAACATTAGCAATAAGTCTTAATCAAAGGTAGTAACTCATATAAATAGAAACAATGATGCTTCAAAAACAGTATTGACTTGACAACTAAGCTGCCTGGGAACTTGGCATGCCTCCTTTATTTACCCCAATACAAATGCAGGGTGAGTGAAAATGAAGTCATTAGAGGGTTCTCCACCTTCCCAATGCTGTGTGACCCTATAAACCAGATCCTCATGTTGTGGGGACCTCCAAACCATAATATTACTTTGTTTTGCTTCTTCATAACTGTAATTTTGTTACTGTCATGAATTGTAATAGAAATACCTGTGTTTTCCAATGGTCTTAGGTGAGCCCTGTGAAAGGGTCATTTGACCCCCCCCTCCAGAGGTCAACTCACAGGTTGAGAATCACTGCATTAGAGTATGATGAAAGCATAGGAAAATATCATCTCCAGGCTGGTGAGATGGCTCAGCAGCTGGTGATGTTTGTCACCAAGCTGAGTTCAATCTTTGAGCTCACACTGAAAACGGAAACGGAAGAGACCAACTCTTACAAGTTGTCCTCTGACCTCCAATGCCATAGCATAAGCCCACCCTCAACAAAATGAACAAATAAATGTAATTTTAAAAAAAAATTCTAAAAGTTTTCCATTGATAATATAAAACCCAAAAGTCAAGAACAATATTTGAGCAATCTGACTGTGTCAAAGCACATCTTCAAGGCTGCTTGCTTCTCTCTTCCAGAATACATGAAGAAAACCCAAAGACAAACAGCACGCGGAATAACACACTTAAAACAGAAATAGAAAGGATAACTCATGGTCAGGGTCTTGAGGCAGAAACACGTCACCACCATAAACTGTCTGAAGCCACTGAATCCAACATCAAAAATTTGCCTTAGTATTACTCTTACAGCCAGCCAATCAGCAATAGCCCTGCCCTTCTCAAAATCAGCCAATCAGCAACAAGCCTAAGCTTCTCAACCCATAAAAAGCAAGCAAACTACCTTTGCTAAGTTCCACACTCAACCAATCCCTAGGCATTTTCCACACAGTGTTCCAGTCACTGAACTCAGTGCTCACAAAACTCTACATAATAATCAGTCCTTACTTTGTTCTGATACCACCAAAGCATTTAAGGGATAGCTAGAGAATCTTCTTAAGCACAATGACATCAGAAAACAGAGGAATTAGAAAAATCCAAATACTACTCACTAGTGAAACTGAGAAACCAGCTTCTTCTACCACTGAGAGGCTTCAGGCAAAGTCCAGAGGCTCCAACGAGGCTGGGACTAACATAGCCCTTCCAGCCACAGAGAGGTCGATGTGGACGCTCTGCAGTTTTTAAGTAAACCTGGAAAAAAGAAATTAAACCCTTTGTAGGTGGAGACTGCTTATTCATTTCCTGGCCACCCAGACCCGAATTATCACACAGAAACTATATTAATTACAATACTGTTTGGTCAAGAGCTTATGCTTATTTCTAGCTAACTCTTACATCTTAAATCAATCCATTTCTATTAAGCTGTGTATTGGCACAAGGGTGTGGCCTACAGGTGAGGGTCCAGAGATAGTCTTTCTCCTTCAGCAACCACGTGGCGTCTCCCTGCCTACTCTCTCTATATGTATCTTCCAGCCTGGCTATATTCTGCCCTTCCATAGGATACAGAAAAAAATCCCATATCATCCTTTGCTTCATTTGAACTCAGTTCTGTCCTCTGTGACACACTACAAATCCAAAAGAGTCCACTTACAGTTCAATGTCCAACAGAAATGTCCCCGAATCACTCAAACACGCCAAAGAAAGTCTTTGTTTTCTTATGGCCCAGATGTGTGATCTTGAAATCTCAGTGCCAAGCTGCACATTGTCTTTTTCAGATGGAGAGGTCTGTAAGGGCAAAAGGGAAGAATAAGTGAGAACATGCTGCTTAGAGCCCAGGCTGAGCTCTGGCTGAGGGTTAAAGCCCCGTGTAAATGATCCAATGTCTTAAACAGAGAACACTGCTCTCAGTCCCTTGGTGTCTACCTCTGTTCAGACTGTGCTGTACCGAGTAGTAGAGTCAGGTCCAGAGTTTCAACGTGTGTGTCAGGGCTAAGGCTACTTAAAAGATGCTTTAAAATGATCACACCACTTAACACAGGTCTAACACAGACCCTTCTTTGGTTTTGCTTCTTAATGTGGACTATGTTGCCAATGGAAGAAAATGACACCAGAGACACAGTCACTTTCACTGTTCGCTCATTGATGGCTTCTCTCAGAAACATGATTTAAAGGCTCCAGCAACTGAACTGAAATCCAAACTTTCTCCAGCACATGGAGTTGCTATTTTTAAGACTCAACTTTCGAATATATTTGTGTTTCTTTTCCTGTTAAAAAAATCATTCAAATAATCCCATCCGTTGCCCACTGAGGTTTCAGAATCCGACAAGCCTTCCTTAATGTAAGCGCTATTTACAGTTTCCCTTGGATGCTATCATCGGGTCGGGTAGTTATCTTTTTAAATGAACAATACCCATAATGCGGTTCTGTTTCTGAGCATCTGTAAGTACTCGACTACCAAGATGCCGGTTGCAGCCTAGCATTCTGGGGGCTAAGAACTAGAATCTGTGCAAATGTCCATGCTGAGAGAATGGCAGAAGAAGCTTGTGGTAGATGCAGGGCCACCCTCACCAGAAGTCAGTAAATACCACTACACTTGATGAAAATTTAGTCTTGATTTTTTTTTTGGTGTCATAATTTTGAGTTAGAAGAAACAAGATCTAGAAGAGTGTACCAAATTATTGTCTCCCCAAAATGAAAATTAAATGTAAAATTAGGCTTTCATGTTTGTTGTTCATGCACAGGCACTTGGAACACCCGACAATGACGAATTTGGTCTGTCACCACCTGCAGAATGGCTGGAGAGAAGGCCCAGCAGGCAAAGCACTTGCCACATGAGCAAGGATGAGAGTTGGGATCTTCAGCACTTGTGGAAGTTCCACCCAGGCGTGGTGGACTTCCTGTAATTCCAGCTCCCAGAAGGCAAAGACAAAGATTCCTGGGACAAGCTGGCTCGGGAGAGCAGTGGTATTAGCTAGGTCTGGGATCAAGTGAGAGACCCACCTCAGTGAATAAGGTAGACAGCGACGGAGAAAAGCTCCCGGGAGCAGCATCAGGCCTCCACATGCACACACATGCACATGCACACATATATGTTGCTGCACATATACAGATGCACACAAAACAAAACAAAAACCTTAAGGGAGAATGCCAGTAGCAGCTAGTGGGTGAAGATCAAGGATACTGCTTGGACACCCTGCAATGTGCAGGATAATATCCCAAGGGAGGGACTGTCGGGCCAAGCGTGACAACATTGCTGAGGCCGAGATACATTGGTACATGCAATGACCATGATTAAGTTTGAAAATGAAAAAAAAAAAGTATGGCAGCTAGCACCCCAGGTGTTCATATAACTCATCTTTGGAGAACGGAGCAGAGATGAGGGCTGAGATACTGACAGAGGGAATGGAAGTGCCCGTGCTAAAATATTATCTTACTTCTCTGGCCTCACCAAAGAAAACACTACCCACCATTGCCTCTGCTGTCTTCATCCTCGATCCTTAGACACAGCTCAGAGGGAACGTCACAAAAACCGGACTTTGCACAGATTCGGGATTATAAATGGGAACTGGGGCAAACCCAATTTAAAGGTCACACGGGTTAAGGAAATGGTAACTTGGCCACTGTGGACTTTGGCAAATCTGTGCACAGCAGTGCCTGAATTCCCGTGGACAATCTAAATTAACATGAGCTAACCTCCGCTTCTTCCAACCTTCGTATCAGGAGTCTGGTATTTTTATTGCACTCGAGGGAACTGGGTTTTAAACAGAGCAGCATGCCACGAACATGGCAAGTGAGTCACTGACTGCATACATCCGAGCTAGCTGGGTTTGCTCTTCATTTCCTGTAGGTTAGCTTATATTCTGCCAGGGAGCACATAACTGGCACAGAGCCCTTTCTTACCGGGGTCTGCATCCCCATGCATGAGCTGAAAACTTACACACGCTGCTTTTCTCCTACACCTACATGCTAATGATAAAGCGTGAACTTCAAGTTAAACACAGTAACAACAATCGCCAGCTATAACTATGAGCAATGATAACACACCAGGACAGTGACCACATCCCTGTGTTTGGGCTTTGAAGTCATTAAGTAAAATAACCAACAGAGTTTTGGGAGACTTTCGCAAACATGTAGAGCTCCAATGCGTCCTATGAGCTCTGCATGTGTGTGTGCATGTGGTCATCTCAGCATGAGCACACATGTGCACATGTGTACCAAAGCCAGGAACGACTTTAGATGCCACCTGCTTTGCTCTTCGAGGCAGGGTCTCTCACTGATCTGGAGGTCACTCACTAAGTGGGCCAGAGAGGCCCACGGGTCTCCACCTCCCTGCTGCTCTTGATGTGAGCTCTGGAGATCAGACTGAGGTCCTTGCACTTATGAGGCAAGCATTTTACCATCTGAGCCATCTTCCCCGATCTCTAAGGTCTTTCTTGCTAACAGCCCCTGGGCATCCTATGTAGCTAGAGCTGTTCCCAGCCAAAGCAGGATGCAGAGGGCACCTTGAAGCAAGCCATGAAGCAGCAGCACTCAAGTGACAGATGGGGAGAAGCCACAGGGTGACAGCCGCCCACCACCATTGAATGTCACCTGTATGGACACTGCAGGAACACCGCCCACCACCATTGAATGTCACCTGTATGGACCCCAGGAACACAAAGGCTGCTTTGGGAAGCAGATACATTATCACGTCTGTATGGAAAAACATAGAACTGTTATGATTTCTAACTCTTCCAGACTCTCAGCCTTCCACGGGTGTCACACTCCTCCTTGAGGCCCCAGTGTAATCAAGTCTCACTTTGTCATTCTCACCGTCATGCAATGCCATGTTCTCATTCTCTGTCCTTTCCACCACCACCATCCTTCTCTCCCCAGCCCCTCACCATTTAATTTACATGGGATATTTCCTCACTAGCCTGGACACTCTGTGGTTCTCAGCATGTGCCTGGGTTGTGTACATGTGAGGCCTCCAGCCTTCAGTGACATCTGGAGGGAGTCAGACCCACCGTACACATCCATCACCCCGAGACACACATAATCCGAATGCTTGTTTCCTAAAGTCCCTTCAGTGTGGCATCTTCTGACCTACGGAAACTCAGTATCATTTATGTCTGTCCTGTTCTGGTTTACAGAGTCTGTCTCACCTCTCTTTTCCATGTGACAGGACCCAGGCATAGAAACAACAGAGGAGATTCTGAGAGTGGGCTCCCAGAAGCCAAAGCTCCAGATGCCCCATGGTCACCCATTGGTGAGTTTGTCCTTGGTAAGGTGTCAAGGATACACAGTGGAGGGAGGTTCCAGGATGGACTGACAGTCCTAGCACTGGAGCAGGTGGTGGTGGCTGCTATGCTTGGCAACTGTTCATTGTCCCCAAATCTGTCTTAAGGCCTCTTCACACAAAAAACAGAACTCTAGAGTACACATGCGCTAGCGCTTATTGTATATGCTTGAGGCTAACTTTAAGGTCTGGTTATGCAGGCAGGTGTGCATGCATACACGCGCATGCGTGCACACACACATACCATAAGCAATTGGTTGTATGTGTATGTATCACAGAGATGTCATTAATGCTGGAATCTGGAGACAAGAAGGCCATTGGAAAGATCTCCTCGCTCCTGCCATTTTCAACCTAGTCCATGTTCCTGTGTCTTGAGCTCCTTTCCCTGCTCGGCAGAGATGACTCCCTGGAGGCCACCTGCAATGTGATCCTTGACAACTCCCAGGACTTTTTCTGAAATACTCATGCCTCCTCTCAGCACTGTCTTGGCCATACCTGACCTCCAGATTCTCTCACCCTAGACAGACTCCATCCAACCTCACTGTTCCTATAGCACCTGACCTCCACCCTAGACAGACTCCATCCAACCTCACTGTTCCTATAGCACCTGACCTCCACCCTAGACAGACTCCATCCAACCTCACTGTTCCTATAGCACCTGACCTCCACCCTAGACAGACTCCATCCAACCTCACTGTTCCTATAGCACCTGACCTCCACCCTAGACAGACTCTATCCAACCTCACCGTTACTAGAGCACCCGACCTCCACCCTAGACAGACTCCATCTAACCTCACCGTTCCTAGAGCACCTGATACACCATCATCAAGGTCTACTGGGCCATGGGCTTCCTGTCCTCATCCTTCCTCAGTTTGATGGTTAATATTGATTGTCAGCCTTACAGGACCTAGAATCATCTAGGGAACAAGGCCCTAGATACGTCTGTGAGGGGCTCTCTAGACTAGGTTAACTAAAGTGAGAAGAACCATGGGTGACTACCTCCCATGGACTGGTGTCCTGAATTGAAGAACACTAGGCAGAGGAGACCACCAGCATTGTTCTCTCTGTGTCCTGACTGAGGATCTAATGTGACCAGCTGCCTCCCATTTCTGCCACCATGCCTTCCCTGTCCTGTGGACTGTATGCTCAAACTGCTAGCCTAATAAACTCTACTGTACTGACTGGTTTTGTGTGTACTTGACACAAGCTAGAGTCATCAGAGAGTAAGGAGCCTCAACCGAGGAAATGCCACCATGATACCCAACTATAAGTCATTTCCTCAATTAGTAGTCAGTGGAGGAGGGCCCAGCCTATGGTGGGTATCCCTGGGCTGCTGGTCCTAAGTTCTATACGAAAGTAGGCTGAGCAAACCAGGGGAAGCAAACCAGTAAGCAGCTCCCTCCATGGCCTCTGCAACAGTTCCTGCCTCCAGGTTCCTGCCCTGTTTGAGTTCCTGTACTGACTTCCTTCAATAACAAGCAACAATATGGAAGTGTAAGCCAAATAAACCCTCTTCTCCGCAACTTGCCTTTGGTCACAGTGTTTTGATGCAGCAATAGAGACTCTAAGACACCTTTGTTAAGTTGTTTGAAATGCAGCAATGAGAGAAGAATCTGGCACAGCCCACATCCATATTGCATTGAAAATACCATTGTGGGATGGGCTTAGATTCTTTGTGCACTGGAACCCACTAGTACCAGACACAGGATCGTGGGACTCCAGTAATCTGTCTTACACAGGGGAGAATGAAAGGTGCCAAGAGATGAGATGGCCAAAGTCACTCAGAGAATAAAACCAGAATATTTTATTTAGGTTCACAAAACTTTGCCTTCAAATATTACCTCACATTCATTTTGCTTTGTTTCTGAAAAAGGAAAAGAAAAACAACTGGTATAGATGGTTCTTCCCCAAAGAGATCCCAGCAAAGTGGCTGTGTATTCTGTAAAGAACATCACTAGTTCAAGGAGCTCTGGGCTCTGGCCTTCCCTTCCTAGGGTGAATTAGAGACAGTGGACGGTGTACACACACACACATGCTGTGGATTGGACTCAGGCCTCCCTCCTCTGCTGCTCAGGCCTCTAAACAGTTAACACTGAAAACACAGGCATGGGCTTGACACATCTTATCCCACACCCTGGGGCAATTAACCTCCTTCCCTCAAGGCCCTCATATTCTTCTTTTCTTTAATTAAATTTGTTCTCTGACAATTTCATGTATGTACATGATGCATTTTAATTGGCCTTCTATCTCCCTCCCACCCACCAGCCCTCTCTCCACCCTTTCCCATTTGTGTGCCCTTTGTTCTGTTTTGTGACCTACGAGGGAGAGCACGGGTCTGGTGCTGTCCAGTGGACTCTCTCATTCTTCACGTGTCCTTCTAGCTTCCTCGTGCCGGGTTTTGTTACCCAGTCCTCGGCACCATCTCACTGCTTTGCACTTAGTTGAACATACAGGGAGCATCCTAGATGTTAGGACCAACCAGCACCAGATATTCTACATATTACAAAACTGATTGCATCATCTCAATATTTCACAGTTAATATTTGTTTCCAGTTATCAGCATGACAAACTCTGAGTATCACGGAGATTAAACAGCTTGCTTCTTGAGAGTACAATGCATACGAGTGGCTGACCTCTGAGTTTGCCCTCTTTGTCTTACTGTGCATCAATATAAACCATGTTGACCTGCATGTACTGCAGTATGGAGGAGGACAGGTTGGACCAGACCAGAGCGTGAGCACTGGAAGGGATTTTCTGTTGGAGTATATGACTTACAGGCAAGGTTAACTATTTTATGCTTTATAGCCCTCCCCTAATACATTCATCACTCTTTGAGATAAGATCTTGTCATGTAGCCCAGGTTGGCCTCAAACTAGGGACCCTCCTGCCTCATTCTTGCAAAGGCTGGGATTTTAGTGTATACCATCATGCCTGACCATAATTCTTGCTTTTCAAAAAACAAATTATACCTTTCTTTCAAGACCAAGTGAGACAAAACACAAGAAGTATATTCTCCCTGTGTCTGATCAAAAAGGTTGTTGACCGAGGTTTCTGTCCTGCCCTATTCCGACAGTCATTAAGTCCCAAAGAGGTCTACATTAATCATAAGCGGATTGGCCTAGTAGTTCAGGCTTCTTATTAACTCTTATAACTTATATTAGCCCCTAATACTTGTCTGTGTTAGCCACATGGCTTGGTACCTTTTTTGGCGAGGCAGTCACATCTTGTTTCCTCTGTGCCTGGCTTCAGCGTTTTTTGTTGTTGTTGTTGTTGTTGTTCTGTTTTGTTTTGTTTTGTTTTGTTTTTTGTTTTTAAATACAAGTTACAGGGTACAGACCATTGTCCCACAACAAAAGGTAATACAGAAATATATCAGGTGCTAAAATATCCAGGAGTGCCCAAGTGTACATGCACGGGTGTGTCTATGTACAGGGGTCAGACCTGTGAGCCTCTGTGAACCAAACCTCTTAACTGTCCTCGGTGAAGAGCTCTGATACATTTGACCTTGGAGAGAGAGGACCAGGGTCAAATATGATATTCCCAGCTGATAGTCTCAGACCCAGCTGCTTCCAGACACAAAACACTATGCATGCTCTCGGGGACAGCTGGGAGGATGGACTGTCCCATAGTAAGTGCCAGAGACAGTGGGAAGAGCAAGAGCCTTTCTCCACATGACCATGACACAAGGACACTACTGGGAACAGGGGTCTCTTAAAATGCGGTCGGTCCCTTTTCCAAGGAGCAGGCTTTGGGGGACCCTGTCTTTAAGTAATTCTAATGGCTGTAGACAAATCTCTCTTGTGGGTCAACCATCATAGATGCCACTGGAGTTGGGACCACTAGTCCTCAGATGTCACAGTGATGGCTACTGAAACAGCAGGGAGGCACAGGAAGGTTTCTGAAGCCACTGCAGAGTGGCTGTCCCTTCTCCCTAAGTCTTTCTACAATATGGACAAAAACCTCTCACTCCCAACACATGAGATGTCTCTCAGATGTAAGTCGTTCATTTTCTCCTAACTTACCATAAAAAATCAGATATTGACACATTTGATTTCTTGCTCATGGGTGTATAAAATAAACAATCTCTTTCTGTCTTTAATCACTCCAGTCTCTTGTAAGCCACTCATTAGTCCTGGTTGAAATTCCTCACAAGGCCAGTCCTGTCTTTCTTTGCATTATCAAAAGTAACCATTCTGGCCTTCAAGGAATCACAAATATTTAAGATTTCACAAGGACTGTATTTTCAAAGTTTGGAAATTCTAGATCTGTACAAAAGATTATTTCAAAAAGTTCCAAATAAATGTCCATGAGTCAAATGTTCTGTGAATGGGGCTAAGGCAGCGTGTCTACATGGCGCAACACTGCCACACAGGTCCTGTCTTCCAGCTGAAGATGCAGCTGGAGACAGCCAATGAGTGGCTCCCATTATTCTGTTTCTCTGCATATCTGTTCTACCCTCATGAAAGCCATTGTTAATCTTAGCTCCTACTCAGAAAGGAACTGAGTCACTGAGACACATGGCCCGGATATTTGAATGTGTGTCTCAGTAGAACACAGGTAGACACACATTTAAAAGATACCACCATCAAAGAATTATGTCCATATACATCGGCAAGTGGAGCCAGAGAGCATGCTCACTTGGTGAAGGGCTTATTGCACAGGCATGAAGATCTGAGTTTGAATCCCCAGCATCTCTTGGCTTTTGCACTGGGCCCTGTCTCAGATGAAGGCAGGCTGATCCCTGAGGCTCCCTAGCCAGTCATTCTAGCCAAATGGTAAGAAAGACAACCAACCTTGATTCTCTCTCTCTCTCTCTCTCTCTCTCTCTCTCTCTCTCTCTCTCTCTCTCACACACACACACACACACACACACACATACACATACATATTCTAAAACACACAAAAAACACACACTAAATCACACATATACTCTAAAACACACACATGAAACCACATACACACACTCTAACACACACACACATACTTCGAAACATACATACTAAATCACACATACACATATATTAAACCACACACACACATACACTAAACCAGGAAACATAGTAAATTATTCACACGTTGAGTAAAGAACCCTGTGAGATGCCTGGGACCCTGCATCCTGAGCCTTATCTGACCCCAAACAAGAGGCTCTCAGACACACAGAAGAATGACTGTGTCCCCCCAGTGACTACTTGAAGTCTATAAAGGTCCTGGCAGAACTCCAGCGGTGGCTCAAGATTACAGATCTCAGTAGATCTTCCAGTTCGGACTAGAGATGAAGAAAACAGGGCCTTGGACTGTGTCACATGCTAGAGTGCTGGCCTATGCATAGAGCCTTAAACTCGACCACAACAGTACATGATCCAGGCACAGTGGTGCGAACCAATAATCCCAGCACAAGGGAGGTACAGGCAGGAAATCACTTCAAGGTCACCTCCAGCTACACAAAGAGTGTTAGGCCAACCCAGGTTACATGAGATCCTGTCTTGGGTGGAAAGACGGAGGGAAAGAAGGAAGGGGGAGAGGGAGAGTGGAAGGGAGGGAGGAGTGGGAGAACAAAGGAAGGAAAGAAAAAAGAACTTGAAAGCAATTTATTTCCCATAATTAAAACAAGCATGTCTACTCCCTCACACACACACTTTCCGAAATGAAGACATTATCAAGAAGGAAACCACTAGCTAAATGATCAAATCTCCTATCATGAACATCTTTATTTCGTATGATTTTCCAAACTACACACACAGACCCAAGAATGAAACTCTACTGTCCTGGAAGATAAAATACACAGACATTTGCTGACAACCACCCCTTCTCAGAATCCTTTCACACCTTCCTGCCCATGAACATCCCAGATGAACAGACGATCTGCCCACAGAGAAGGTCCTGCACCTACGTTGTGACTGGCTACCTTAGGGCCAGCTCTCAGAGGGATACACTCCTAGCTGTCCACCATCACCCCTGCTGGAGAAGGAACACCGAGATGCTCAGTGCCCGTCTTTGGGGCTGTGATCGAAAGCATGCCACTTGCAAATGGAACTTGAAAGGTTTGCAGAGTGGAGCAGTGATACCCTGAAGAGGAAGCCATTAGGAGACTTGGAGACATCAGTGTCTGCTGAGTCCCCGCCTCTTTCAGAGGGTGAAGGCAGCAGGGGCAGAGAAAGGGGAAGGGAGAGGGGCTGAGATCATGAAGTATCTGTTCTCCTCAGAGCACACAAACATTTCCTAGAAACCCGGGTGGGAAGTCGGTTGGTAGAGGTCCCGACATTTCACAACCTCTGGGGGTGTGCAGGTGCTTAAACAGACTTGTCTTTGAGACGGCATCTTCCTGGCACCTGGACTCACAGGAATACTGTGTCCACTTCTCTGGGTCACAAGAATGCTTGTCCCTGGAGTCCCTGACAGTCACTTCCCACACAAAATGATCTATGGAAATGAAAGTATCTTGGAATTCAGAGTGAACTTGAGTTATCTAAACCTCCCATAAGATTTATTTTTCAAAACATGACAGCTTATAATTACAAAAAAAAAGACCTACAGTTTTGAGGTCATGCAGAAAAAAATTCAATATCGCATATACTCCAATATGCTAGTATTTAGGGAACTTTGATTAAGGATTCTAAGTTATAAAATATTTTTCTCATTTTTCTATACCCAATTTCATTTTTTTTTTCAAAAAAAAACTAGTAATAGAAACACAGTGGTTTAGCTAAGGTTACAATGCAAACCTCTGCATTCGAGTGCTTATCAATTTGTAATTAGGGTTGTTTTCTGTGGGTGTTATAATTCCCAGTAAGAATGGCACTTGAGTATCTGGGGAGATGATGCAGTGGGGGTAACTTGATACACCGACATGAGAGACTGAGTCTGGGTCCTCAGAAAGAACCCATGTCAGAGTCAGACATGGCAGCACACCTCTGCAGTAATCCCAGCATTCCGCTGGAGCGATGAGACGCGGGAACAGGAAAATCTCCAGAAGACCCTGTCTCAAACCAGGTGGGATGTGAGGATCAGTCCGTGAGGCTGTCATCTGACCTTCACACGCATGTCATGGCATGCTCATTCGTGCAGGCGCATGCACTGTCAACTTTACATGCATATCATGGCACATTCATTCGTGCACGTTCACACACTCTGACCTTTACATGCATATCACAGCACACTCATTCAGGCAGGCACATGCACTCTGACTTTTACATGCATATGACGGCACACTCATTCATGCATGTGCACACACTCTGACCTTTACATGCATATCATGGCACACTCATTTGTGCATGTGCACACACTCTGAACTTTACAGGTATGTCACAACAAGCTCATTCCTGCACACGCACACATGGGACGCAGTGATGGAACCATTAAATGGAAAATTTAGTAAATATCTGATTTAAAATTAAGATTCTAACTGAAAGAAATTTAACTATAATTTTAGGCAAAAAAATGCTACCCTAAGGTAATTTTCTTCTATGTATATATTTTCTTCTATATGTAACATTTGGCAAGAGGGTTTTCTTACTTAACTTGTACTGGAAGTTGGCAGAGCACAAGAAGACTTCTGCCTCACTTAACTGGTGCTCAGTGACCTCTGTACCCAGAGATGTGTGGTTGTGTGTCCGTCCCCTTGGCCAGCAGGACGAGGAGAATGCACCAGGTTGGCTTTCTGTGACCAGACAGGACTTTCTTCTGTGGTTTGTCTTCTCACAAAAGGAGCATTTCCCAGGCTGTTTGAGGAAGTTGGGCTGCTGCATGACCTCAGTGACATGTGATGAGGACCTTAGTTCTCCATCTCAGTCACCACGTTAGCACCAGGGCTGTGACAAAAGGGTACTGTCCTCAATACGTATTACCAAGGGTCCCTGCAGCTCTATTTTCTGAAAGTGGAGCCTGGCGCGGACCTTCCATGTTTACGGCTTGGCAGGCTTCGGCACACATTTGTCTTAGCTTTGATTGCCCACCTCCTCGCCCTCCTGAAAGAAGACCTAAATCCATTACTTTGGCGATTTTGCTTACTTCCTACTGTAAGAGGGAAATGAAGAGGGAAATGGGGGATGTGGTGCCTAGGATACAAGGCCAGGGTTGTTTCCACAACAGCAACAAAGAGAAAGAAAGAAGAATTGTAGGATACTCAATTAGCCCAAATGGAATGCAGAAATAGTACGCAAGCCGCATGTGCTGTGTGTCTTCTCAGAAAGACCAAGAAGAATCGACACAGGTGAAAGTGTCCATTAATATGTTAACTTTGAAAATTGAGGAATTGTTTTAGCAAGCTCAGAGAAGAGCGAGGAAGGCTGCAGAGATGGGCGGATGGGTTGGAGGGATTTTGTTTCAGACTTTACCCAAGAGGAAGGCTGGAGAGTTGCCTCATCCTGGTATCATGTTTCCGGCTGTGACAGGAAGAGACCAATATAAGAGATAAAAATAAAAAATGTGAAAAAAATCAAATTTCTAAGAAAGGCTAGACACAAGGTCCAGTAGCCTGCCCCGTGAAAGGAAGCAAGGAGGCTCAATCCTGTTCTGAAGGGGATGGGGGATGGAGGACTGACAGCTGAAAAAGCTGAAGGCCTATGCACCATCACAAGCCCCAGGTCTGCGTGAGCAACATGATGTCCCCTTGGAATGTCTGGATGTGATATCCAATCAATCCCGCAATAATTTGAAAAATCAATTCTCCATCTGAGCTGCAATAGGAAAGCACAAACTCTACCCGATAATGCCTCAAAACTCAGGCAGTGTAGCTATGCTGCCCCAGTTCCTCTGACCTCTGGGACCAGTGAGTCATGATCCAAGCTGTAAGCGAGCATTCCCTTGCACACAAGCTCCCATGATAAGGGCTTCAGCAAAAAGCTGCATCCATCCCAAGGACACGAGAGGGATTCCTAATTAAGAAAACACAATGCAAGCAATTGTCTATTTAGCATCATCCTCCTCAGGAGAAAGAATGCAAAGTCCTTACAAGCAACCCCTGGCTGCCCAGCTCAGGGGAAGCCCTGACTGTGGGTTTGCTGGATGTCTAGACCCCCAAGGGAAAGTATTAGTTGGCAAATATTCCCCGGGGCAGAAGGTGCCTTTTCTCATGAACCCCTCTGTGCTGTTCACATGAGACACAAGACTTCCCAGAGAGATGGACAAGTTAACACTGGGAACGGGGGAGGGGAGGAGGGGAGCCCGTGTTCTTGGAAAAACACGATACCAGTAAGAGGAAGGGGAAGTGTGGCCACCGTTTGTTCTGGGGGAGCTGGGCCTAAACCAAACATGCCTGATGACTCTGGTGGATGGCATCCCAAAACAAAGACAGAAATATTTATTGCCCAAGTTGCCAGGAGGATTTAGGATGAGCAGACTTGTTTGTGCTCCCATTTACAAATGAAGTACAATGTGCTTAAAAAAATCATGTGGATAAATTAGAAAGAGATTGCCTGACCAGTGAGAAATTCCCAAAATAGTAATTCTGTTTGCAGTGGACCTTTCTTCTGACTGCCCTTTCTCATCAGAGCATTTGCAACAGAGGAAATTCATATTTACTTTAAAAATGTGATGGCCAATCCCAAAGCAAGGTCCTGTCCCTGTCACTAAGCAGACGGTGTTCATCTCTGGGAGTGCCTCACTGGCCACCGAGTACATACAGCCAGTTCACACCTGCAGCCCACACACACCAGACCACACAGACCGGGGCTATCTCTTCGGTCTCAGCAGAAATTATTTTTTTAAATCAAAATCATGCTTTAGTGACAACAGTATCTGATACAGTTTACATTTTGTATGACACTTTAGAGTCTGCATGTACACATGTCTGCATATCAAGATGAATGGGTGAATGGAGATAGATAGATGATGGATGGATGAATAGATAGACAGACAGACAGACAGACAGACAGACAGACAGACAGATAGATAGATAGATAGATAGATAGAAATGCAGACAGACAGACAGATAGACAGAAAGGCAGATAGAGAGATAGGTAGGTAGATAGATACAGAAATACATTGCAGTACAAGGCTGTGACATTTCTAGGAGGTAGGGATGCTACATATTGCCACTTCCTGCTTAACAGATGAGGATCACAGGTCCAGGAGGATAACCTGGCTTGGCTCCTGTCGTCTGGTCAGTCAGAAGTCTGAATCCTTGCTCAACTGCCTCAGAGAGGTGAGCATCTTCCTGACTGTGATGACAGAGCAGCCATAGCTACCATCCTGCTCTCTACCTAAGAAGGAGACACCTAAATTAGACTCAGAACCTAGACACTCAGCCTGTACTTTATCAAGAACTTAAGGTAGGCACAGTTGGAGAAAATAGACTATTCAAAAGAAGCAGAAGGAGTCAGTCGTGTGGCTCAGTGGGTAAAGTGTGTGCCGTGAAGGCATGAGTTCCCCTTCCCAGAACCTGCACTACAAGGCAGATGTGGTGACTCACGCCTATAATCTGAAATCTAGAGAAGTCAGGAAGGGGATCCCAGATCTCACTGACAAGTTAGTCCTGCTGAGCTGGGACACTCCAGGTTCAGTGAGAGACCCTGTCTTCAAACAACAGTGGTGAGAAAGACCCTTGACATCCACCTCAAGCAACCACATGCACACACGCGCACATACACACATGCACATGCATGCACACACAGAGACACACATGCACACACAGACATATGCATGCGGGCACACATGCACACACAACACGCATACATGCACGTGTGCACGCACACACAGAGAGATATGAACATGCCATGCACTATCTTATAGAAAATATTTCAGACATCTAAAATAAGAAGCATTTTTGAGGTGGTCTGGCCTGATGAACCCACAGCCTAAAGAAAGCTCGTGCTAATAAGTCATTAGCATGCAGACCTTCCTAAATTATATCGGAACAGAGTCTCTGTTAGAACACCCACATTCTTAGAACTAAGTCATTGAGGTGGAGCTGAAAAGCAATCCCTGTCACTCCTGTCTGCTGTGACCTTCTGGGTCTTACCTAAGGGCCCCTCCACTGTGCAGTCCCTGAGTACTGAGGAACGACACTGAAGGCAACTGCCCCCACCACTCCAGAGACTTGTTTAAACTGGTTTCGTCTTTCACTGTCCAGGTTTACATAAACAAACTATTTTTAATGTTAATATTCCACAAACACGATGTGGAGAAGCAATGTCCCCAGGGCATAGAATTTAGTGAGTCAGGACTCTCTAGAATGTGACCAAAAGTTGACACATTTTTATTATTTATATTTACCAATTTACGCATTCCTTCATTTATGTGGTGTGTGTGTGTGTGTGTGTGTGTATCATGGCATACACATGGCCCTCACAAGGGGGTCATGTCAGAGGACAGCTTGGTGTGTATGTGTGTTTGTGTGTGTGTATCATGGCACAGCTTGTAGAAGTCAGTTCTCTCCTTCCAGGTAAGGTTCCAGGTAAGAGGCTGGAACATCAAGCTTAGTGACAAGTGACTTTACCCACTGAGTCATCTTGACAGCCTAAGGGTTTAAACTTTTGAAAGAGACATTCTCATGCATGACTGACTTTATGACATGAACCAGAGAAAAACCTTTTGGTCACCTGGGTTAGCTTCTGTGAACACAGGCAACTTTCAGGCCCAAGGTAGGGTCCAGAATCCTTCCAGGTACCTCTAGTACTGACAAGGTAGACCAGGTCATTATAGAAAACCCAATTCAATAAAGCAATAGATAGAATTGCCACAGTGTTCACATACGAACAAAAGCAAGAGTAAGAATTCTAGAGTGGAGAGAGGGGCAGAGGCAGTGGCTGGGACTGAACCACTGTCCTGGTGTGGGAGAGACGGGTTGCAGGTGGCCTCTCAGGACTTGGAGGTTACCCCTTTTCATTCGCCTTAGTAAGAATGTTTATGTCAAGACATTTATAGAAACTCAGAATTATCAAATGTCCTCACACCAGTTCCCCACTACCAGAAAGTCAGAACTGCAGGGAGGAGTGTCTACCTGAACAAAGAGAAAAGATCCATGGGAAAAACTGAAATCAAACCCAACATATTGCAGAGGTTGCGGGCAGGCACTCACTAAATGTCAGGCAGGCAAGTTCTCAGAATAAAAACACAACAGAGAGTTTGACCAGCCTGGGAGAGATGCTGGGACCCTCAGGGTAAACAGCCCAAAAACTAGAACCAGGAGGACTGGCTTAGCCCTGGCCACAGGGAAAGGCCTTCTCACTGAAAGCGTGTGCTCAGAGGAGACCATCAAACCCGTCAACACTGTTGTAAATAAACTCAGGCCACAGACAGGCAACACCTAATACAAGTGGACAAAACATATTCAGAGAAGTCAGAAAAAAAAAAAAACAACAACACAAACTAAAAGGAAAAATGTTGTTTCAACGACCATGGTGGAAGTGCCGTGCACAGAGACACCAGGCATGACTCAAAATAAGCAAGGACTCAGTACCTCATATGGCGCTATGTGTGTGTGACATTTCCAAACATGGCTGCTGTGACAAACGCTCAAGTCTCAAGTCCTTCTATGGTTTGGAGGTGGACACTCTTCCCAAAGAGCAGCAGCGTCTCTGACGCCTCACCCTGAAGCTGGATGAAATGGTGCATCTTTCTTGGTCAGTAGATCAAGCTGGGCTATGTCAACTCAGAAAATGAGTCCTTAAAAGTATCACGTCTGTTTGACTTCTCCTGTGCCTTGCTCCTGGAGCCTGTGAAAGTCACTCATCATGGCTGTCCTGGCTGGACTGAGAATCTCCATGAACACACACCCCTTGGTGTGTCTATCAGGGAATTTCCAGAAAGGTTTAATAGGGAAGACACACTGGGAGTTCAGAGGATACTCATCCATGAGCTGGAGGTCCCAGATTTAAGAAGGAAAAAGCATCCTGAAATCCAGCATTCCCTTCTTCGGGCTTCCTGCCTGTGCTTGCAGTATGGCAGGCTGTCTCACGCTCCTGCCACCGTGAGCTTCTACGTTGTACACAGAAGGCCCAACTTCATTTCTGGTCTTCTACTCAACAGACACAGTGGGTGAGTGCTAGCCATGGTTGATCCTGGACTCATCAGTGACAAGCAGTATAACTACTGCCTCTCTGGATCTCAGTATAAGTCTTGAGTTCAGATCCATACTACACTTCTAACTATTGTGAGTTTCCTTAAATGATGAACCTAAATTAACAGCGTATATCACTCCAGTCAAATGACACACAAATGTTCAAGCACTTGCCGAACTCCAAAGACTATCATTCTGCTCACAGGAGAATCCGTGGAACACTCCAGTCTATCCGTGCTACACAGTACAGCAGAAGAATCATGAGTGTCAGAACATCTGGAGATGATTCAACCTGACCACAACCCGGCCATAAAATTTGCATAGCCCTATTTTTTGGTGGTGTGCATAATAACTAATCATATTAGTCATTGACCTTGGAGGCCAAGCTATTAAAGCAATAGAATTCTTAATTCATTTAGTGCAGGGTTTATCAGTCTGTCTACAGAGCCCACTACATCACCCAAGCATGCGGTTGGATAAAGTCACCCCCCAATACAGCAAACCTTATCTCGCACCCTGCAGTTTCCAGAAGCAATTCTTCCTACGCTGGAGATCTGTTATCTGCTGGCTCCTTCCTAATGTGTTTCCTGGAATAGGTCATGAGTAGTTGAGTCAAAAGCTTCCATAGAATTGGCTCCACAGTAAGAGAAGAGGCTGCCGTGTGACCCTCAGATATACAATCTCCAAAGGCATGCCTCAAAACTAGACATCAAATGTACCAAAACGGACGGCAAACTATGTAGCTAAAATACTAATGTTCGCTGCATCCCCTGCGTTGAGAAACTATAGCACCAGAAGCACTGTGTAACCATGCTGTACCAGGTGTGTAACCATGGAAAGTGGCTTGCCTAAATAATCGCCACTTGCTAATTACTTTGGATCACATACCACACTTTCTAGTTTCAATCCACATACAAACCTAGTCCCGTGTGGTATGTTGAGAATGTGAAACACGTGTCAGCCCTTACATGCCCTCACACTTTCCTGTGGTCCGGGCTCATGGGAAACACTGACATAGTCTCCACCTGTCTCATCCTCCACTGCTGCGTCTCTTCCCCCCTTCAAGCCTCCCACAGAAGAATGAACACAGTGTGCTTTATAGAAAGAGTCAGGTGGGACTCCTAGGGGGTGAGGGTCTTTGCTGCTTATTTGGCCAAGAACAAGCAAAGGGCAGGTTGGGCTGCGTCCCTGAATAGTCCTACTGTATAGACCTCTCATGACTCTTTCCCTGGCCTTGATACCCCTCAGAGGACTCCATCTCTGCCCTACCCCAAACCCAGAGGACACAAGGAGAATCTCCATCCTTTTCCTTTCTCCCCACCTCTACCTTGGTCCTTTTCTCTTTGGTGTGTGGGTGAGAAGAGGGGTGCGGTGCACAACTGTGGTCAGAGAGCAATGGTGGATGTGGCTTCTCGGGTGGCTTCCATCCTTTTTAAAGTCTTTATTTTTATTATGTTTTGACGTGGACATTCTCTCTAGCTTGAAGCTCTCCTAAGGGTCAGGCTGGCTGACCAGCAAGTACCAGGGACCTACCCGTCTTTTCTTTATCAATACTGGGATTGAAGGCTGGGGCCATCATGCCTGGCTTCTTTCCCCATGTGGGTCCTAAAGACAGAACATTGGTGCTCGTGTTCACTAAGGAAGCACTAGTCTGAAATATCCCCCAGTCCATCCATATGAATCTTACTTTTCCCCCATCTCTACAGCGCACATCATTTTAGCGGGTAACATTTTCATTTGGGCTTTTGATTCTGTCCTCCTAATCTCCCTGGAACCCGGCCCTGGAAATCACCCCCTCTTGCCCTGCGTTCCAGCCCAGAGGCACTTTCTGCCTTCCTGCCATGCACTTAGTCTTGCCCATGCTATCTTTGTGTTTTAAATGCACTGTGTGTGTTTGCATCATCCCTTGCCCTTCTTACTTCCACATTGCCCGGACCCTCTTCCCTAACGCCCTCTTGAGGGAGTTATCTGAAGAGCTACCTACCAAGCAATGCGGCCTTGTCTGTCATAATTTACCTTGGGACTCTTTGGGCCATCTTTTCCACCTTCTAAACCCAGTCTCCCCACTCCTCATCGTCTCCTGCCCTTACAGCTGTTCTCTGGGGTTCCCAAGCTCAGGAAATCCGGATCACTCCGCTCCCCTTCCCTGGCCTTATTCTCCTTCCTCTCCATTACCGTTTTCAAGCCTGGCCTGGTTTCTTCCCATTCTTCTCTCTGTCTAGCAGATGACAAGTACGTTCTAGACTCCGATGACTCCTCCCCATTCTTGCTGACAAGGATAACTTACTTTCAAAGCATTAAATGCCACACAGACACTCACAGGCCTCAAGGTCAAGGGCCTATCTTTCAACTTGTATGTCTTCAACGTACTCGCCATCTCAGCTGTCTTTTTTCTGACATCCAGAGGTTCATCACCCAGGGCCAAATCTTTACCTTCTCCATGGTGGTCCCTACATCCATCTAAATATAAATACCAAATCTTTTCTCCCCCAAGTATTTACTTCGTCTTCTTGCCACATGTTCTGGTTTGTTTTGTGTGGCTGTGATAATTGCCATGACCTAAAGCAACTTGGGGAGGAAATTATCTGTTTCAGTTTACATTTCCAGGTCTCAGTCCGTCATCATGGGACGTCAGGGCAGACACTCAAGCAAGAACTAAGGCAGAGCGCTGCTTACTGGCAGTGTTGCCCACAGTGGGCATGGCCCTTCTACACCAATCACCCACCAAGACAATAAATATGCCTACAGGCCAATGTCATCAAGTCAGTTCTTTACTTGAGGTTCTTTCTACCCAGGCAATTCCAGGCTATGTCACGTTGATAATAAAAAACTCACCAGGACACCACAATTCTTTCTGTCCCTGTCTCTGGTCTCTACTGCATATTAAGGGATTCTAAGATTATCTTTAGGGCACACTAATCATCTCTACTAACAATACAGTTACAAAGATCAAATACTTTCTTCTTTGTAAAAAATATGCCTGAGCTGGCTTTCAATTACTTTTTATAACCCAACTTCCCATAATCCCTAGCATTGTCATCACACCCTTCCGAATGACCACCTTGCCAAGTTCCTTCATTTCCTGAACTGTAAGGTGGTCCTTCTGATGCCAACGCTTGCTGTGCATCTGCACCTGGGCAGGTCCTGGTGCCTCTAAAGGCCAAGTCAACAGTTTCTTCACAAACCACATCCTAATCCTCCCAGCTCGCCCCATCCTCTGCACCCAGTTGTCACTTTTATAACTTGATCCTGCTTTTTATAATACCACGATAGAGGCATCTATCCCCTCACCACACACTCAGATTAGAAAGTTCCAGAAACAAACTTAGCTTTTCTCTCCTGTGTCCACTTCCTAACAGTGCCTTGCTCTCATCAGGCGTTTAGTAATGTTGATGACTATGTCAGTCGTCCTCACAGTTGTTAAGAGTCAGGCGACACCTTTGAGCTGATACTGGACTCATGGGATTCTTGTCCAATGACATCAGGCTCTCTGGGCTTAGTATTATACACATAAGATGTAAAAAAAAAAGTCTGTTACAGTATAGGGTGATGGTGAGACCTAAGCAATGCCTGATATGTGATGTTGTTAGGATGTATATCATGAAAGTTTGTTTTGAGTCAGACTCTCAGTAGCCCAGGCTGACCTTCTCCAGTTAAAAAAGGATAACCCTTAACTTCTGATCCTGCTTCTGGAGTCCCAGCAATATGGGCGTGTACTACCTACCATGCCTGCTTTGTGTAGTGCTGGGAAGTGAAACTGAAACCACGCATGGTGAGCAAATACTCTGCCGACGAAGCTGCTTTTGCTTTGTTCATTTTTACTTTGCCAAATCTTATTAGAAGATTCAGATTTATGTAATAACTAGTGAAGGGCAAAAGGCCTCGAGATGAAGGTAAGACTGAAAGTGGATGGAAAGAGCGGGAACAGGACCGAGCATTCTCAGCAGCACGGTAGCATTGTCCAGAAGAGGAAGCACGCGTGATGGGGAAAGGAAATCTTAGTGGGGATTTGATGAAAGCAAAAAACAAAACAAAACAAACAAAAAAAACCCACTATCAGTAATTTAACATTTTCATAAATCTCATAAATTGCTGCTTATTTTTATTTTATTTATTATGTTTGGGGCTTTGGGGGACAGGGTATCATGTAGTTCAGGCTAGCCTGGATCTTTGTAGCTGAGGATGTCCTTGAACTCTTGGTCCTCCTGATTCCGTATCACAAATGCTGGGGTTACAGGCATGAGCCACTGTGCCTGGCTCCTCATATTTATTTCCGTAAATAATTTCCCCCTCTGGACCAAAGGTATTAACATTCTTCATAAATATGCATGGTATTTGAGCTTGGAATTGAGCTTCTGGGAATTTACATTAAGTAAAGTTCAACACAACGAAGGAGAAATGCACCCACTGCTGTACGACCGAAGAGGGAAACCTGCTTTAATTGCCATAGAATGACATAGATGAAATAAACCTTACCACATCTGCAGAAAGAGGCACTTCCGGTCCTCCCGACTCCGCACCCGGGATGCTAAGCGTGTGCTAGCACACCCAGTCTGTGTTACAGGGGATGCTGTCCGGGGCATCCAGTCCAGGCAAACCTTCTACCAACTGAGCCAGATCCCAGCGCCTCACACTTGGAAATAAGAAATAAACATTACCAATCACTCACATCTTTATTCATTCTTTCCTGTTCAGACTTGCCTCCAAGGGGATCCTGCCTCTTTCTGCTTCCTTATAGCTCCCCAGCTGTCAAGCATTCTTCCTGTGGGCTATGGATTAAACAAATTCAGAAAAACAAAGCCAACTAGAGGAAATCAAGACAAATCTCATGGCAAGTAGCAAGTCTGGAACAAAAGTCTCACTGTAGAAAGGTATACAGGTGGTATGGTTTCCAGGTCAGAGTCCCAAGCACGTTGAAACCAAGCCATTGTTCTGGATGGTTCTATCATAGCCTAGCTATTACCCATCACAACAATGGAAGAGAACCCTAGATTAAGGTCATAAGCGTGTCCGATAATGAGAACTCTTTAGAGCTTCTATTCAGTTCAGGAGAACAGCATAACATGCGAGAAGACAGTGGGGCAGGACATGACCCCATTTACAAAGCATGTATTGACTTTGGCTATCAAGCCAAATTGATTATTAAAATTTAAGTCAAAAGTAAGACTACAAGAGACACTAGAACTGCATAAGTACAAGCTGCACCCACACGTGACCCTTCAGATGCGCCCAGTGTTCAAAGAACAAGCAATTTGCACCAGTGCGCAGAAAATCAGAGTCTCTGATGTGAAAGTTTATTACTACTGACCTAGGAAGTGAGTGTGTCTGGTGCTACCTCCATGCCAAGGAGCAACAGATAGAAACGGTTCTTGTTTTTCAGACTCTGCAGAAACAGAAGCTTAATCCAGTGCAGTAAGTTGAATAAAGCGGCTATGAAAACACAAGCAGAATGACCAGACCAAAGGCGATTCAGGGTCTTTCCCAGGAACCTGCACTGGGTGATAGTGAGCAAGTGACACATGGGTGGGGTTGGGGGACATCCAGACGCTCCCAATGGCCACAGTGCCATTCTGACATGAGAACCGAGACCTCTAGCTCTAATGAACATGTGCCACCTGGCCAATGTCAGATCTAATTACTCTTTTTACTATTCCAGCCTTCATGGATATGACGATCCTTTCTCAGCACATAGCAGAAGCAAGATGACTAACTATTGGATATGCAAGCCAAAACTCAACTAGGAAAAAGCAAACTTCAAATGTGATGTGGGATGCCCCTCTGTAGGCTGTGAATATGTTTTATTACCATTGGTTAATAAAGCAGAAGCCATCCACTGAGTTTTAAGACAGGGTCTCTCATGGGCAGGGAACTCACCAAGTTCTCTAGGCTGGCTGGATCCCTAGGGCTCTCTGACATGGGGACTGTGAGAACACGCTGCCAAGCCAAGCCCAGCTTTTTTAAAACGTGGATTCTGGAGCTCAATCCCTGATCCTCATATTATAAGGACAGTGACCTCCCAGCTAAACTATCTCCTTGGCCCAGACACTTGTGATGTGACACCATGACCCATGGCTGATGGGGACAGGCTGAAGAGCAGCTCCCCCTTCCCCAACCCACCCCAGGCAATGGTGTCTTCTGAGCAGGGCAAGACAGGGCAGTGACTGAGCTTCACAGCAGGCTGGTAGACACCTGTGGGACTCACACTTTACCTCAAAGAATTGATGGAGTGGATTCTCCACTTGCCAAGAGCCACAACAACTCGAGGCTAAGGAAGACACAGCAACGGGGAGCTCCCCCACCAGACTCCATACAAGTGTTTTCTCCTTCCTCTAGGGCATTAGAAAATGAGACAGGGGCACATGCGCTGAACCCCTGAAAGATGGACTTTTAAGTGCTTTTTCCCCTTGGGGACAAAAAGGAGGAGAGGGAGGAAGAGCTAGTTAGAGTGTGGAAGGGGGGGGGGTGAGATAGCCTCCAGGAGCCATTTAATAAATGACTGCTTGTCCCTGAGTATCTGAGCAATGTTGGAAAATAAGAAAGAAGGCTAAAGGGCAAACTGAGCCCTCTGGCCCAGCTGAGATTTGCAGGCAAGGCTCTCTCACGAGGAATGGAGGCTGAGGAGAAACTCCACCAAAGAACCAAGCCAAGATCCTCAGGCTGATGAGGAATTTCCACATTACCCTGTTTCTTTCTCCCCTCTTCAGCCATACAATGCACATTTTAATTGCACTGGAATTAACAGAGACCATTTCCACTGGGGAGAGATTAAATACTATTCGGTTTTGTTTTTGTTCCAAACAGAACTGAAATAACTTTTTAAATTTCAAGTGGCCTTAAAATAAATATTTTCATGGCTCATCTTAAGACTGCATTTTCACAAAGGAAAACACCTTTGAAGGCCAAGAGCCTGGCAGGAGAACAGGTGTTAATTTTTTATTACATTTATTTATCCATTCATTTATGGGGGTGTGCAAAAGTAGGTGCATGTATGGGAGAGACCAAGAAGGTCGGGGGCAATTTGCTGTGGTCGGTTTTCTCCTTCTACAGTGTGGGTTCCAGGGACTTAACTCAAGTTGTCAAGCTTGGAGGCAAGCACCTTTGCAAGGTGAGCTGTCTTTCTGGCCCCAGAGCCTGCATTTTAAAAACGTTCACAGCTCTCCACATAAGGTCTAGCTCTGAGGAAATATTGAAGGTTTGATTCTTAAATGAGTTGAAGAGAGAACAGCCATGAGGAGTTTATAATGATAGTCAATAACAAACAGGGAAACTGAGGCTTTTTCTGTACATACACACCTACACACTCGCGCACATATACACTCACACACGCCACACAAGATTGCAGTTTAGACAAGTCTTTCTTAGAGCAAAATTTTATAAGAAATGTTCAGGGGGTCTTACAGTTTCCGTGCTACATGGCAAAACTGGACTCATTCTGGTAATAATTATCTTAGAGAAAAAAGTTGCTAAAAGCACATGATCAAATAGTAAATATGAGCAAAATCAAACTCCATTATTGATGGAGCTCAGCAGAGGAGGGAGGAGGCGTCTCCTGCTAAGTAACTGTGCTGGACTGTTGACTAGGACAGGATGCATATGCCTGCATCTGCTGCACTTTCCTTATTTACGGGGTCCTGAGAGGGCACCGCATCCTGCACCGACCCTCGTGGCAGGCAGCACGCACCATTAGAGGCAGCACTTGGTAGCCGTGTCCTTTAGGGCAGCTGGCGTCATTACATGATGAGATGGTCCCTAATTGGGCTATTGATTTTTCCCCTTCTTTAATGGACTACTCTCTCCCAATAAACTCCTAAATTGAGACTTTACTGATCCACAGCCACGCTGTCATGAATGCACACGGAACTGTGCATTCTAAGCACACGGGGCATTGCTGTGTGGGTCACTTTACTGTGGCAACACCAGAAGAATGGATCTGGACCACTTTGAATAGACGCAGGTCTATGTGAGCACCAAGCAGGTGTACCCTCTGTCATTTGACTTCACTCAGTCCTAGACACACTCTTATGATATGGAAATTCTAATACTCCCTCTGTAGATGGGCAGCAGGGGCTTGTAAAGGCAAGACCATGTCCATATCAAACAGCAAAATGCCGAGCCGGCATTCCCCTGAGGAATCTCAACCCCTGTGAGTGGAAATCAAGGGGAAGAAGTGAGAAGAAAGGAAAGGAAAGGAAAGGAAAGGAAAGGAAAGGAAAGGAAAGGAAAGGAAAGGAAAACACAAACTATGTGGTTGGCAGGACAGGTATGGGCCATTTTCCATCATCACGGATGGTGCTAGGGCCTCACAACTTTCTAATGTTGAAGCCCCACCTCCCAGCAGGATGGGAATTAGAGGTGGGAGATTCATGAAGTAATTAAGGTTCTATCAGGCTGTGGAGATGGGGCCCTCATGAAAAGATCAATGATTTAAAGAAAAGGGGGGAAATGATCTGTCTGAAAGGGGGCTACAGAGAGCAGGGTGGTCACCTGAAAGACAAGAGAGTCTTCCGCAGATCTCGACCACACTGGGATCCCTGCTCCACACTAGAAGCCTCCAGAAGAGCAAGTGAGAAACATCTTTCCCCCCAAAGAACCTGTCTAGGGTCTTTTCACTGAGTCATTACCTAGTTCGTGTTCACGGGCACAGACCAACAGCTTGAGTAAGGATGAACTGTCGAGAAACTGGGTGATGTGTGTGAGCCGGGTGGAGCTCATGAAATAGGAGAGAGATGAGCTATGTAGAAATTGCTAGAAAAGACTCTAGGAGAGCCAGCACATGGGACACTGCACACTCACCTCTTCTCTAAGCCTTAGTAACTGGGGGAGAAAGGTAGAAGTGAAACGGCTACCTTGGTCTTGGTTTGAGTGGAATCCTGACACTTCGGTCAACTTCAAATCCCATCTCATGTAATACAGAGAATATTCTGGGTCAGCTCCTCAAATGCTACAGCCCCAGAACACTTTGCCCCTAACACCACCCAGCAAAGGACCAGCTGCACTGACGACCCCACTCCTAAATTACCTTCTTCCATTATCAAATTCATAGACGAATATTCAGAACATTTCAGCTTTAGATGACTGGAGAACTACAGCTTTTTCCATAGACGCCGACCTCATGTCCTCCGTGACTAATCCTTTTATTTTTGAAGTACATCTGTCATCCAACAGTCACACTGTGACCAACTTAAACTCTGGTGCTCAATGTCTCAAGAGTTTAGTCAAAGGTTTTTCCATATGCGCTGTCACAGAACGGTGTCGATGCCCTGAAAATTCCATGTGTGCACTCTTTCCCCCCCCCACAACAGCCCTCAGCAACCTCCCATCCCTGCACTCACTTTGGTTTTGCATCTTCTAGAACATGGCGGAGCCAGAACCAGGTACTCTGCACCCTTTCACGTTGGCATCTTCGCCACAAATTCCTCCTTGGAGACACTGTGAAACTTCAGCAGTCAAGACTCCAAGAAATTCCAGCAGGCACATGTCTTTGTGAAAGCATGGCCAAACCAAAAATTAACTTTTGTGTCCTGTCACGCCTCATTCCAAAGAAGACAGACCGACCGCATTGAGCATTGTCGGTATCACCAAAGACAAACTTACAAATGGTCAATATGTGCAGAGAACATGGTGAGGGCTCCCAAGCTGAGACCCTAAAGACACACTGCCTGGAAATGCGGACTTTCAAGACTGGTCCTCTTAGCTCTTGTGTCTCTTGTCAGTGAATTCCTCCAAGTACTGGGCCTGTCAAGGAGCCATCACGGTTGGGTAGAGTCTCATGGGACCTCATCTTCCCTAGACATAGACGGTTAATGGTGGCTGGGATTGCCACCATTAGTGTGTGCTATTGCCAGTAACAGACTCTCACTCAAGTAAATGATATCCCTACCCCTATTCAAGTGAGCAGCCTTGATTACATACCGGGGGTGACAGAGTCCAATAGTAAATAAGAGAAAAATGGACATGGAGTGGCATGTGGGGAAGAAAAGGCATTTGGTGAGAGCAGAGGGCGAGCGAGGAAATGAGGGAAGAGCAGGAATGTGGTCAAAGTATTTTATGCGTGAAATTATGAGAGAATAAATTTATTTTAAAACTAGAAAGCCAGATTTGCTCTTCCTTTTCACATATACTGGAACTAAAAATGGACCCCCAAACTTTTCTACTTGGACTAATTCTTGGAAATTTTGGGGTCTCTCCAAGTAGCTCTGGCTGTCCTAGAACTCTATGCAGACCAGGATGGCCTGGAACTTGCCTGCCTTTGCGTCCCGAGTGCTGGAATTAAAGGGATGCTCCAGCACACCATTAGTAATGCTGGGTATTTCAAGTCCTGCTTCCTGTCTTTAGAAGGCAGCGCAGACCTCAGCTGCTTTGGTGGCATGCTGTCGTTTAACCACTGGACTCAGAGAGAACGCAGGCAGGCAGAGAGCAAGCCACCTACCGCCTCCTCTGCTCCAGCCTGACTTTGGGTATGGGCACTGGACGTACACTGGAGGCCACAGCTGTTCTCAGATGGCCTGACTTTGGGTGTGGGCACTGGACCCATACTGTAGGGCACAGCTGTTTTCAGATGGCCTCTGGATTCCATGACAAAGAAGATGCTGGGGAAAGCATCCAAGACTCGGCTTTTAACCTGAGGAAGAAAAGTGTGTATTCCATGGCCAGCTGTTCTTAGCTCTGGAGGCAAGGAATTTGGGATTGAGGGGCCTGTCCTGTGAATTGCCAGCCCATGCCACAGCTGTACCCTTGGGCTCTGGAAGACTGCAGTGTGTTGCCAGCCAAAGGGCCTGCATGCCAGAGGCTGTTTCCTAGCTCAGAACCCTCCAGTGGCACAGAGATGCATCTGTGGGAGTGGGTTACAGCTCTGCTCTGATTGCACAAAAGCTTTTGAATGAACAGGCTAATCTCAAACCAAAAGATCACAACAAACAGGCCAAGCATGTGGCATGTGACTGTCATTCCAGCACAGGGAATGGAGGCAGGAAGATCAGAAGTTCAAGGCCATCCTTTGCTGTACGGCACAATGCCAGCCTGGACTATATGAGACCACATCTCAAATATTTTAAAGACTACAGTAACACATCTACCTACTGTAGTAACAGTTACTGTCCTGTGGGCAAAGCATCTTTGTGCTCACGAGCAACCATGTCTTCAAGTCCTCAGCTTCACCCAGGCACCAACCAAGACAGGTATGGGGAAAATATTGCGTCTGAGATGACAAGATTCGGTCTGTTTTTCTCACCATTCCTCCCTAAACAATATAACATATCAGCTATTGATGCAGCACTGACGTTGTGCTATGGATTATTCGTCATCTAGAGATGATTAAAGTGTAGGTAGGAGAGATGGCTCAGCAGGTGAAGGTGCTTCATGCAAGCCTGGTAACCAGAGTTCAAACCCTGGGCTCCACAGGCTGTCCTCTGATCTCTATACACATTCTGTGGCATGAGCACACATACATGCACTACACACGCACACACACATATATGTACTCCATACACACACACTGTGGCATGAACACATATCTATGTACTTTATACACACACATCCACACACACATATATGTACTCCATACATACACACACACATTGTGGCATGAACACACATACATGTACTCCATACACACACACACTGTGACATGAGGACATATACCTGTACCTCATACACACAAATACACACACATACACACAACTGTAGCATGAGAACACATACATGTACCTAATATACATGCATACACACACATGCACTGTGACATAAGGACACATATCTGTACCTCATACACACAAACATATACACACACTGTTGCATAAGCACACATACATGAACTAACACACATACACACACACACATACACACACACACACACACTTTAAAAGCTGAAATGAACAAAGTGTAAAGACCTTGGCATTAGTCACACACAAGCCTAGCATCCTTTTGCACAAGGCATCTGAATGGAACCAGCTCCCTGAAAGTACTGTGCAATGGATCCATTAGCAAATCACTGCCTGCTATTCCTGCCTGTGACATGCAGCTCAAGGAGGTCGCTGGCTTTTCACATAAGACTCTTTTTCCTAACTGGGGGCATGTACTAGATATTATTATAGGACTTTTAATATTTCATTTTTATTACATGTGCATGATTGTTCTGCCTGCATGTAAGTCTTGTGCATCACATGTGGTGCCCAAAGAGACCAAAGAGAGCATCAGATCCCCTGGAAGTGGATGGTTGAGAGCCATGACGTAGGTGCTGGAAACTTAACATAGGTCCTCTAGAAGAGAGTCTATTTTTTTCTCTTAAATAACATTGCTCTGGTACTATTCCTTCAATGACCAGATCTTACTGTATAAAGATAAACAAAAGGCCACTCTCCAGGCTCCCATAGGATATGATTTTTATATTAAAAGGCACATACAGGTTGAGATGTAAGACTCTAACACGGCTATCTGAAAAAGGATACTCTGTGTGTGTGTGTGTGTGTGTGTGTGTATGCACACACACTTTCAACATACTTATTGTCGTATTTCAATTAGGTACAAAGTATCAGAAGAAATCAAACAACGACTATGATGCTTCTTATTATCAACTTGGAAAGATCTAGAGTCACCCTGGAAACAGTTTCTGGGCATGTCTATGAGGAATTATCTAGATTAGGTCAACCCTAGCTATGCCTGTGAGGGATTAGGCTAATTAATCTTAATTAGGTTTTTGGAGGTGGCACAACCCTCCCCAGCAGTGGGCGGTGCCACTCCCTGGGCTTGGGTACTGAATTGCATTAAAGGGAGACCACAAGCCAGCAGGCACATCCATCTCTCTCTGTCTCCTGGTGGCATGGCACCTGACCTGCTGGCTCAAGCTCCTGCTGCCCTGACTTCCCTACCAAGACTGCACCTTTGAACTACAAGCCAATCAAAAAGCCCTTCCTTAAATTGCTTGAACTATGAGCCAATCAAAAAGCCCTTCCTTAAACTGCTCTGTCGGGCATTTTATCATCAAACCACAACCCATAACTAATTCAGTAAGTTAGAATGAGAAGTTTCCCATAAAGACTTTCAAAATCAGCAGGAAGGCAAGGCAATTGGGCTGCCTTTTCAGGCACGGGAGCATCTTGTCTGTGATGCTGACCTTTAATGTGTTGTCTATTGTGTCTGATGTGCATAGGCACACACATGATAGTTTTCTCCTCTATTAGATCCACTGAAGCACTGGAATTTCTTTACAGACCAAGGTAAAGGCTTTGCCTTTGGTGGCTTGTTTTATCTGACAGCCTTAACAAAGCAAGTGTCGCTAAGTAGAGGTCTGGATTCCTTAAGAGATCAACGCTGCAGACTCTGGCTTGCCCAGATACTAGCCTGGGACCAACTAAAGTAGAGATTCCAAACCCCACATCTCATTTTCATGTATGCTGATTGCTGTCAGATGGCATTCCACCAGGAATCTAAAGGAAGACAATAACACAGGCTAGAGGTGACAAGCCTCTGTGGGTGTTCATGTGTGCATGTGGATTGACGTGCATGTGGATTGACGTTCATGTCACCCGTGTGTGAGCAATGGAGGGCAGAGAACAACTTCTGTGACTTTCCTTGAGTGCTAACCACCTTCTCAGTGGGGAGACAAGGTCTTTCACTGGCCCAGAATTTATCAATTTGCACAGTCTGGCTGGTCACAAGCCCCAGGGACTCACTTGTCTCCACCCTTCCAGAGCTGGGATTACAAGTGCATGCTGCCAGGACTGGCATTTTTAGCACATGTTCTGGGGGTTGAACTCAAGGCCTAAGGCTTGCAAGACAAACACGCTCCTAAATGAGCTGGTGCCATAGTATGGAGAGTTCCCAATCTGCGAGTCACTTGTTCTATTAGATCTGGTTAAAATTCGTAGACCAGAGTTCAGTTTCAGCCTCAGCTCTCCCCGGAATGCTTCTATGTTCTGACGTCAACATGTATGGATAGATCTGAGGAGGCTCCACTCCTAGCCTGTCTCCACTGTGGTCCACACTTGGCATTGATTAATTTATTAACCCAACAGGTCCCCAGGGATGGCCTTTACAGAAAACACGTTGAATTCTTTTGTGTGAATGTCTCAACGCTGCTGTTTGTGCTCCTCATTCCCCTCTCTTTCTTGCCAGCAAAGTAAGTTATGTTTTTAAGTGTTTGGAAACAAGAGAGGGACAGTGTGTCTTAAATGTATTACATGCACACACACACATGCACACATGCATACATGCACATACACTCACAACACACATGCACACACACACATATACACACATACACTCACACCACACACACACATACTGAGAAAGAGAGAGTGTCTGTGTTCTCAGCTATCCCCTGCATCCAGAAGCTGAGAATATAGACTTGCCCTCTGACCTCCTTAATTATCAGTGGTGAAACTCCCTTTCCAACAAGACGCATAACATTTGAGCTTCCTCCAGATCCCACTGTGTCCCCAGCCCATCTTTAATCCAACAAGTGTCAGTTTTAGGAGATGCAAAATTATTCCCAGGGCAAATTCTACCCACACTATTGGTTTTTTTTTGGGGGGGGGGTATTTGCAAACATTTAACGTTCAGAGTGAAGTAGGTACCACCAGGGTTAGCCAGAAACTGTTTTGGTGGGAAACCCAGAGCCCACTGCTCCCAGGCTCCACCTGTCATCCTGTCATGTAGGGCTTGTGTTAGCCCCCACTCTCCTGAGCAGAGGAAACTGCTTCCATTCCCACAACCACACAGCCAACTCTCACACCAGCAGCCACAAGCCTTAGGAACCTGTAACTTTCAGCTTCTAAATCGCCAACAATTTGGATTTCCAGGGGGAAAATAATACTGAATTGGAAGGTAATCACCTCACGCTCTGTACAAAACCTGAGCTGCCACTGTGACAGACCAGACGTGAGTCCGTCATTTAAAGAGGCATTAGCCACATGCATCCCAGCCCAGGGTCTCCCAAATTTCCTTGCACAAGATAGAAAGCTCACAATGGAGGCTAAGGGTGTAGCTGAGTGGTAGAGTGTTCACCTAACATGCATGAAGCCCTGGGTTCGATCCCCAGCATCGCATAAAACAGGTGTGATGGCACAGGCCTGCAATGATCATAGGCTCAAGGTCAACCTCAGCTACAGAGCAAGATGGAGACTAGTCTGGGCTATATGGGACCCTGTTTAAAAAGGGGGGAAGGCAAAAAAGAATTCTTACTTTTATCATCAATATAGATTTGTATAAGAAATGGAGAAAGTTAAATGAGCCAAGCACTTGCTTTTCAGTTTTTCACCTCATTTTGCTTTCTAAACATTAGTGCTTAGCCAAATCATAAGACTGTATCTAGCCTGGGAAAGAAGAGCAGCTGTACTCTAAAACTAAAGCCAGTGAGAAAGTGAGCAGTTGAGAGTTCAAGTCTCTAGCAGCATCTTTCAGGTCTTTCAGAAATAAGGATTTTTAAGATATTTGAGGATTTAAAGAAACCTAACAACATTTAGAAACATAATGACGTTCCAAAGAGAAACATTTTTTTACACGTATGGGTGTTTTGCCTGCACATATGTGTACATGTATTGCATGTTTGTCTCATGCCCTCAGAGGCCATAAGAAGGAATCAGATCCCCCGCGACTGGAGTTACAGAGGGCTCTGAGACACCCTGTGGGTGCTAGGAATGGAACCAAGATCCTCTGCACGAGCACCTAGTGCCTTTAACCACCAAGCAATCTCTTCATACTCCCCAAAGAATCCCTCAGAGGTAAATTCTACATCCTCATGTCTGCTGCATTCAGTGAAGACTGATCCTAATCTAGCTTTGGGGAGCTGGAGAGGTGGCTCAGCCTCTGGCTGCTCTTGCATAGGACCTGGGCTTGGTTCCCAGCATCCACACAGTGGCCCACAGCCATCTGTAACTCCAGTGCCAGAGGCTCAGGTAGCTTCTTCTGGTCTCTGGGGGCAACTGAAGACATATGTAGCACGTATTCAAACACTATACACATAAGTTAAACACTTCTGAGTGTATGAGCTTGAATGAAACCAGGTTCCACTGTGTGCTGTGAGCGCTAGAGGAGGGGCTAACCTGCTCTAATGACACAGGTAGCCTGGGGCAGGCAAATGCCTTAGCAATTCCTTAGCACTAACTGAACTGCTCGGTCGATCACCTCTCCATCTAGACCCAGACTTTAAACATGAGAGTCACAAGAATCGCGAAGGTCACTGCGGTAAGCTGGGGCCGTGGCATTGCACAGCTGCAGCGGCAGAACGCTCTGTGGAGTGAAAGTGAACGTGGAGCACGGCGCACATCCTGTGCAGAGGAACAGGCAGCTCTCAGGTCAGCTGAGCCACTTTATAAGGAAGGAAGCTGCAGCTTGGAGAACATGCTTGCCCGCACAGAAGCTCATTGGTAAAGGATACTGCAGCTCAGCAGAGGAGTGTGTAGACAGGGCAGCTGTCCACAGCCAAGGGGAAATCAGCCAAGGCAGGGAGGCACCCTTATGGGAGATGCCTGATGCTGGCCTGGCCTGTCACCTAGTAGGGACTGGGAACCAGGCAAGGTCACTGTTCAACCCAAGTCTTCCAGCTTCTGCACCCCGTGGAGATCTGAGGACCCTGAGCCACCACAGAGAGCAGAAGAGCACAGGGACGGAGGGAGAGAAGAGGGAAACAAAAAGTTCCGGAGAAGTTCCAGCGGGCCAGGCCAAGATCTGTCAGGAGAAGGGAACAATCTATGAGGTGTTTGTGTGTGTAGAGGGGGTGCAGGCTGCACTGGTATGTCAGACTGAACTGACTTTGCAGTGTGAAGGCTCCCTGAAAACTGCCATGCATGCTGACATGCTGCAAGTCACAGAAAGGAACAAGCAGACATCAGTAAGGCTGGGGGCACAATCTCATCTACCCTCTTCAGCCCAAGGTGAAGAACTAGACCCTGCAAACCCCTTAACCTCAGGGATGAGGCAAATGGGCAGAGGAGTGTATGTGTGATCATGTGTGCGTGGAGCATGTGTATGTGCGATTGTGTGTGTGAGTGAGCATGTGTGTGAGAGCGTGTGTGCGAACATGTGTGTATGAGTATGTGTGTGTGAGCATGAGTGTGAGCATATGTATGATCATGTGTAATTATGTATGTATATGAGTTTACATGTATGTGTGATTTGTGGGTATGTGTATGTGAGTGTGTGTGTTGAGGAATATTTGTACACTGTGAAAATGTATTGCTGTGATTGGTGTAAGAAAAAGCTTAATGGCCAATAGCTAGTCAGGAGATGAAGGCAGACTTTCTGGGCAGAGAGAAAAAGAAAGAGGAAAACTCGAGGTGGGGAGAAAGATGTCAAGAGACAAGAAGAGGAAACAAAAGGTACAAATGAAAGAGAGGTAACACCACATGATAGAACATAGATTAAAATAAATGGGTTAATTTAAGTTATCAGAGCTAGTGAGAAACAAGCCTAAACTGCAGGCCAAGCTTTCATAATTAATAAAAACTCATCTCTGGGTCATTATTTAGGAGCTGGTTGGTGGGACTAAAAAGCTTGAGGTGTGTGTGTGTGTGTGTGTGTGTGTGTGTGTGTGTGTGCGCGCGTGCGTGCGCATGCTCTCACTGCAAGCCCCAGATGAGCTGGTCTGTAAACCTGTGGGGACGCCCCTGTCCTTGCTTCTCATCTCACCACAGGAGATCTGGGATTACAGACACACAAGACCACAGCTTTTCACATGGGCTCAAGGAAGACAAACTCAAGGGTGTGTGGCAAGCACTGTACCCACTGATCCATCTCCCTGGCCCCAGACGATCAGCTTGTAAAGGCTGTGGTCTGTGGTCAGAGGACAGATCAGCCTCAGCCTCCAATCTCTGCCATTCCGTAGCCATGAGATGAGTCTCTTCTGGAGTGTCGATTTCTTCATCTGTGGAATAGGGTCTTCCTGCTGAGAATGGTCCTTGGGAAGGTGAAAATTAAGATGCAAGTATTCCAATACCTGCCAGGTGTGTCCAACCTACACACCATTGGCTGTATGTAACCTAGGTGCTGCTGTTGGCGTATGTAACCTAGGTGCTGCTGTTGGCGTATGTAACCTAGGTGCTGCTGTTGGCATATGTAGCCTAGGATATGGCTGTTGGCGTATGTAGCCTAGGGTACTGCCTTTGGCTGTATGTAGCCTACGGTACTACCTTTGGCTGTATGTAGCCTAGGTGCTGCTGTTGGTGTATGTAGCCTAGGATAGCTATAGATTTAGCTATAAACTCAACATAAGCTCAAAAACGTAAGCATTATGAAATTCTGTGTGTGTGTAATTTTTTTGTAGCTGGATTTCCTAGCTCTCAGGTATGAACTTTGTATATGACAAAGTCACCTTGTAGCATTGTTCAAACTTTGGGCCTGCCTACAAGGATTCTGGTACATTGACTAGGTTTCAAAATAGTGGTCCCTTCCCAATTTGCTCCCCTTTACGGACCTCAGACACCCTTATCATGAGCATTGCCCGGGCAGTCCTTGAACTAGCCTGGTTCAGCCTTCTCCATGTTTTGGTTGTTCCTTAGGGCAAAGTAGTCCCCTGAGTTCTCTCATTAACTAAGCCATCTACATCTCGCTCCCCCAACATGGAGCTGTGGGCTTTTCCAGATTTTCTTGCTGCAAAGTCAAACCATTTCCTAGATAATGCACATACAGTCTCAGAGGAACTCTCAAAAACGGTCTGTCCTCATTTCCTGATCACTTCAGGTCAGGCACACCATTAGCACAGACCACACGGTCACACACTGGCCTTGCGTGTCATGTGCAGGCAAGCTCGATGTTCCCAATGTCACCTCAGCATACCCAAAAATGCAAAGAGAGAAGAAATGCAATAGAAAAGGAAATAATTTACCAGGTAAAGTTGAGCTGAACAAGTCAAAGGAAGCAATGTTCCTAATCTCCCGTGGCCCAAGATCTTCTATAACATGCATCCTGATACCAATGAACTCGGTTCCTCCCGGAGAAGAAAAGATGCTGGGCTCTGCACAACACGGCATCCGCAGTCCTGATCCAGGACATGGGGTGCAGCCACCAGAGGCTGCAAGGTCAACCCAGGAAACCCAGGAAGCAAGAGTCTAGAGAATGGTGGTACCATACTCTGAATATCAAAGAGGCCATGTGACCTCACCAACCAGGACATTCTGCATTGGGCTTATGGATTCAGGTCAGAAGAATGGAGACAATATCCAACAGCCCCCACTGCCTTGAGCATTGCAGACAAAGAAGTAGCCACTGGTGTGTTTTGTGTTTTAGGAGAGAGTCCAAGTCCTTTCCCAGGGCAGTCTGTGACCCACAAGAAGTGCAGGCCACCATGCCTCTCTCCACCTTCCTTGAGATGCGTGAAGAGTAGACAGCAGCAAGTCTTTGGCGTTCTACTGGTGACAGACAGGGTGTGGGCTGGCCAGGCCTCAGTATGCAACACACAGATCAGTCTTCATTTGGTGCAGCGGTTCTCATCCTGCCTAACTCTGTGACCCTTTAATACAGTTCCTCATGTTGTGGTGATCCCAACCATAAGATTCTTTTCATTGCTACTTCAAAACTGTAATTTTGCTACTGTTGTGAATCATAATGTAAATATCTGTGGTTTCTGATAGTCTTAAGTGACCCCTGTGGAGGACGGTTCATCCCCAAAGGGGTCACGATCCATAGGTTGAAAACCACCAATTCAGGGGACTGTGTTCTCCAAGGAGCATTTATGCTTCTTGCTGCTTTTGCCCCTACCTAACACAGGCATTTTGCAAACAGTTGGTTCCTCTCTTTGACTCACGACAGAAAACTCACAGCATGTAGGCAAGTTTGAAGAAGCTGAAATTCTACACTCCCATTGTCTGAAGGCAGCAACAATAAACCTTTCTTCAGTTTCCTTCCAGACTTTTCAAACCCCCATTTTACAATAAGCTTGCATCATTCACAGAGTTTCAGAGGGTTCTTGTGGCAGTTTCTCCCATTACTGGAAGGTTTTGGCTGCTGTTTTCAGAACTGTTTCTAGGGTATGCGTAGCCTGTAAAGCTCTAAAGTGACTCATCCCGCTGGAGTCCTCGTCAATGATCTCGTTCCTGGGTTATGACAAGGAAAGCGGGGTCTCTGATCACCCAAGTCACCATGAGCAGAGGGACCGTTTTCATTGGTGACTGTGTGGTTCTCCAGCCCACCTCTGCCTGCTTTGCTTCTGTCTTCTAACCTGCTCAGAGACCTTTCACTTGAAGGCTTGCAATCAGAATTTCCCTGAAAAATCCACATCCGTGTGGTGATTCTGCAGACTGTATGAATGATTCCATTGCCATGGTTCCGGAGAGTGGGGATGTCAACAGATCAACAGAACGTCAAAATTACCTTGAGTTATTTTTACGATTATGATAGTCACTTACTACCAACTCGGTATCCGACATAATGTTTTTGACTAATACGTAAAACCTTTAGAATGCATTAACTTAAGAAAAGCTGGGCAGTGGTGGCACATGCCTTTAATCCCAGCACTGGGGAAGCATAGGCAGGTGGATCTCTGTGAGTTCGAGGCCAGCCTGCTCTACAGAGCAAGCTTCAGGACAGCCAGAGCTACACAGAGAAACCCTGTCTCAAAAACCCAAAGGAGGAAGGAAGAAGAAAGAATCCGTAGAGGCTGCATTAACTTAGCAGGCCTGCATCTTCCACCAACTCCAAAGCTCAGAAGCTCAACTAGCAGCAGCACCTGAGACCTATAGGACAGGTTTCTCTCCTTGCTGCTCAAGGTTCAACACGCAAAAAACCCTTCATTTTTCGGATGACATTCTTTGTTCTGTAACTAGTAAAACTGCATGTGACCACTTCGACTATGGAGCACATCTCTTCTCACGCCATGTCCCTCACAGTTGGCTCAGAAGAATCCTGCTCTCATTCTCCACGAAGAACGGAGTTTTGTGTGATGACTTCCATGCAGAGAAGAGTCCTCCCGCCACATAGAATGCTTGCTGGGAGCTGCGTGTGAAAGGTCCTCTCCTGTCAACACACTGGACCAACACGTGGTTTCACACATCCTCTGGAGAGCAAGATGCAGGAGAACTGTTTCCCAGAGAAACAATTACAAAACTGGAGCCAGATAATTTACAGCCTAACGCTAACAGTGAGCTGGGTGGATTCCCACAGTCGTGTCCCCCAGATAAGAACTGCCTTGGAAACTGGCCCCACACAAATCTTAGATGTCAGGAGCAGAAAGAGATCAGGACCTCCTTCCCTTTGTCTCTGAAGAGAACCGAGGCAAATCCCTCCTCAGCGAGTGCATGTGAAATACAGGATTATCTAGCTTTGCTTTTGTTGAATTTTTGAAATTTGTTGAATTTGCAAAAATACTCTTGTTGTTTAACTTTACTTTAATTTCACTGAAGCTAAAACATAAAGAAAACCAGCAAGGTTCTCACAAGTCCTTGAGTCCTGTTGAGGACAGAATGAAAATTCTAAGAGAGCGAGCTCCCACCTGCTCTGGAGCCGGGAAGGTAGACAGAGCTGTAGGCCACCAATCTCCTGCTTCCTTTCAGCTATAATCGAGGAGGCCTGAAGTTATCTCTGCACAAAACCTGGTTGTTGTGGCTGGCAGGAAGGAAGTGAGCTTTCCCAGGATTCCAGCAGGCACAGACCCTAAGGTCAAGACTGGGAGAGCAGGTGGATTCTCAGCCCAGCTCCCTGGCATCGGTGGGAAAGCGATTAAAGGCTTAAAATTTGCAGGCAAAGCAATGGAGATCCCTCCCCTCCCTTTCCCTCAATGTAACTGAGAAGATAAAAGCTGTTTCCTTTGAAAGCTTCAGGTTGGAATGGGAGTATTAGCCATGTGTAATCTTATAGCTGGCACTCAGCTGAGAGCGGAGAAGCAAGGAGAGCCAGTGTCAATTTGCATTTAGAAAAGACCAAGATTAACCCTCGAAAAACCACATTCCAAAACGAAGGACCACCATTGCCCAAGAGATGGGTCCCAAACAGGAAATAGTGATTGGAGGATGTCTGTTGTCACACCTGGTGGGAAGTCGGGTGCCACTGGCGTGTGGGTAGGGTAGATCCTACTGAATGCTTATAACACACAGAGCACAAGCCCAGGAAGAATGCTGGACCAGCCTAGGACGTCCACAGTGCCTGGTCTGGGCTAGAGACATGTCGCCCAGTTGGGACAGTGCTTGCCTTGCCTGCAGAAAGCCCTCACTTTCCAAAACCCTGTTTGAAGGCACACAGTTGTAACTCCACTACTTGGGAGGTCGAGGCAAGAGGATCTGAAGCTTAAAGTCATCATGACTACACAGAGTCTGTGCCATTAGGAAGAGCGGGGAGAGAGCAGGAGAGGCAGGGTTTGAGACTCCCTTATGGGAGGATGCCACTCTGGTGTATGTCCTCATTCATCCAACAGGGGGTTCTCCTCCCAGCCACTCCCAGAGACCCCAGCCTAGGCCTCTAAGGGCATCCTCGTGGCTCCTTGCTGCTCAGCTCTCCTGGACCACCGCACCTGGGAAAGAAAAGGCCCTAGGAGCCCGCCTTCCCACCCGTGCTAATTGATTGCCAGGAAGAGCTGTCTTTGTGGTCGGAGAGAGAGGATTTATGGGGCACATGAAAACCTAGCTGTGCCTTTCCTTGTAAACAAGCTGTTTAGCTGTCTCTGCTCTCCATCTGAACAGCTCCACAGTCAATCAGATGCAGTGTTTTCAAAACAAGACCCTGCACTTACCACTCTGTTAGCACTTTGGAAACGAGACAGCTTGGCAACATTGGCGCCAGGACAGCTTGGAGCTTAGTGACACCATCAGGGAGAACCTGGACTTGATGATGCCAATAGGACACACTTTCAATATGCTTCTGTGTAGCCTGGGAGGAGCCTGAGGGAAGCCAGGGCTTCAGACGTCAGGAGCCCTTGGTGTCCCAGTGAAACCAGACGGAGAACCAGGAAGCTGACCGTCCTCCATGTAGTCTAGCTGGAACTCTTTACTGAAAGATGACTGGTCTTTCTATTGCTTTAATCCATTGAGAAAAGACGTATTAGCCACATTTTCATGTTTGATGTTGCTGAGAGTGTGAGACCCGGACAAAGCAGAATCTCTGTCCTTCTCCCTCTGTGTCCCTTTCCCTCCATGGAGCCACGTGGACCCTTTCCCCATGACCACCCTGCTAAAGTCCCAAATACAAGAGTGCCTGGTTATGAATGAGGTCCTCACAAGGACCACAGATCACACATCTACTTTCTCCTGAAATCCGATTTTGTCCCCTTTTGAGGAGGGATGGCGCACTGAGTCTGTGTGATGTGGACCACAGTAGCTCCACTGAAAACACTTAGAGACTGGCTCGCTGGTACTGTACATCGTTATCTGTAAGCGGCTTTGTAGAAACATTAGAACGAGGATTCACATTATCTGTCGGGTGGATTGCCCACTGTGCATTCGCGTATGCACTCTGTATGGGTTTATAAACTGGCTGATTTAAGATACACTGTTTAACTGCTGGCTACTTATACTTGGTGCAACGCTGAATATAATGGCATGATTACTTGAGCCATCTTTCTCAGGAATGTGTAATTTGTGCCGTGTAGGTTATCTTATTAAAGAGCCCGTTATATGGGCTCTTTGAGGTTGATTGGATGTGTGTCTATCAGCACCTGCCGCAAAGGACAGATCTTGCTCATCCATCACTACTGTCCGGAAGATTCACGTGGCAAATGCTAGGATATTTTCTGTCTTTCTCATTAAAATATGTCAATACTTAGTAGTCTGATAACAAGTGAAATACAACTTCATAAATTATAATAACCACATGGTTTTGTGTATAGATGTGTGTGTACATGTTTGTGCATGTGTGTATGTGAGTATTTATGTCTATGTGTATGAGTATATCCACATGTGTGTTTGCCTGTGTGTCTTTGTCTGTGTATGAACACACACTCAACTTAAACTTTAATTTACTTGCTTAAAACAATGCACTCCTAAATGCTAGTCTAAGAACACACAGAAGTGTCCCAGAGGAGACCCACCTTTCCCATTGCATTAGGGTTCTCCAGAGAAGAACCAGGAGGAGAAGTGCGTTTATTCAAGACAATTTAACAAGATTGGCCCATGCAGCTGCACAGGCTGACCAGTCCCACTGTCTGCTGTAAGGAAGCAGAAAGCCAGGGAAATTGCTGCATAGCTTCACTCATCCACAGAAGTGAGACCAAAAGGCTTTAAGGCAGGAGGGGATAGATGTCCCAGAGTCCAAGGACAGGAGGAGATGAATGTCCCAGAGTCCAAGAACAGGAAGAGATAGATGTCCCAAAGTCTAAGGGCAGGCGGGATAGATGTCCCAGAGTCCCAGGGCAGGCGGGATGGATGCCAAGGGCAGGCGGGATGGATGTCAAGGGCAGGCGGGATGGATGCCCCATCTCATAAAGAAAAAAGGTATTCTTCTCCCAACCTTTCTTCTCTTCAGATTTTCTGGTGATTTGCTGAACTGCCCATGTTGGTGAGGACCATGTCTACCCCGTCTACTGGTCACTTACCCCTTCCTGAAACACCTTCACAGACACACCTACACATAATGTTCCCCCAAACATGTGAGCATCCCTGAGCATATCAGGAAGATGCACAAAATTGACCATATATCCAACTGAAGGAAATTCTCGTCTAGAAGATAATTCTTGGGTTTACCTCTTTCTAATAATGAGGGAATGCTTGATTTTTAGAGATTCTCAACTGAATTGTGCCCCTCTCTTGATTTACATGTCAATGTGACCTCACCAACTGAGCTAAGCTAGCTTGTCGGAGTGCTCCAGGGATCCACCCCTGTCAGCTTCCCAGGCCTGGATTACAAGCACAGGCCACTATGCCTGGCAATTTTACACAGTGCTGTGCCAACACTCCCCAGCCCCTTGACTGGACTTCAACACCTCTCCAAAATTATTTTTTGAAATCTTTGTCCTCAGAGTGACACTTTTAGGGGGACACTTTGGGAGGTAACTAGGAGGGTGGGCACTGGTAATGGGATTGATGCCTTACAAGAAGTTCCCAGTGAGCTTGCTCAATTCTGCCACACAAAGTCACAGCGAGGACACCATGTCGTGAGAAGTGGGTTCACACCAGACACCAAACATGCTCGTTCTTCAACCCCAGACTCCCCAGCACCAGGAAGTGAGAGAATCAGTCCCCCTGGCATGCAGTCATCCACTCTCAAGTGTCCGAAGGGAAGATGTCATTGGTTAGCAAAGGGGCACAGGAATGAAAGTACACAGTCTTCTTCACCTTTAGTGCACCAAAAGAAAAGTCTGGGGCTTGCGACTCGTACAAAAGACCATCGGGTGTACAGAAGTGGAGGTGGCCACTAGACAAAGAGCCCTTATCCTACGTCACCGAATGAGATGCAATAAGAACACTGAAAAGCAGTGGTGGGGAGATGACACCACTCCAATGTGAGGACCTGTGTCGGGTCCCCAGCATCCACGTCAAAAAGCTAGATGCTATGCTGGGTGCTTGCAATCCCATCACTGGAGAGGTGGGAACAGGTGGGTTCTCTGAAGCAAGGCAGCCAGCCTAGCTGGAAGGGTGAACTCCAGGTTCATGAGAAAGACTGGCTCAGAAAAAGAAGAAAGGTGGATAGTGACTGAGGAACCTCTGTGCTCCTATGCACACACACACACACACACACACACACACACACACACTCAAGCTAGGAATTTTCACGTGGCTGAGAGTGGACTGAGATCAAGACCTTTAGCATTGGCTCCACTCACATGAGCGCCACAGTGTCTCTCTCTGTGGATGCTGATTTCCTAATGAAGAAAAGATATCAACCAGTGGAAAAGGAGAGAGTTCCTGAGGCTGGAGGCCCTGCTCTAATTGAAACACCACCACCACTCCAGGAGGGCTCCAGTTCTGGTTGAGCACTTCCTGTCAGGTTGGGAAGGCTGTGTTTACCCCTGGGAAAGGAGGGGGAAGCCATCACTGCTCAAAATTCAGCAGCCATCCAGTTCTCCCAGTTGGCCTCATTTAGAGTGAGTATCTCCAGGAGTCGGTCATGGGGAAAGGGGAAAAACTGAGTGACAACCCCTAACACAGCCCACCCCCACCCCACCCCCAGCCCTGAGCTTGTCAACCTCGCAGCCTTCTAGAGTGAGCCAGCTCTTGGCTCTCCTGTGAGACAAGATGGGGCTCTCTGCGCCCCCTTCTCCGCCCCTGCCTAGCTTGTTGCGATTGCAATCTCTGCAGGTGGGAGCGATACAGGCTAAATGGGTCTCCAGTGGTCCAGAGCCCCCAGCAAAGGCCAGACCACAACGATCAGTGGGCTGGTTATTTACCATAACCATACACAAAACCACAACACCGAAGTTCCCTCAGATACAGCCGAGACATTCTATACCTCTTCATTAAAGCCTGTCAGGGTCTGTTACAGTTCAGCTCGTCGCAGAATCCCATATAAACTGGGCTTCTGGAGGCAGGAACGAACATATCTCTCTCTCTCTCACACACACACACACACACACACACACACACACACACACACACACGTAGAACAGGACATCCTAAAGCCAAAGAGGCCAGGCAGAGGCAGCTCTCTCTCCTAGCCTCCTCTCACTTCCCCTTGGAATTGATTTTAACTACACTTGAACATTGAACTGCACAGTGATTTATGGCTGTAAAATATTCTAATCATTCATAAATAAAATATGTGCTGTGTGCCACTCCCCTGGTCTCCTTCACGTTCGTGAACATGGCGACCACTGCAGCAACCCATTCCTGTCAATCACGAGTTTGACGTAAGTGCATGGAGACCATAAGGGCTCTGGCTGGTACTAGGCTTTGCTGCTGCTCTGATCTGTTCGCTTTTGGTTTGTTTCTCTGATTCCTGAGCATTTTTCTCAAAGCAATTCTGTAAATTATGTCTCTTACTACAGCAGCCTCAAATTTCAATGCATATTTAACTGAAAATGTGTGGATTTGAAGATTTTGAAGTGATGTCTATGGGCAGGAGGGAGCCCTAGGAGTAAGGTGCTTGCAGAGAGACCGGGCTCAGACCAAAACCCAAGAAAAGAAGCTGTGGCCTGGCGGTGGTGGCATATGCCTTTAATCCCAGCACTTGGGAGGCAAAGGCAAGAAGATCTCTGTGAGTTCAAAGCCAGTCTGGTCTACAAGAGCTAGTTCCAGGACAGCTAGGACTGTAACACAGAGAAACCCTGTCTCAAAAAAAAAAAAAAAAAAGGAGGAGGAGGATGAGGAGAAGGAGGAGGAAGAAGAGGAAGAAAAGAAGGAGGGGGAGGAAGCAGCAGCAGCAGAGGGTGATCCTTCTGCTGGGGTGGGGGAGGTAAAGAGGGAGACTCCTTGTGCCTTACTGGCCAGCTAGCCACTGAGTTCCACCGAGTTCCAGGAAAAAGGGAGACCTTGACTATAAAAGAACCAAAGTGGACTGAGAGCAACACCTGAGAAACAGCATCTGCAGCATCTGGTTTCCATACACACAGGGTCAGGAGCACGTCAACTTGTACACACATAAATTCACACCACATACACACACACATATACCACAACATGTAGCACACTCACACACATGCACACACACACGATACAGCTCACACACTCACATATACCACACACACAGACACACACAATACACACACATATCTACACATACACACACAGCAAACACACACACCACACTCACCTACACACCCCCTTACCTACACCCACACTCATACACACACCACACACAGTTCATAAACTCACACATACACCACACATTCACGCACACACGCCACACATACATGCACACCTATACACACCTACACACACACACACACACCACACACATGCTTTGATCTGAAACAACCGAGATGAATGAAGGCTCTAGCAATGATGACCAGAGGCGGGGCTGTGACTGAAGACTAAGGGCTCAGAGTGAACGTCTTGTTTCCTACTTTGGAGAATGCTAGTGTGGGTTGTGGCTGTAGAGTACAGCCTATTCCTATTCAGCCTGGGCCCTCCCTGATTTTAACCCAGCATTTTAACAACCTGAGACCCTTCCCGCCTCCCTGGAAGGGTATACCCTGCTGTGAAAACCTCAGTTTTTGCAGGACACAGATACTTCTCACACTTTATAGAAAACAATAAACCTCACACCTACGGCACAGAGAGAAAACGCTCCCCGCTGGCAGAGTAGGCAAACTATTCCTGCTGGCTTCTCCCCGCCTGTCCCCACTGGCTCTGGGTTTGGTTAGGAGGACACCATCCCCAAGTCGCTGGAGACAGCCCTAAGACAGCTGTGACTCTTCTTCCTCTGTCTGGGGAAAATGGAAAGCAGGGGTAAGCAGATAGCTAATTCCCAGAAGTCCCCACGGGCCCTCTGGCACTGTGGTCACTATCCCGCTGAAGAGCCACACAAATGAAATCACTGCTGACACATGCTTTGATGTTGAGTTTTCCTGTTCCATATTATTTATGCATTCATAAACAATGAATTGCTAATAGCCCTGACTTGTCAATTTCTGTGTCTGTATAGTATTCCATTGTAAGAATTGTTTACAACTTAGACATTCTACTGAGCATCTAGTTTTTACAAACAGGACTCATATTTTTGTATACGTCATTTGATTCACGTAACTGTTTTATAGAATTTGTTTTAAACTTCCTCCCAATGAGGATTTTATCCGGCTATACACAGCAGAGTCATTCACGTGACTCTTAGAGTAAGACTGTTTTTAATTCTCTATAGGCAAAGCTAACAAGTTTAAGGTAAAAAAATGAGAGGTTGAAAAACTATCCCAATACTTGACCTGGTATGGAACAAAGCATGTTTGCCGGGGAAAATAAAGTTGAATAATTTTAAAAGAGAGATCAGACAAGTCATCCAATGTTACAATGTGTGGGTGAGACGTTGAAAGGACAGCTGAAGTGAACCAGGAACATCTGTAAGGCTTGGCTGGCACTTTCTAGAACATTCTGTTCACTAACTTTCGAGACATGGACTTAAGAAGTTTTTAATGTGTTGACCAAAGTCACAACACACATGAAAAGAGCACATTTCTAATGATACATCTTTCAGATTCTACCCCGCCCAACACAGAGTTCGCAACCCTCTGACTCTCCCTTGCCCTAGCTGAGTCTACTTCCCAAGGACCCTCCACCTTGCTTGGCTTCATCTTTTTTCTCCAGAGAACCAGCCTGCTTTCTGTATACACAGATTCTATTGTTTGTTGAGAGAGAGCTACCTTCTTTAGGCGCCATCGTTCTCTCTGCTTTTCTCCGAACTTCTCTCCGCCGTGCTCTGTTCCCTTCATCTATCCCCAACTTACATCCTGATGGAGTCATCACTTTCTTTGAACCTGGTTTCATTATCCCCTCCAGTAAGTCCTCCTGTGTGACTTAGTTTTTGTGCCAATATATCAGGAAGCAGCTGACACAGCTTTAATTCTATATTTACCTTTGCATTTTTTGGTAGAAAAAATGTATGAACATTTGCTCTTTAGTAGTTTTTGTTTCAGTCTTGATGTTTCACAATTCATCAACAGTGAATGTGTTGTGTTTTTATCAAAATTGCAGAGGTATGTACCAGAGTGCTATTTAAATGCTAGGAGCTGTAAATCTGAATGGAGACACACAGATAGCTCAATAATATTGTTATAAAACGTGAGCTGAAGAATAGGTAGAAGAATTGGAATTTTAAGTTTAGAGAAGATAAATAAATGCAAAGTCTTCTACCGGGAAACCAAGAGTAAATCACTAAATTTACAGCATGAGACACAATGGGATGCTCACTTTGTGGTCCAAAAGTAAAAAATCACAATTTAATCCGAGAGCAAATCCGGGTAGAGAGAGCAGATGTGGCCCCCAGAGCACAGCTCCCATCTGGAGTGGGGTTATGGGGTTTCTGCATGAAGACCCTCTGCCGAGGCTGATCCCTACCTTAAGGCATTGGGTAATGACTTTTGCTGTGAAATGAAACATTTTTAAATTGCTGAGAATTGTTTAGAAACCTTTAAACTCAATGTGATAAAATATTTCATCTCAGCAGAAGACTGGGTGTGTTTCTTTTAGTTTGTTATTACCCTACCAAGAATTTTTCCATGTAAGTGTATTTAAATATCTATTACAGATACATTGCCCAGAGTGAGGCTTTCCCATGTGGTGGTTGGAGAGAAAATGGCCCCCAAAGGGAGTGACACTACTAGGAGGTCCAGTCTTGTTGAAGAAAGTGTGTCACTTTGGGGACGGGCCCTAAGGTTTCTTTTGCTCAAGCTTCCCTCCTGGTGACAGTCAGTTGACTTCCTGTCACCTGCAAGCACAGCACTCTCAGCTCCAGCACCACTGTCATGATCCTCCCTGTCGTCATGGTAATGGACTGAACCTCTGAAGCTGTAAATGAGCCACCCCAATTAAACATTTTCTCTATAAGAGTTGCTATGGTTAAGGTCTCTTCACAGAAAATAACAAACAAACTAAGACACTCCACTATCATACCTACTGGTCACAAAGTCTTTCCATGAAATGAGACACAGCCCGGCCTCATGGGAACTGACAGTCATCAACATGCCGTCTAGTTATCTTGGTAGATTTTTCTAAAACAATTGCCAGCCACCAACTCCTACACAGCCTGGCCCATGTCCCATGAGGCCATCGTTGATGACATGCGGGCTTACAATGACATAAAACAGAACAAGACAACTTTTAAAATCCAGAGAGACTTCAATTCTAATGTAAGTAATTTTAAATGCCTGCCTGAAGCAGCCATTGTCCTATATACATTAGTGTGGCCTCTATGACCAGAGTGTAGAGAACATTCTAGAATGGTGCTATTGGTTGTGTATATGAACCCCAACCGAAATTTGGACATCCAATTTAACTGCCAAAAAGGTTTTAATTTACTTTTTAAAATAAAAAGTATCAAATATATTTTACAGAGGGGCTTCCATATTCTGTCCTGGGCAGTCTCCAGGAAAACATAACTTTGTTCATTTGGGTTTCTGTATTTTAGATATTCTCAGATGGTTTAGGCATGACTAATTTCCCATCCTCTGTAGCCCAAGAGTTAAACCAGTTAGGCAAATCTAGCTCTGAGAGGACATTAATTCTAGAAATCAAACCCCAACAGGAAATTCTATGATCAAGTTTTTTTAAGCATTAATGATTATTTATTTATTTATTTTTGTTCCTTAATTCATGTGCTCTCCAGGTAAAGCTGGGGGGATACAGCATAGTATAATTCCACTGCAAAGGAGGAAATTAGATTGAGCAATTGTCTAGAGACAGAAAGAGCCTCCTCCTAAAACGTCTCTGAGAATATCAGAAAGCACAGGGAAAATAGAGCCCAAACCATGCTGCAGAATGTACCATCCCTCCCATTATTGCCTAAAGAACACAAGCAGTGTGTTCATTATTCGGGACTGTGGCTGCTCCGTTCTAATGCCGCCCAATTAGGTCTTCTTCCTGGCAGGCGCTGGTTCCATCTAATAAATTCATGAAGTTCTGTCAACACTTGCCAGACAAGATTTGCAAAATCTTGCTCAGTGCTCCCGTGGCCCCTCGTCAGTCCCTAAGTAGAGGAGAGACTAGCCGCAAGGGGCAGAGCCACGGGAGGCAGAGTGGAGCATCCTTCTAACATCAAGTGTTGGAACGAAGAGCATCGTCTCCTCCTGCGCAGATCATCTCTCACCCCTGGGGTCTCATTTTCAAACTGGCTGAAATGAGAAGATGAAAGGGTCCGAGCGTGTGTAACATAATTAGCGGGGATTTGGGTGCAGCATCCTTCCTTCGATGTCAGACAGCAAAGTCCATGTTCATGGTGCACACATCCTTTTAACATTTACAGAACCGGGATATGATTCAACATGCTAGCTGGTTATGTAATTATAAGAGGGTGGGAAGCAGCTTTTGCTTCGACCTGGCTAATGAAGAGTGTTGCTGGACTCCTTTGCATGTCCCAGACAGTCCTAGGTTTGCACCGTGAAGCTCAAGCTTGACCCAACACATCCGCTGCTCTTCCTCCTGCATGGTTCAGATGATGGTGCTTACTGCGAGTCACCATGTCGCTTCCTGAGACGCCTGTGTCAGCCCTCAATTCTAAATGCAGAGGGACATGAGAAATGTGTCCTGGAGGGTGAGAGCAAAGGGTGCCATCACAACTTGTGATGGCTGTTCTTGGTTGTCAACTTGACTGGACTGGGAATGAACCACAATCAAGAAATGGAGGGTACCCCTGTGAGAAGATTCTGCTTGATTTGATGTGGGTGAATCCACTTTTATTCCAGACCTTTGAGATAGGAAGACATACCTCTACTCCAAATGTAGAAAGACGCGGGCTTTTGATCCGGATCTTGAAGCAGTTACTTGCCTGCTTGCCTTGTCTTTCCAGCACATCCATTCCTTCAAGGGTGCTGAAGCCTATTTCTTTGAGATTCCAGCATACACAGAAGACCGACCAGCTGAGACACCAGCCTCATGGGACCAAGCAACTACTGAATTCTTGAGCTTACATTCATAGCTAACCATTTTCGGACCGCAGCTTGTAAGTCATCTCAATAAGTGCACTTTACACACACACACACACACAGAGAGAGAGAGAGAGAGAGAGAGAGAGAGAGAGAGAGAGAGAGAGAATCATTCTGTACGTTCTGTAACTCTAGAGAATCACATCTAATACACTCTTTGATGTCAAACCTATAATTACCTCCAGAGTCTCTAAAGTCACACATAATATCTAAATCCATACACAATAACACAGAGACATACATAGTCTTTATATTGATACATAGTGACTTAGATACACATACATTCCCTAAATCGATAAACATACATCTCTGACAATATCGTTTCATGGAGGGGAGACTGGTATTTAGAAGATGTCTGGCAAAACTCCTTAGAACCAAAAAGTCAACAACCAAACAAAGAGCAGATTGTAAAACACTGCCCCAGGCAAAAGCCTTGTCTTCTTCATATTGAAGAAACATGATACCGTTTGTGGCATCAATGTATGGGGAAAGAAAGGGGACGTCCCTTATCTACCCCCTTCACCGGAGAATGGCTTTCTGCTCTTCGCTAACATATGCATACATGATATAAAGTTAATCTTCACTAATGAGCAGTCCACGCGTGTTTTGACATCTACTGATTTACCTTTGTCATGCAAGCATTCTGAGACAACAGGCTTTGGAATCCCTGCAGAATAATTTGGTTTCTTTCTAAATCTCTGTGACATTAAGCAAGTGTCACCAAATACAGCCTCTTAAGAGAGTATAGTTTCACAAATACTTAAATTTGTGAATGCCTTGAAAGGGTAAACAGGAAGTAGTTGTTAAAGGCTATGGAAGGATCTGGTTGGATAATATCTAGACTCCACTCACCATCAGGCCTCAGGCAGGGCTCTCAGGAGCATGGATAATGCCTCCTCTAGGACTTCTGCCTAGGAATTGACACTCGTCCCTGGTTTCACATGGGAACCTCTGTCTTTACTAAAAAGGGAAGGAGACTTCCAGACTGACCCACTGATTCTTTACCTTTTTTAAAATGGCTTTTTCCCCCTCAACAAGCCCATCAAACTTTACACCTGTTCCATGCTCACCACCCTCACACACGATCCATGAATACCACTTGGTTATAGCTGCACGATATCCAGTCCAAGTTTGACTCACGCTGGCCAGAGTGTTTTCTGCACCACAGAAGACAATCTAATGTCATAAAACACCAGGGATAACAAGAGCAGTGCCTCCTAAATTAACCCTTCCCTTTGCAAAGAACTGAGTGCTGGACTATTTAACCATTACTGACATCCTCTTCTTCAATACTCTGACCTTGCCGAACTCACTGAACTCTTGCTAATCACGAACAGCAATGCAATGAACCACAACACGTGTGGGGACTTGGTTTTGCTAGGCCTGTTCTCAAAGTTTGCCCATGTTCATGGATAAATTTGTTGCTTGTTCTATTGCTGTGAGAAAATCACTGACAGAGCTACTTGGAAGAGTTTATTTCAGCTCGCTGTTGAAGGGTACGCTCATGGCAGAAAACTCACAGCACAGAGGGTGATGAGCGCTCCTGAAGAGCTCCCTTCCTCCTTTTCATGCTGTCCAGGACCACAGCTTGTGGTATGCTCCATCTTTCTGTAGGGTCAGTCTTTCCATCTCACTCTGTGACCTAACCAAGATTATCCCTAACAGGTGTGACTGCAGGCCTGTCTCCTAGGTGATTCTAGACCCTGTCAAGATGACAATCAATATTAACAATAAACTTGAAAATCAACATCACAGTCATCTGAGGCTTACTAATTAGTTTTCTGTTGTGATGACTGGACTCTTGACAAGAAGCAATTTAAGAGAAGGATAGTTTGCTGTGGCTGCAGTAAAGAGATCATCCCATTACAACTGGGAATTCAAGGCAGCAGACAGAGAGTCAAGGTGGCTGAAGAAGCTGGCAGGGTCACTCTGTATCCTCAGACTGAAAACAGAGGGAAAGGGAAGTGGGGCCAAACTATAACTCAAGTCCTGCCTTTCATGGCCCATGTTCTAAAAGGTTCAAACATCACAGCAACTGGGACCAAGTCTTCAAAGACATGAGTCTATAGGGAGTATTGAACATTCAAACAATACTTGATGGCCTCTTCTATTTACCTTCCTCTAGGGTACCATGCATCGCCCTGTCATGATCAAGAACCAAACTTCTGTGTCTGGAGGACAAGAAAATCTGTGAATATGTTGAAGAAAGACTTGTTTTCTTCTGTAGGATAGTGCTCTTGTACACTGTAAAGACTTGTCGCTTGTATTGGTTTAATAAGACACTGATTGACCAGAAGCCAGGCAGGAAGTCTAGGTAGGACAATCAGACTAAGAGAATTCTGGGAAGAGGAAAGGCAGAGAGTCAGTCATCAGCCAAATGCAGAGGAAGCAAGATGAGAATGTCTCACTGAGAAAAGGTACCAAGTCGCATGGCTAAACTTATTATCTTTTTAAATTGTTTTTTATTGGGTTATATATTTTTCTCCACTCCCCTCCCTCCCTCCCCCTCCTCTTCTACCCTCTCCCATGATCCTCATGCTCCCAATTTACTCAGGAGACCAATCTCACTCACAAAAATTGATGCAAAAATATTCAATAAAATACTGGCAAACCAAATTCAAGAACACATCAGGATAATCATCCATCATGACCAAGTAGGCTTCATCCCAGAGATGCAGGGATGGTTCAATCTGTCAGTGTAATTCACTGTATAAAAATCTTATCTTAGATAAATTAATTCTTACTTAAGAATTATGGGCTAATTTAAGTTGTAAGATCCAGTTGATATTAAGCCTGAGCAATAGGCCAAACAGTTTGTAAATAATGTAAGCCTCTGTGTGTTTCTTTGGGGTGGGACAGAAACTTCCATCTGCAGTGGTCATTGCTGTAACCACAATTATGCTTGTATTTTCTGATTGGGCAACAATATAGAAATTCTGTCAGCAAGTGCCTAAGAAACTTGTAGGAATCCTTGAAAGTTATATTCTTTTTTGTACATAGTAGTTCGGATGTGTGTGTGGGAGGATTCCTTTTGTTTTGAATAACATCCCAAAGATGCAAGTCTTTTTGGGTTTTCCCTGAAAATCTCAATCCTTCTTAGTTTCTTTGATGTTGAACAAGAGACCTCTAGGAGTTATTTAAAACAGTCCTGGTTTCTTGTGAGCCCAAATTAGTTTCACAGGCACACTGGAGTTTTCCAAGAGAAACTGAGTATGCCATCAGCCAATGAACCCAACAACTAGCTGGAGCCTGGCCAGAAACATTGGTGGCCTAGGATTAAACGTTACTGTGTGATACACAACCTACTGTAGGCATCACCCGCATCACCACTGGAGACTTTGAAACAACCAGGATCTGTAGGCAAGGTTCTATGCGATTCCCTAGTCTATGGAAAGAAAGTACTATTTCCTTTCTAGGAATACCTAATATTATGTTTTAAAATGGCTCTGATTGGTAGATATGCTAGCACATGCCTGTAATCCCAGCACTCAGGAGGCAGGAGGACCAAGAGTTCCAAGTCAGTCACGGTCATCACCATCAGCACCATCAGCATCATAAGCCCAGCAGCAGCTCTGCTGTCATTATTTGAGGCTGGGGAGTAATAGGCACCTATGCTAATTGACATGTAGATAACCCCATTGAAATTTTATGAAAGCATACTCCAAAATGCACAAAGTTGCATCAAGGGACCAAGTCCTGTGGCCACCCCTAACTTCCAGCAAAAGCTTAGATTGTCCAGAGTCTTCCTTATCTCTGGTTTTATGAGCTCATTGAGAAAGAGACTCTAAAAACCACATGATGACAGCAGCATTTCCAGGCACTATTTGTGGTGACACTGGAGCCATTCAGTGTCCCTTCTTGGATTTTATTCCACAAGGATGTGTTAGCACCAGCTCACTGTAGCCCTGAGTGATCAGTTCTGCCACCAATATTTCACCCATATAAAATACAAACCTATCAGTGGGCATGACTACTTAATTCAGTAGACTCGGGGGGGTCACTTAGAGACTCCTGATGAACTGGGAAAGGCTATCTCAGCTGTGGAACCCCTAGAAGGCTCCTGATAAACTGGGAAAGGCTATCTCATCTGCTGGAAACCCTCAAAGGATCTGGTGGTCACACAGACTGAAGATTCTAGGTGACAAGGGAAGCTCTCAGGACCTGAGACCGAATCACGGCTGTGGCTCCACTTTCTAATTAGACATTCACCGCTGTTCTCAGGAAAATGGGAATCAGCTGGTAGCTAAACAGTAAGAGCTTTGTCCAGATATTGTGCCAAACTCTCAGTCTTTTGCCAAGGAAGTGAGGTGAAATGCACGTCAACACTTTGGTCTCCAGAGAGTAAGGTACATCATGGTATCCTTCCATCTATTCTTTCCTCTGTCCACAGGTACCCTCCTTACAGGGCCACTCACCCTAGTAATGAAGGTGCTAGCGTGGGTCACGTTGACAGAAAACTATCCAGCACATCGTGTTTGTTGGATGTTTGGCACTGACACACTATCTGACACAAGCAACAGACAGCAAGGAGTTATCTGTTTGATTCTTAGTTTCATAAAGGAAAGCGAACTTCTGCCAATGATGGACCGTGATGTGGAAGAGCAAGGCTGAAAGAAAAAGCCTTTCCTCCCCCAGCTGCTTTTGGTCATGGTTTTGCCAACTGTTGAAATAGGAGCGGCAGGGCTGCTTCCCCGGCACCTGGCCGCCCGCATGGCTAGCTTATGCCCGAAATAATTACACGGAAACTGAATCTTATTAAACACTGCCTGGCCCGGCTAGTTCCAGTTTTTTATTGGTTAGCTCTTTTATATTGTTCTAACCCATTTTTAATATTTTGTGTAGCCCACGAGCTGGCTTACCAGGGAGGATCTTAACCTGCGTCTGTCTGACTAAGCTTCTTTTTCCCAGCATTCTCTTCTGTTTACTCCACCCACCTAAGAGTTGGCCTATCAAGGGGCTTAGGCAGTTTCTTTATTAATAAGAAATCACTCCCACATCAGCCAACAGCCATAGGAACCCTACCAAGACATACCACATCATCATATTCTCAGGATCTGCAGAAGGAGCGTCTTGAGTCGAGGACATCCTCCTCTAGACGTGGAAGTCACAACTGAACTCTCATCTCACACTCGTGCGCCAAGTTCCCTGCTTAGCTTGCTTAACTAAAATTAGTCTTTTTTTTTTTAAGGTAAGAAATATTTTGAGCAAAAAATTGCTATAACTGAGTTCTTTTTCTTTTCTTTTTTTTTAATTTATTAAAGATTTCTGTCTCTTCCCCACCTCTGCCTCCCCTTTCCCTCCCCCTCCCCCCCGTCAGCCCAAAGAGCAATCATGGTTCTCTGCCCTGTGGGAAGTCCAAGGACCACCCTCCTCCATCCAGGTCTCGTAAGGTAAGCATCCAGACTGCCTAGGCTCCCACAAAGCCAATACGTGCAGTAGGCTCAAAAACCCATTGCCCATGTTCTTGAGGTCTCATTCATCAGGCGATGAAAGGAGACAGAGACAGAGACCCACATAGGAGCACCGGACTGAAATCTCAAGGTCCAAATCAGGAGCAGAAGGAGAGCGAGCACGAGCAAGGAACTCAGGACTGCGAGGGTTGCACCCACACACTGAGACAATGGGGATGTTCTATCGGGAACTCACCAAGGCCAGCTGGCCTGGGTCTGAAAAAGCCTGGGTTAAAACGGGTCTCACTGAACATAGTGGACAATAACTGAGTTCTTTTATTAAAAAAAAAAAAAAGTCACGGAACAAGAGGACCCAAAATGCAAAGATCTTTCCTGATCTTCTCTAAGTAGCAGAAGGGGAGACAGAGTGGGAAATCCATATTTGACCCCAGTAGAGGCCCCAGTGAGTGCTACTTGGGAGCATTAACTTATACAAAGCTCCCCCCAAATTACCTGAAATTATCATCTCTATTTCAACCCAGCCACTGCCATTAAATATCATTATCCCTAAACTCTTTCTCTGATCACATCCTGAAGGCATGGATTCCCCTCTACCTTAAGAGCTCCTAATTAAGAAAGGTGTCCTAGACCACAAAGCGTGGAATATGTTCCTTCTGCAACCATGTGACCTCGGCAAGTCTCCACAGCATTCGTCTCCAGCATGAGCTGCTGGCAGACGGGCAGAGGGAAGAGTGTGGTCCCAGACAGAGGATGCAGCAGCACAGGGCAGTTCCATCTTTCCCAATCTGACTGCAGAATTGGCTCTCGTGCACGGAGAAGCTATCTTCCAATATGGCATCTTCAGAACCGTGGCTTAGTGTAGACCATGCCGTGGGCTCCTCCCTTGCTGTCAACCTCAGCATGTCAGGAAGGGAAAATCCATTGCTTTCTCTAAACAGTGTCTTCTAAAGGTGCCCGTTACCAAGTTCCATACGTAGGCATAATTCCTATGTCTCTTATATCACTTAGCACAGGTTCTTACATATAGCAAGCACTCAACATTTGAGTGATTGAATTATGGCATTTAATTTGAGAAGCTAAATCCCAAGATTTAAAAGATGTTAAGAGTGAAGTCACTCTTTCCGAGTGGTGTTACACCAAAGTGATACTTAAAACGATGAAGAATAAAATGAACTTTTTGGCAAAAACCACAGATGCCTATTAAGAAAAATCTTATTATAATACAGACTCGAATCCACATAAGCTTAATAATATCCCCCATAAACATAACTGCTACTGAAAGCACAGTTAATGCACCTAGCTTATAACCCTAAGTCGCCCTCTGCGACAGGAAACTAGAGTGCTCCAGCTTCTAACCCAGTGTGCATGGAATCCCGCAAACCTGCCTTTTCTAACAGAATCACCATTTGCCAGAAAGCTTCATTTTCCTATTTCTGCACCCATCCCTTTGTCTTTGTTAGGGTTTCTATTGATGTGAAGAGACACCACAACCATGGCAACTCTTCCAAAGGAGAATATTTAATTGGGGCTGGCTGACAGCTCAAAGGTTTAGTCCATTATTGTTATGGTGGGAAGCACAGCAGCCCCCAGGCAGACATGTTGCAAGAGAGGATGCTGGGAGTTCTACATCTTGATTCACAGGCAGCAGGAAGAGATAGTGACACACTGGCCAGGCTTGAGCTTCTGTGACTTCACAGCCCAGCCCTCCCCCAACAAAGCCATGCCTACCCCAATAAGGCCATACCTACCAATATTGCCACTCTCTGTGGGCCTATGGGGCAGCTTTTATTCAAATTGCCACACCCTTCCAAATTCCCCTTTCCGCCCTCATCCCTCACTCCATTTCTCCTCACCAAAATGTTTTAGTCCAGCCTACCTTTCCCAGTCCCTGTCCCAGTTCAGAAGCACATCATCTCTCAGCCAGACAATACGCAACTGTCGTGCCTCACTCCTCCCATATGCACAACTGCTCCTTCTGCTACCTCAGAGAAACCCTCCTTAAAACAAACACCATGAGTAAACAGTCTGATCCATCAGCTCACTGTGCCCACGTTTAAAACCAGACTTCAGGAACAAGAAGATAAAAAGCCAAAGTCTTTATCTACAAAGCCCTTCACAATCTGACCTGGTCATGCCAGATGTTCATCTCCCATGCCAACAGGAATCCGTGGAACACCCCAGCACACTTCACTCCATCTGGACACAACTTTGTTGTGCCTTAGCCCTTAGTGAGCTTTGTCTCCCAAGTCTTGTTCTAGTAGACACATGGGAAACTGTCTTTTTTTTCTTTTTAGATTTTCCATGCCTTCCTGTTTTGTGTGTGTGTGTGTGTGTGTGTCTGTGTGTGTGTGTGTTCATGTGTAGCACCCACAGACGCTGGAAGAGGGCATCAGATACCTGGGACCTGCAGTTACAAACCACTGTAAGCCACCAACCACAAGGGAGCTAGAAACCAAACCCAGGTCTTCTGTAACAGCAGCCAGGGCTTGTCCCCTCTGAGCCAGCTCTGCATCCTCATGTTTTCTTTTGATTCCAAGGCTTGTCTTCACCGTGTTCTGTGCCCTCTTTCTCCATGCTTTTCCATGAAGCCTTTTGCTTTGTGTGGCTTTTTTTCCCAATTGCTCATTCTTAAACAATTGGAGACCTCACCAGGCTGACCTTTGGTGGCAGACAGGGTGTGCACACTGCCTTTGGCTGCACTGATCACTTACTTGCTCACCGTGTAACTAGCCACAGCTACTTCTTGGAAATGCATCAAGAGCTCAAGATACAGGCCCTGCTCACCAGCTTGTCTTGTTGTTATCTTTCTTCACTTCTAATATAGCAAGGACAACCAGTTCCTTACCATCAAATGCACGGAGAGGCAGGCAGGCAGACAGATAATAGATAGATAGATAGATAGATAGATAGATAGATAGATAGATAGATAATATCTATTTGGATGAGTCTGAACAAGTACATACGCTCATGAAGCACACACAGCCCTTTGAGAAAGAGAGAGACATTCCTATCAATGAAGGAACTTCCCTTTCATCTCCTTGCACTCAATCCTTCCTCACCTCCAACCCTACGTGACCACTTCCCTACTCTATCAGAGTCTCTCCTGTGTTTTTATGCCTGGTCAATGCCCACGCAGTGTGGCATTTTTAACTTGATGTCTTTCCTGGAGTGCAATGTTTCTGAGATCCATGCCATTGATTGGCTCCTCCATCCTTTTGATGCTGAGCAACATTTCAAAGTAAGGATTAATATGCCCAATATGTTACCCATTCACCTACTGATAGATACAAGGATATTTCCAGCTTGAGGCACCACCTAGAAAAACTTGCATTCTTAGAAAGACAGAAATAACTAAGGAATCTATTAGGTATTTTGAATTAAATAAAAGTACAACATTTATAGTTAGTTCATTTATTTTGTACCTTTATGTTCAAATCTGCTTTCTTAATATGATTAACAAAATTTTTCCCATGCCTACAACATACATATCTATATATTTATGCAATTATTTTAAAATACTACTACTGATATTCGGGGTTGGAGACATGGCTCAGTGGCTAAGAGTACTTTTAATTAGCATTTTGGTCAGGTGTGATTTTACTGTGGGGCTGAGTCCTCTTCTCCTGTGTTGACTCTGCTCATGCTTACAGTTGCCTTCTAGTCTCCAATAAGTCAGGATTGCCTGATGCTCACAGCTCCCATCCTCCTGCAGAACCTGCCCATACACCCCTCTCAGTAGCACAGAGTGAACTAGCCCCTGGGATGCCAGTTACCTACCCCGCTCCACAGTGCAGTCAAGCTGGAACCCGTAATACCAAAGAGACATTGTGCTGGGACCGAACCCATTTAGATGACAGCGTGACTCTCCACAACTCTTATCAGAAGTATCCCTGCACCTCCTTGTGCAGGTGTCCATGTCGCTCCTAGACGAGGCTGCTATGGCAGTCAAATATGATGGGCATAGTCGTGAGAAGATAGACAGTCATCACATCCAACACCTAACACCTAGACTTAAAGTTCCTGGGCCCTGAGATGGCAAGCTCTGGAGTATCAAAAGGACTCTGGTCTTCAGTATGCCCACAAGGACTTTGTGTGTGTGTGTGTGTGTGTGTGTGTGTGTGTGTGTGTGTGTATGTATGTGTGTGTGTGTGTGTGAGAGAGAGAGAGAGAGAGAGAGACAGAGAGAGAGACAGAGACAGAGACAGAGAGACAGAGAGAGACAGAGACAGAGAGAGAGAGAGACAGAGAGAGAGCACAGACTGTGACTGGGGGAGGGGTCAAAACAAACTATTTAGGGTGTAGCAACAACTTCCCTCTATGGAAGCAGGAGGAGAGTGTGAGGCAAATCCTGCTGAATCACTGCTGTGAAACAAGCACACCATCGCCCACTTCTCCTGCCATGACTTTCTGGGAAGCTCTGTCCACATGGCCGAGGTCTGCCCAGCAGGGAATGAGTCTTGGAAACCCCAGGAGCTGTCCAGGCTCTAACAGGAATTGGCCGGCCTACCAGACCTCCAAGGACTTGCCCACAATCCTTGGGTCAGGCCAGCATTTCTGTTCTTTGCTCCACTCTCTCATCTGAAGAGGTTTGGGCTCTGAAGCCAAAGCCCTTGCCTTTCCCACAAACAAGGCTTATAATGCTTTCATACAGTTACCCTGACCATGTCGGGAACACCCAGTGGTCTGCTCAAAATGTCAACAAGAAAGACAAAAAAAAAAAAAAAAAAAAAAAAAAAAAAAAAAAAAAAAAAAAAGTACACTCTAAGGGTAGGAAAAAGCCACTGAGGTCCTCAGAGAGCAAGCATGGACCTTTTCTAAGAACCCCATGGCGGCGTCTCCTGAGCAATGTGGGGGAAACAAGCTTGTCTCACAAGGGGCACATGGGTGCAGTAGCTGCAGCGCCCAGCCTTACCTGTGCTGTGCTCAGAGGGAACAGTGGCCACATTTACAGCACATCACCAGGTGGTTGTAAAAATTCAGCAGCAGACAGTGGGCTGGCAGCAAATGGCTTCCCGCCCCCATTAGCCATCTGTGGACTGGGGCAGACCTCCAAATTCTCTGTGGCTGTACCACTGAGCAAGGACCGGCTTGGACCTCAGTTGCTTAACACCAACACTGACACATTCCCCAATGCCTTCTTGTGAAAGGAAAAGTATGAAATTACTTTGGGGTAGATGAGCCAGGGCCTTTCTTGGAATGAATTATTTAGCATAGCAGACTAAGCCCAAGCTGTGCTGCCCCTAGGGGTGACTGGTGCCTGGCAGATCCTCCTTTCTTTGAGGTTTAATACAAGCTAGCAGAGCATTTGACACAAGTAGCCGCCACCAAACCCCAAAAGTAGTTATCAACACCAAAGGTTGAGTGGCTTCTAAGAGTGGCTTCCCATAGTGGTAAAGTGGTGGCCTCTGTGGTCAGCTTTCCTTGTTATCACAAGTTATATACAATAAACAGCCAAGGAGTCACTGTGACTCCCACCTACCCAGGCCAACAATAACGGTACCGAAGAATCATGTTATCATTGACTTGGACTCTTGAGAATTACACCTCATTGTGATAAGGAAAAGATGTCACACACTTACAGATAAGGATAGGCGTTTCCTGTGGTCTGACATTCCACATGCTAAGGGTCTGTGGATTGTCTAGGCTCTTACTGAACACAAAACTCAGGTGGGCTAGGTATGGAAGGAACCCCAAGAGTCAGAACATGATTAGATAGTTGGGATGTAGCAACGTACCCAGAAAAGCAAAGCAAGGAAACATACCCAATGGAGAATGGAGATGGGTCAAGTTGGTTGCCCTCTTCAGAGAGGTCCCAGTGTTAACTATGCAGCTGCCATTGGAAATACTCTTCATTTAGTACTTTCTCATGGAGTCTGAAGTTCTCAATGGTCTTTGACATCTGTTCTAGTAATCTTGCTACCCTATGTTTCTGACTTATGAAAATAATTCCCTCCTGGCTCATCAACTCTCCTTACAATCTTGGTGCCCCAAAGCTGTGACTTCAGAAGGTTTTACTGGAGCCCATAATAAATGAATATATTTCTAATGCCTACAACAATTCCATCATTAATCTCTAGGTAGTATCTAGATTTCGGGGGCCAGGTCAACCCACACCAGTGAAAGCATAAGAAATGATTGTATTTTATATTTCTGTAATAACTTGTAGTTGACATATAAATTTAAGTGCCAGGACAGGATACCACTTCCTAAATATAATCCCTGTAGCACAGACACTGAGAAAAACAATTAATATATGGAACCACCTGAAACTGAAAAGCTTCTGTAAAGCAAAGGTCATGATCAACAAGACAAAACGACAGCCTACAGAATGGGAAAAGATCTTCACCAAGCCCGCATCAGACAGAGGGCTGATCTCCAAAATATACAAAGAATTCAAGAAATTGGTATTAAAAGAACAAATAATACAATTTTTAAAAAAAATGGTGTACAGACCTAAACAGAGAACTCTCAACAGATGAATCTAAAATGGCTGAAAGACACTTAAGGAAATATTCAGCATTCTTAGCCAACAGAGAAATGCAAATCAAACAACTCTGAGATTCCATCTTACACCTGTAATAATGGCCAAGATCAAAAACACTGGAGAGATTGTGGGGAAAAGGGAACACTCCTGCATTGCTGATAGAAATGCAAGCTGGTATAACCACTTTGGATGTCAGTGTGACGATTTCTCAGAAAATTAGGAAATAACCTTCCTTAAGATCCGGCAATACCACTTTTGGGTATATATCCAAAGGATGCTCAATCATTCCACAAGGACATGTGCTCAACTATGTTCATAGAAGCATTGTTTGCTATGGCCAGAACCTGGAAACAAATGCACTGTAAGGAATTCTCAAAGAACTAAAAAAAGGGAGAGAACAAAGCTGATCTGCTATCGCCAGGCACCTTACATTCCTGCTGCGGTTCAGTAAGTGAGGAGGGTCTGCTTCCATTTGCTGTGCACTTCTAAGGGTCTGTTTCCATTCGCTGTGCACTTCTAAAACGGAAGCTTTCTTCCTCAAGCAAAGACTCTAAAGAAACTCAGACAAGACAGGAGGCTTAGAAAGTTCCAAGGCTCCTGAGACCCCCTGGGGACAACATAAACAAAGGTAATTACTGAGCAAGAGGAGACTCTTCTGAGGAGAAGCCCACAACTTGTGCATAGGGTTCCTGGGCTACAGATTCCCAAGTCATCACCCTGTTGGGGTCTTTTCAGCAATGCTGCTACCTAAATCACTTATGCTCCTGTAAGTTGTCATTGCTTTTTTCTGCTGTGTCGTACTCCATTGTGTAAAGACAGAAGAGTAATGCATTTTGAAATCTGTGGGCAAATAAATGGATCTAGAAAACATCATATTGAGTGAGGTAACCCAGATCCAGAAAGACAAATATCATATGTACTGTCTCTTAGACATAAAGCAAAGAAAAGCCAGCCTACAATTCACAACCCTAGAGAACCTAGACAACAAAAAGGACCCTAAGAGAAAGATACATGTATCTAATGTACATGGAAAGTGGAAAAAGACAAGATCTCCTGAGTAAATTGGGAGTATGGGGAGCATGGGAGAGGGTAGAAAGGAAGGGGAGAGGAAGGGAGGGGAGCAGAGAAAAATATATAGCTCAATAAAAAACAATTTAATAAAAAGAAAAAACATAAACACTCAAAGTTTAAAAAAATATGTCAGGTACACTCACCTTTCTTTGTGTGTACGTGCTGCATGTGTACGTGTGTGTGTGTGTGTGTGTGTGTGTGTGTGTGTGTGTGTGTGTGTCAAATGTCAACTTTGAATGTTGTTTCTCAGGCACTGTCTATCTTGTTTTGGGGGGGGGCTGAAAATCTATCTATCTATTAAAAATTTTCACCTCCTCCCATTTCCCTCCCCCTCCCCCCTTCCTCCACCCTCTCCAGTCCAAAGAGCAGTCAGGGTTCCCTGCCCTGTGGGAAGTCCAAGGTCCTCCCCCCTCCATCCAGGTCTAGGAAGGTGAGTATCCAAACAGACTAGGCTCCCACAAAGCCAGTCCATGCAGTACAATCAAAACCCAGTGCCATTGTTCTTGGCTTCTCAGTCAGCCCTATTGTCAGCCACGTTCAGAGAGTCCAGTTTGATCACATGGCTCCATCAGTCCCAGTCCAGCTGGCCTTGGTGAGCTCCCATTAGATCAGTCCCACCATCTCAGTGGGTGGGTGCACCCCTCACAGTCCTGACTTCCTTGCTCATGTTCTCCCTCCTTCTGCTCCTCCTCTGGACCTTGGGAGCTCAGTCCAATGCTCCAATGTGAGTCTCTGTCTCTGTCTCCATCCATTGCCAGATGAAGGTTCCCTCCGATGGATCTTCTGGTACCCTATCTTGTTTTTTTTAAGACAAGGTCTCTAATTGGCCTGAAGCTTGCCAAGGAATCTGGGCCCAGTGCACCACAGGAATTCTCCTGTCTTTGCCTTCCTGCCATTTCTTCCACTTTCTTATGTGAGTTCTGAGATCAAAGTCTTTGTACAAGCAGCACCTTATCTCCTTAGCTACATCTATGCCAAGACAAACACATTTATTTTTTAAAAAATCCAAAAATTAATTCAGAACCCTGTGTATAGTGAGCAGAAAGTGTTCTGGTGTGGTCATGTATGTTGAGTGGTGTGACACATTGTGTGGCGTAACATGTTGTGTGGTGTGGCATGTTATGTGGTGTGACACACTGTGGTGTAACATGTTGTGTGGTGTGGCATGTTGTGTGCCATGACACGTTGTATGGTGTGACAAGTTGTGTATCATGGCATGTTGTATGTCATGGCATGTTGTGTGGTGGCATGTTGTGTGGTGAGGCATGTTGTCTGGCATGAAACACAGAGGCTCAGATCTGAGTCTCGGGTAGGTTATAAACTACACCATCTCTACTCACATGCAATGTAATTCTCTCCCAGAAACATAGCTGTTCACTTACAGGAAAAAGTAGACTATCTCTTACTTACTCTTTGATAAGTTCCTACATGTAAGCAATGAATCATGATCATATTTATCCCAACTACTCCCTCTCTCCCCTAGAAACCCCCCAGTAACCCTAGGTAATGTCCCTCTTCACAAAAGTTCTTCCTATTCTTTAAGGAATGATTTGTCTACCTATTACCAAGGTTACTGCTCCAGAGAAAACATATAAAATACTGCATAGACCACATGCAAGCAAACATGCTGTTTGCAGTTCGGGTGTAACTGTGTGGTGATTACTTTATCAGAGTGACTATAAAGACGCATGTCCCCATTCGAGGACATGGAGGAGGGAGAAGGCCCTAGTGTCCCCATTAGAGGACATAGAGGAGGAGGGAGAGGGCTCTATTATGGATTACTTCTAACCTGTTTGAAGCCCACAGTAATGTCTGACAACAGATGAATCAGAATCAGGCAGGATCAGGAAAGTAGGGACTCTCTGAGCCCCTCATTCCATTCCATTATCAGCAGAAACAACCCTGCCCTCGCCTGTGTAGACGTCTCATGAACCGTGTTCTTTACATCCTAACATCTGTTACTACTGATGCTGACTAAAACTGCGGGAAAAGAATCAATAGTGGCTATTTTTAAAATCAGAAATGTAGTCTTAATATTAAATAATGATAGGCTAAACTAACTATTGACGTTTGCTTACAATTATCATACCTTACTTTTAAATGACATGTTTACTTCAATAACTTAGGAGGGTCTAAAGCAACTGGAGCAAGGCCAAGGATACAGCTCATAGTATGTGGGGCACATACGCCACAAATACACGGGCCACATATACATATAGTTAACTCTTAAGTCCTTAACCTCATCCAGCCTGAAAGTGTATCAAAATATACACTGACCAGCCAAGATGTGTGTGTGCACACAAGTGTGTGTATACATGCATGTGTACATGCTATTTATGTGAGTCTGTGATGTACATGTATATGTGTGGGTACATGAGTTCATACATGCATACAGGGACCATGCATGGATGTCCTCTGTCACACATGTGTCCCTCACTGACCCTGTAGCCAGGCTGGCAGCCATCAAGCCCCGCCCACCCTCCTGTCTCCATCCTCCCAATCCCTGGGGGAAAGGATGCTATATAGATATTTTCACTGGTGCTGGAAATTTGAACTCGGGCCCTCGCGTGTGGACATCAAGTGATTTTACCCTGGTCGTCTCTCCAGGCTCTCAACTAGAGTTACTAAAATGTCAAAAATTCTGTCAAAGTAACACTAAAATCTGCATGTACTCACTTAATTTTCCTAAAATTCCCTTTGTCTTGATTTTCTCAGAGTTTCCAACCAATGGATTAACACCTCCCATTAACAAGCCTTTTACAATAAGGAAATTTAAAATGATTACTTAAGAGGAGATAAAGTGAGAGAGCTTCACTCAATACAAAATGAACCCATTAGGTTTTTGTACAAAATAACAATGCACTTTCTCATAAGTGTGAAAGTATGGGCTGGAAAGGGAAACTATTCTAGTTACAAATCTCTTATTCTGTGTTAGCAAAGCTTTTGTTAAGTCATTCAGGTGTACAGAGCAATGTCTGTAAAATCTGACCTGGTGTCCACTCCAGGCATTAATTCTACCTTGGGATACTGCATTTGTGGGCTGGACAGACAGCTCAGCTGTAAGAGCCCAGGCTTCTCCTCCAGAGGTCCCAGATTCGATTCCCAGAAGCAATGTGGGGGGCTCTTACATGTCTGTAACTTGTGCTCCAGGGCCTCCTACACCACCCCAGGCACCAGGCACACATGCAGACCAAACCCAGATATATAAAAGCAAGAAAAAAAAGAAAGCTATTGCATTTTACTACAAAAGACAAGATCCCAAGATGCCTGTTGGAGTAGGTACCTTCCTGCTGTGGTGATGACAAAGCACCTGTGCTATAGAGATTTGCATTGGTATGGATCTTGGTTTATTGATACAAATTTAAGGTCAATTTTGTTATATTTCTGCTCTTGATTGGGGTATTGTCATGATATAGTTTATTTAAAAATGTAATATATAATTAAGAAATATAGGTTAATAGATAATCATCTATAATAGTCTAGTTTATAGTCATGTTAGTTAGATTTTAATTAATACAGTTTTTGTGTGGTTATTTCAGGGCTAAGCTAGCTGGGCGGCTGGGATGAACAAGTGGCCTCTCTTTCCAACACACCTGAAGACAGAAAGGGTTTGTTTGGCCCACAGTTCAAGGCTCACAGTCCGTCATAAGAGAGAAATCAATGTGGTTGGTGTGGAAGCAGCTGGTTACTATATCCCTAGTCAGGAGGCAGAGATGGGTGGATGCTGCTCAGCTAGATCCCAGAGCGGGGGACTGGTCTTCTTTAGGGTACGGCTTCCTGCCTCAATTAACCAATCAGGATCATCCCTCATATCCATGGCCAGAGACTTACCTAACCTAAATAATCCCTCACAGTGGCCTGGCCTTGGCTGCTGGGTGACTGTGATGTCATCAGCTGATAATCAATACTGTGAATCACCACTGTCTTTTCATGCCAGCCTTGGTTTCCAGGGAAACAACTATCTTCCCCTGAAGGTCCACTTTTTGAAGCTGGAGAGGATGCACTCTTTTAGGAAAGGCAGTCTCATGGATAGGCGGCACAATTAACCATCAGATGCACAGCCACGCGTTCATGTCACCCTTTCTGGACACTACTAGCTCGGTGTCCATCGACTTTCTTGTTGACATTTCTAAATCTTTTTTATCATCCTTATAATGTCTATAAAGACCACCATCTCACTAAATTACCTTGAAACCTTAACGAGATAAAATATCCAAAGTGCGTGTCACCAACTGAGCACCCACTTCCTGTGTTCTTCCCTTCCATGTTCCAGTTGATTTGATAGCGGAGTCAGAGCACATTGATAGAAAAACTGAATCTTACAGATCTCAACTCGTGTTCGGTAATTAACACTAACACTACCAATGGATAGGTGTTGAATTAGGAGCGGCGGGGCTGCGTCCCCAACACCCCAGCCGCTTGGCTAGCTCATGCCCGAAATAACAACACACAAACTGTATTCATTTAAGAACTGCTTGGCCCATGAACTCTAGCCCTTACAGGATAATTCTCGCACCTGGACTAGCCCATTTCTAATGATCTGTGTAAGCACCCCAAGGTGCGCTTACCGGGAAGATTCTAGCCTAAGTCCATCGTGGGTTGCAGCTGCCTGGGAGAGCAGAGCATGGCGGCTGTCCGGTCCCTCTGGAAGCAGTGCAGAGTCTGACCTCACTTCCTCTTCCGCCCAGCATCCTATTCTGTTTATTCCGCCCACCTATCTTTTAACCTATCAGGGCCAGCAGTTTCTTTATTGCTCAGCCAATGAAATCAACAGATTGATATGACACTCCCACATCAGATAGGTGATGGGTATTCTTGATTGTCACCTTGACTACATATAGAATTAAAACCCAAAATGAAGGGGGCACACCTGGGAGGGATTTTTTTGGATCTTTGAGGTATGAAGACACACTTTATTTTAGATCTTTAGGGCTTGGAAAAGATAAGACATTAATCCAGATTCTTAATCCAGATCTAATCTGGGATGCCTTCTGCTGGAAGCCTGAGTCAGGACACGGAAGAAGAAGGCTTTTGTTCTTTATCTGCTTGTTCTCACCTTGCTAACAAGTCCATTCCTTCACTGGCATTAGAGCCTACTTCTTCAGGATTCCAGAATATACTGAAGACAAACTGAGACACCTAGCCTCGTGGACTGAGCAACTACTAGACTCTTTGATTCTCCACTCATGGTCAGACGTGGTTGGATTAGCTGGACTACAGCCTGGAAGTCATCCAAATGAATCCCCTTTGTACACATATACAGAGATTCATTCCATAAGTTCTGCTACTGTAGAGAATCCTGACTAATCCAGGATCTAAAATAAAGTAACAGGTGTACAAGAGAGCTCTCGCTCCAGTGATTCAAGGGCCCGGAGAGCATCCTTGGGCCAGTTCATTCTCTCCGTGTTGTGTGTTTTGATCCTCCTGTTGTCATTACTTGGGGATCTAATGGGCTCTCTCTGAGGACCCCTCTGCTCGAATTCAAGGCTTATGGGACCAGATCTTGCAAAACCAGAGAGGCTGTAGTGAGAATTCCCCTCTATCAGAGCATGTCAGCACATGCAAAGAGGAGAAATCCGAGTACAGATACCAGCCTTAGAGAGATGTGCTGGCTTTTTGTTAACTTGAATCAGGCTAGAGTTGCCTAGGAAGAGGAACCTCAGTTGAGAAAATGCTACCATCGGATTGCCTGGAAATAAGACGGTGGGACATTTTATGGATTAATGATTGATAGGAGGGGTGATCCCAGAAAACTCTGCATGATGATACCCCTGGACAGACAGTCCTGGGGTATTTAAGAAAGCAAACTGAACAAGCTAAGAGGCAGCACTCCTCCACGGGTTCTGCTTCAGATTTTGCCTCTGGCTCATGCCTGTTCCACCCTGACTCCCTTCAGTGCTGGCGTGTGACCTGAGAGCCTGTAAGCTGAAATAACCATTTCTGCCCCAAGTCTCTTTGGTCATGCTGTTTTAACACAGCAATAGCAGGCAAAGTTCGACAGCATCTACCTATAGTCATTGTTGGTTCAATATGAGACATGTGAGGCTTAAATACCAGTTGAGACAGCGGCATGTTTCTGAATCTCACTCTGTGGCCTGTCACATGAGAATAGTAAATAACACCCTGTGGCAATTCAATACTATGATTAAAAAAACTCGTACATTCTAAGAGACTGAAATTTTTTGCTGGACCTCACAGCCGAGTTAGTAACATACTCTGAGGTCTGTAACATACTCTCCTACTATGTATGCAGTCTGCTTGTTTAACCTTCATGTAAGGGAACAGCCAGCCTTGCTTGCCTTGGATTTCCCACATAATCAGCTTCTACAACCTAAGAATGCATAGCTGCAAACTTAAGATATAGTCTTCCTCAACCCAAGAGTAATGTATATGTCTTCATGTGTATATTATGAGAGTCATATCAGGGAAGAAGCATTTGGTTATTGCTCAATAGTGTGTGTTTTCTGCCTGGGTCAGCTCGAGTCGGCTGGAAATCCATTGTAAAACTGCTAAAAATTTCTGTAGAGTAACCCTCATTCTTTCCCCGTGTGATGCTTTCTGTGTTGTTCAGCAAAACAGTGAGCAAAGCCCATTGTTTGGAACACTGGGGGAAGACACAGACATAGGGAGAAACAGATTCACTAGGGCAGCAGCATTCAGACAGGCACAGACTCGAACTCATACAATAGACAGACAGGGATGATGGAAGACACACAGGGAGGGCAAACAGACAGACAGACAGACAGGCCAAAGGGGTAGAAAATGACATCAGAGGGAAGTACTTTGATTTCTATCCCTGAGGAGATAGAGACACATCATTGGCTACTCTGGGTCTAATATGCATTCACACAGACATGCTACCCAGTATTAAAGTCCAAAAACTAAACATGGAAAATGTGTGAGAGGCTGGGGTTGGGTTTGCCTCCCTTGTGGAAGATAGATGTTAAACCGCCTCTAGGACAACCCATCAACCACGCACCTTTGATGCTTGCCTGTTCCTAACTGCCCTCCTAACCTCCCTGCAATTACAACTGTGCTTTCTCTGCTCTGCCATGCTTTCTCCAACAAGAAATCAATATTGCCAGTCATGTCAGGATTGCAGACTCTAAAAAGAAACTTTAAACATTGTCACTAAAAAGTTTTGTGATCAGTAACAAAACTGAAAACCAGGACACTAGGTATTAATGTTCCTGGTCTTTAAAATAAAGGATAACCCACATAAAGCCTATTTGTTGGCTTTCATACCTCTGGTTTATTTTTTTTTTAAGTATCCAATGCTGGCATATTGAAACGTGGGCTGCTGTGTGTGGTGGATACAATATATGTGACAACCGTGAGTGTCACACCATGGCCTGGTCATTACTTCAACAGAAATGCCACTTTATTATAAGCGGGCCCTCCAGCAGAGGGAGAGAGTCTCAGAACACAGGATGTAGAGACGATGCATCTGGACCTGGAGACAGAATCTTAAACATGACTGCTAGAAGGACTAGCATTTGAATTCACTGCAATACTTTCTGAATCTGGGCATTTATCTGAGGACTGAAAGCCAGTCTTTTAGAAAATACAACATGACATCCACATTAATCACTTGTGTGTCTCTGTGATGGTAACAGGGTATAGAATTATAGTGGGAAAAAGGTTTGGGTCACAGATTCGGAGGTTTCCCGGTCCATCAAGGCTGAGAAGACATGATGGAATGGTCCAATCCAGGGCTGTGGGGATATCAGACAGAGGCTGGTCACACAGTAGCACATAACGAAGTAAAAAACATGGCAGAAACCACAGTTCTCCTAGAACCTTCAAATACCCACAGCTAGTGTCTTATTTACATCAGACAAAGTTCATCGCCACAGCATCTGAGGTCTCCTCAGTTGGGGAACAAATACTGAAAACACAAGCTTCTGCACGCATGTCAGCTCAAACTATAACATTAAACCTCAGCTCTCAAAGGCTTGTGGCCATCTCATCATTCAAAAAATGCATTTGGTCCAACTTAAACAGTTCTCAAAGTCATAACCATTACAATGTGTTCGAAAGTCCAAAGCCTGAAGTCTCCTCTGAGACTCAAGACAAACTCTTGATTTTGAGCCCCTGTAAAATTACATAATAAATATTCTTATTGCAAACCTCACAGGAGGATATAAAGGATTGCTGACAAGTCCAGGCAGGACTGAAACCTCACGGGGTAAATATTTATTAAATCCTCTGTATCTGTTGTATTGATGGCAAGATACGAGCTCCAACAGATTTGGGGAGTCCACCTCTCTGCCCCTGCCACCCGGAATGCAATGCACTTCTGGGCCTTCACTCAGAAGTTCCATTTTCTTAGCACCTCAAACATTCTGGGATCTCAACTATAGCCTAGACTTCAGAGTTTCACACATCCGCCTCTTAAAATGTCATTCCAGGGAAGCCATCCATGAAATATAGTGTCTGGATTCATGGGTTTAGGACAGGCAAACTGCAGGGACTCCATTATTCTGGCATTTGGCACAAAACACTACATGGATGACACCAAGTTCTCCTACCAGCATGAACTAGATCAACACTCCCTTGGACCAAAGCTGCAGCATTTTCGGAATGCCCCCAGAATCAAACACACACACACACACACACACACACACACACACACACACACACATTTCCCTGAGGAAGCACCTTGGAACATTCTCTTTTTAAAGGAAAGTTTTTCTGATGAGTTTTAAACTTTATCATCTCATCCTGGAAACGTCACTCAGCAAAGTGCAGGGCTGTTTAATGACACTGGCCTCTTTCACATCTGTGGCCAATTTCTCAACCCTGACTTCCCCACAACTTTAACAGTGCTCCAATCCTGGCCATGTAACATGGTTTTCCAAGCCCTCTGCTCTGGGTCTTGCCGCCAGTCCTCACTATAAACCTGACAAGAAGCAGCCACAAGTAATCGTACCAACACATGAATACTCTAATGCCTGGAATTCTCCCGTTACATTAGTCTATTGCTTTTCAATTTGGTTTCACTTAAATTACCAACACAAGGGCTGAATGCAGACAGATCTCTTGTCAAAATGTAACACCAATAGCTTCCAGTATAGTTCTCAATAGAGCCCTGGTTCCCATTGTGAGCACAGCCGGGGTCCACACTTGCCTCAATCCACTAAGCTCCACTGTGGAATTCTGGGGATTCTCTATCCCACATCTCCAGACTCTTCCACCTCCACCGCTCAAACCATTCCATGGGCATAAAACCCAAATGGTCAAAACCAGTTCCAAGAGAAACCCCACTTCTCCTCCAAGTTTCCTATGTTCGTTACTTTGGAGCCATAATGACCACAAATCCTAACAGAAATAACTTACTGGAGAAGAGAATTATTCGGCCAGCTGTTTCCGAACGCTTCAGTCCATCATGCTGGGAACCCAAGGCTACAGAGTAGCTCAGTTCCCAGTGGCAAGAGTGTTTGAAAGAGTCTACTCACTTGAGAGAGGATCAGGAAGGAGATGGGGTGGTCGTGACTAAGGGCTTACAACTTTCAAAGTCCTACCCCACCTTCTGTCAGCCAAGTATCACCTCCTAAAGGTTATCATAGTCTTCCAGATGGATGCCACCATGTATTCAAAACAAAAGCCTACAGGAGCCAATACATCCACATAATCACAGTATCCAAAGCTGTTCCAACACTCTGAGATGTCCAGAGTTCTCAACACTCCATAGGATTTGTATACACAGGTGCATACTACATTTTGTCTATTATATACTGTCTGGTTTGAGCACACAGAATATCTGTTTATTTTCATAGCATTTATACCATCATAGGCACAGATATAAAAACTCTATTTACAATTAAGCCAAAACTTTTAATTATGTCCAAATCAGGGAAATAAATGCATTGTTTGTGAAGACAATATAAGTTGCCCTTAGGATGATTTAACCATTTGCACATACACAGAACACCTGAGACCAAGCGTTCAAGCCCACGATTGACTTCTCCAGCTCTGAAAACGCAGTGCGTGGCCGCTGTCTAGGATCTGTGGGTGGCTTGTCACCTTGGCAGCTGCTCCCCCCAAAGCTTGTTCTAGCCCGTGCAGGAACTGAGGACTGACCACAGAAGAACCCTTTGTGGAGTAGCATCAGCCAAAGCCCTCAGCCCAAGGAGCCAAGGTCAGCGTCCCTGGGGGCCACAGGATGCGCATCTTGTTACATGATTCCTCTATGCCTCATTGCCATCTCCCTAATGACCAGTTAAGTGGGCTCCCCCGAGGACGCTTGAGTCAGCGCCAGCTTGAAAACTGCTGAGGAAACATCCTCTTTTACTGGAAATGATCTCCATCAAACTGCCCTAGGCCAGATTTAGACTGCCGGCTTACTAACAGCCAATAGAAGGGGCTAAGTTTGCCGGACAGGAGACTCTGGGCTGTGAGAAAAGAACTCGCTGTTGTCTGGCCCAAGTGACCACAGGGGACAGAGCTGGCAAGTCTGGGGTGGCCGATGACTCAAGGGGCAGAAATACTCCATTCTTTCTGGCAGTGCAGACACATGGAAGAGACCTGACTGTGTCTTCCCAGACGGTTGGTCCCCAAGTCAGATGGGAGGGGGCAGTTTAAGCCCCGCCCATGTCTGCCTGGAAAGGACTTGGACAGAGCAAGCCTGTTGGGGAGAAAGAATAAGTCCTGCTATTCTGCGCCACGGCACGGGATCCCCAGCTAACAAGAACATCATGTCTTTCTAATTTGACAAGAAGGGAAGGTTTTGGCCATTTGACCATAAAGCAATGATAAGAATTTAAGGTGGCTAAAATTACATAGTATACAGTGGCATTGAAATATAATGTTCCACCCCATAAACATGTTCATTATTAAGATGATATTAAAATATTCTAAAATTCTACTCAATTGCAGAGCCATTAAATTTTAGGGCTTTGAGATGTATTTGCACATATTATAACAACACAAGCAAATAACACACTGGGCTACCTAAGTGTGATGTTGGTAGACGGTTGTCAAGGCCAATGTTCCGCTAGTGCACCCTGGTTTCTCTCATCCTATTTCCTCACCCCACATCAGCCCAGCCCCACCCATGCTGGAGGACCAACAGCACAGCTTGGGCTCTCCACACTCTTCCTCACAACCACCAACACCTAAGTGTGTTTATAATGGGTTACCTCTGTTGTGCTTTCCGAGAGAGAGAGAGAGAGAGAGAGAGAGAGAGAGAGAGAGAGAGAGGTCACATGCAAAGGTTCTCTGCATTTTACTTCCCTACCTCAAAAAGGACTTAGGAAAATCCTCCCCCATCAACCCCACGCTGCAGCTCAGTCTCTAATGGTCCTGCCCCACAGCTGCCCCCCTCTTGCCTATGGGAACAACACCCAAGAACCCAGTAGGTGACTAAAATGATGACTGGTTCAAAGCTCTATCCCAGGGCAGGACCTGCCTTCTAGGGTGTGTGCGCTTCAGTACTGCTTTGACCATTTCCCCATGGCTAGGGAAAAATGCTGGATACCCAGTCCTGCTGCGTCTCTACATCTCAGCCAATTAACTTATTAATGAAAATAATGGACGTATCCAAACCTCACAATCTCAACTATATTTTCTTTAGCGAAAAAGGAGAAGTGTGTGTGTGTGTGTGTGTGTGTGTGTGTGTGTGTAGCTCTTTCACAATGCAGATTTTAGGCACAATGAGGGTCACAGACCAGGAGACAGCTGTCACTGAGGAGAGTATTTGTTATTCCCAACAGAAGGAAGCCTGCCATTTCATGGGGACCACCTGGACTGGTGAAAGGCAGAAGGAATGAGAGGGAATTGAGGACCGGAATCTTCTGTGGGTTTTCAGAAGATACAGGAATGTCAGGTTCATGGGGCTGGGCTCAGCATTGCACAGTTTGAAAGGACTCTGAGATTTAGAGTTTCCAGAACGACCTGCTATCTGACTGAGGGGAGTAGAGAAGGCAGACAGTTGCCTTGCATACAGGAACCTTGTGAGAGTCCAAGAAGAGAGGCAACTAGGGTGGCAGGGCTTTGGAGTTGGTGGGTCTGCACAGGAAAGATACACTGTGATGTTAATAGACTAGTTTGCCTCTCTATGAATTAGCTTATCATAGAGAGGAAGTCCCTCCTGGTCATCAGGAAAATAACAAAGCATAGTGAATCTGTGCATGTGCACACTCAAGCAGTGCTTGGGAAATGGGGGGCACATTAATCAAGGAAGCATGGCAGCTCTTTGTTCAGCCTGGGTTCACAGCCCACAGCCGGGATTCTTACACGGGGCCTGGGGCTCTTCGAGATGCAGACTTATTCAGTGAGGAGCTGGATGGGGTAGAGGTGGGTTCAGGGGCTGATGAGCACAGCACAATTGGCGACAATTGTGCTCAGCTCATGGTGGCCAGCACTATGAATCCTTCAGGGACTACAGCACAATTGGCGACAATTGTGCTCAGCTCATGGTGGCCAGCACTATGAATCCTTCAGGGACTACGTTAGAGACTGAGAAAAGATGACATGGTCCCTTGCTCCAGAAAGCTTGCCTTTTAACGGGGAAAATGCTATATGGTGAGCGCAGTAAAGAACTGTGAAGACTGTGATTGTTGGCTAGTCATTATTTCACGGATACAGACAGAATCAAGAGCCGCCTAGATTTTATCTCAGTGAGACCAGCAGTGCTTTGCTCCCAACAGCTGACATTCAGACACTGTGTGTGAGGTAGCGTACATGTGTGTCCTGCACATATAGTGAGCTTAGGCAGAAGCTCCAGCTCAGGAAAACGCTCTTCATCCAAGGGCTTCACTGACAGCCTCTGATTGACAGCCTCTGATCCACAGAGACGCTGTTTCTGCCACCCAGGACATTGAAGCTATAACCCGTCTTGGAAAGAGCTCAAGGCACAAAGCAGTTAGGAATTTCCTGTCAGTATAGGGAGAGACATGAGGGACTGGAAGAAGAAACCACTTCTCCAAAGCTTTGATGACCTTTGAGGGACTGTCCCAGATGCATGGGATACCATCTCACCACCTAGCTACTCCAGTAGCCTCCCTTATGGACTAAAACATGCGCATTTCAGACCAATGGATGCACAACCAGAAGTGGCCAGGAATGCGGACTCAAATCAGACCCCAATCCTAGTCTCCGGTCTTCACACTGCTCACACCTCTATACGTGTGAATTGACAGTATGTAAAGGCATGTTTTCACAGTGCACATGCAGGAGTTTTGTGAGACACAATATGCTATTTTCCACCTACCTCCCTGACACACATCCGTCTATATGCACGGATGCAAGCATATGCATGCTCGCACACACACATGCACGTGCGTGCACACACATACACCCGTAAAAACTCTCATAGAGGTCTTTACTGGGTGTCCCACCCACCTCTGAGGTTCCACTCTCTAAGGTAAGATTTCGGCTACTGTAGTAAACTATAGTGTTAAAAGGGAAAAAGTACACCCAAACAAAGAGCAAAGGAAATCGCAAGAAACTTCATTCACAGCATATACTACATAACTGTCTTATTTTATTATAAATTATTCTTAATTTTTTCATTGTGTCTGATTTATAAACTTAGCTTCAGAGTAGGCAAGCACCCAGGTCAGAGTATACAGAGTTCATTGCCACCTCAAGCTTCAGACTTTATGGAACCTGCGGGAATGTCGAATCCATCCCTCAAGGATCCTTACCGCATTGTGAAAAATCTGACATGGGTGTATGGCGCTAACCATCACGGTCAGCCTCCTCCGTGAAGCTGTCCACAGTCAGCACTCCCAAGATGGCCAGAGCTGACAGTGCAGTAGCACCTCCACCCCTCATGCCTACAGGCAGCTCAGCCTCAATTCCTGTCCTCAGCTCCGTGCCCAACCCCATCTTAAGTCCAAAGGCTCATTGAACTGTCACTCAGACTAGACAGTGTTGTCACAAATACATCAGAATGTGAGCCTCTCTTTGGAAACAAGGTTAGTATAAATGTAATAAATCATATTATAATGAGGGCATTCTAGTGAACCAATATGTTTGGGACAGTGTTATGCATACTGAAAGAATACCAAAAGAACAGCCAGTCAGCCTGAAGGATACCACATCTAGACATCAAGGGACACGGAGGAACCTCGAGAGAGGCCTAGAACAGGCTGGGCCTACAGTGTCTGAGAGGCCCAACTCTGTCAATGTCCTGACTCCTGACCTCCATCCTCTAGTGCTTCGGACCACACAGCCCCGATATCCCAGCCCCCTAGTTTGTGACAGACACAGGAATGTGTGTCTTGACACCCCACTGAGGAATGATATGGGAAGAGGCATTTATCACCTGGAGCCCAGATGAGTCAGATTCTTGGCTTTGCACAGCAAGCCGCTGAACAATTGCCCAATCACGCAGGCTCTTCTTGCCAGCCTCAGCGAGCCAACCCTGCTCTGGGCTTTCTTTCTCTCTCTCTCTCTCTCTCTCTCTCTCTCTCTCTCTCTCTCTCTCTCTCTCTTTCTTTCTTTCCTAAGACCCTCTTTGGGACACTCCATGCTCCTGGCACTGGATCAGGCCCAAGAAGATAAGAAACAGCAGAGATGGAGAGAGGGGAACCGAACACTGAGCAGTCTGACATCCACAGAACAGACAAGCCCCACCTCAGACAGAAAAGGCTTCTTGGTCGTGGTTTCCACATGGTTGCAGCCTCCCCAGCTGCCTTAAGTTTTATGGTCAGAAACAGACAGGAGGAACTAGAATGTCGCCTGAACACATTTACAAAGCAAAACCCTTATCGGGAGGTCATGTTTAAGAAATCCTTCATTTCCTAAGTCATAGATAAGTTGCCCAATTTGACTTTGAATTTGACCAGGACAGTATTCCAAAGAAACTCGGCTGTGCGCTATGGAAGGAGACAGGTGTGGGGGGCTGTGACCACCCTGCTTTTCTTTTTTTTTTTTTAAGGCAGTCCTTGTCTTTTTTTTTTTTTAAATATAATTTTTTATTGAAAAAAAAATTTCCGGCTCCTCCCCGCCTCCCATTTCCCTCCCCCTCCCCCCTTTCCCCCCCCCCCCCCCCCCCAGTCCAAAGTCCTCCCCTCTCCATCCTGGACTAGGAAGGTGGACATCCAAACTGGCTAGGCTCCCACAAAGCCAGAACATGAAGTAGGATCAAAACCCAGTGGCATTGTCCTTGGCTTCTCAGCAGCCCTCATTGTCCACCATATTCACCCTGCTTTTCTAAAGTCAGCTCAGGCAGAAGCCACTGTGTGTACTTCCAGGCAGGCTGCTCAGCAGAGGTCCCTCCTGCTCGGCGCAGGTGGCATTGTGCCTGGGGCTATTAAGCTGGAAATGCAAACCACTTTTTGTGGTTCAGATCATCGTGAGGAGAGAGTTTCCTGGAAGTTCCAAGTCCTGGTTCTCATATCACCGCCATCTAAATTGATGGTTTCTGTGACCTTTTCGTCTAATTACACCAGTATTTTGTACCTATTTTTATTAAATGGTTCCATTACACAAGCCATTATGAGATGGTTCTTTCTCTGTTGCTCACCTAATGAGCCCACTCTGCAACTCCTTCCCGCATTCACCCCAGGAAAGATGTTCTTAATAATGTCGTGCTTTCTAAGATTGATATAACATCTGCATGAAAAATTGTACTAACAAATGAACTAATCAGACATCCAGGTTCTACCAGCACTGTGTGCACCCCTCACGGAACGCTGCACAGCCTGGCATTGGGTGTGGGCTGAGATGAGCGTCCTCCACGCAGAGGTAGTGGTGGGGGGAAATATGGAGGAGGGACTGGCAATGTGAAAACGGTGGAGAGGATAGGCAATGACAGTAGACCAGAGAATGCTCCTGCATGCTGCCTGTCATTAAAAGATGTCACAATGGTTGTCACCATGGGCAGTTACACCAGACTGCATGTCACTTTGAGTCACAGAAGACTCATAACTTAAAGCAGTAACTTCTCAGCATGCTATGACAATCTTGCTGGACTTCGGTGATAGGTAGGAATACGGTCAACAACCAGACAGAGGCGACTCAGATTTCCATGTCTGGAGTCCCCTAAGGAAATGGCCTGCCACTTAATTTGTATATTAACCTTCTATAGACTCTCACTGGCACCCATGCCACTCACTCACTATGATGACGCCCCAGGCTTCTATTTTCTCTTTCCTTCCTCCTGGTCCCCCACCCAATGGGAACCCTTGGCTGTACTCATGACAGTCACGTGGTGGTGACAGCGGTCAGTGATAGAGCAGCCAACACTAAGCACAAGTCAGAGGTCCACCTAGAGAAATAAACTTGCCACCATACCTAGTACCCTAAAGAAGGCCGCTGTTAACTAAGATGCTGTGGCAGAGGCAACAGGCCAGTGATAATGCGCATAAACCACGTTAATTGCAGTTGAATTGCTAATCTCATTAGCATTTGCATTATCATTAGATTTTAATTACCACAGCGAGGCCACCAAAGACTAATATCCAGATCTGACAGTGCCAATTCCCTGGAAGCGTTTTGTGGTCGCTGAGTGATCATTGCTCAATCGTTTATTGCTTTTGACAAACAGAAGGCAATGTAGGCTCCCAGATCCTGACAGAACCCATCATGGAGTGTGGGGAGGCTGAAGCCAAAATGATCCCCGAAAGTTCCAAAGTGAATGTAATGTGAGCAATTGTGACATCGCCATGCAGAGTTCGACCCTGGTTCTCTGCAGAAGCTCTTCACTCTTCAATAATGTGGCTCTTGGGTAGAGCGACACTTCCCAAGTCTTCCCATGCTAACATGTGATATCTGGAAAAAGATCAGGGGACAATTAGGTATGGGAGACACTAAGCTAAGTAGAAACATGCCCCAGGCAGAGCTCACGGCGCTCAGTGCACTGACATAAATTCTGACTCTGCGAGGGAAGAGAATTTATGCGCTGTCAGAAAATCTACTTGAGCATCTAATCTTTTCTTCCTCCTCGCAAATCTTCTTTAGTTCTTATTTCCAAGACTGTGCTTCTGTATAAGCTGAATGAGGACTATGTACTCCCAACTAAAAGAGTCACATTCCGTAATTGTCAACACCAAGGAATATGCTAGAAAATTCTGTTCTGTGGGAGACTCACTGTCGCGAGACCTTTCTATGAATACCCAGATTAAATCCCCCAGGATACAGTGTAGGAAGAACCAACAAAGCCCCAAGGTTTCCACAAGTTGCGGAGGTCACCTTCTCCAACTCTGAGTGTCGGGTCCCCTGAACTAAGCATCTATGGGTAGCATTTGGAGTCACACTGCAGCCACGCAACCAGTTGGATTGAGCAATAGACATGTGTGTGCTTCTTTTTCTATCTTTGCCTGTTTGTTTTTGAGACGGAGTTTCTCCTTTCATATCCTAGACTAGTCTTGAACTTGCTGTATAGCCGAGGACGACCTAAAACTTCTCTTTTCTTACCTCTACCTCTTGAGGGAGGATAAACAGGTATAAACCACCAAAACCAGTTGGCATGGTGGTGCTGGGGATCCAACCCAGAGCTTTGGCTGTAAGCAGTCCTCCACCTGAGTTACAGCCCTAGCCCTTGCTTCTTCTGGGTGGAATGTAATACCACAGAGTTCTGGCTGAAAGCATTCCACCGAGTGGCTGTCCACGTGTACACTGTGGAGGCAGGCCTGCCCCTGCCTTCTTAGGTCACTTCTGGCCTCTCAGGCCCGACTTCCACCTCCCTTTCCCATCTGTTTCTCTGTAATCATCAAAGGCGACTCCTTTCTTTCTCAACTCTGATTTTTCTGTGTGCAGACACTGCAAAGTCTCCGAGTCTCAGTTCTTACCTCTCAGAGCCTATCAGGGCAATTCAGTGTAGCAAGATGGATTCTAGCCTGCAAGATAGCTAGGATTTACATTTTAAAAATAAACAAGCCCAAAGCAAAAATCCAAGCAAAACTTCATTACACCAGTTTCTCCTGTTCAAAAGTCACATGATACATTCCCTGCAGGTCCCTTTGCTGCTGAGGAGGGGTCCTGGATACAGGCAGTCACAGACTTCTCTCTCCCTTGTAAAAATTTTACTATGGAGTCTTATCTCCTCACTTGAACACACAATACGACTGCTTCTTCCTCCCTGCCACCTTTCCATCTACCTCCCACCTCTGTGTAGCTATGTCACCCACCCAAATAAAGTTTCCATAAAATCCAGAGAGAGAGAGAGAGATCGTGACATACACTTCTGTCTTCATCTCAACAAGCAGGCAACCTGCCATCCATTCTGCCATCAGGGAAGTAAATCAATGTGGCAGGTGAGCTTCTTCAGTGCATTTTGCTTGGCTTAGGAGAATAGTCTACAGTTTCCCCGAGAAGGGGGAGAGGGAGGGAGGGAAGGAGGAAAGAAGAATAGAAGAAGGAAGGAAGCTCAGCCTCTCCGCACAAGAAAAGTAAGGCTTTCCTCTCTGCTGGGGGCCGTCAGACAGATGTGCAGAGGACATAAAGGGCAATGCGCAAGCCGCACAGCTCAGAAAGCAATGTGAGACGCTGACGTGGTCTGAAGGAGCAGGTGGCTGTTGCAGGGATCTTAGAAGAAATTTGGCGTTCTTTAAAATTAGATGTTGAAGGCAACTCACAGTCCATTCATAAATGTGACAGTCACTGGCGTGGAGTGAATACTGGCAGGACAGAGTCAAGTGAAAGACTCTTCCTCTCCTCTGGAAGCAGGTGCTGTGTGTGCAAATGTATCTGGGAAGAAAATCTTACTAAGGTGATGACATCATAATAGTACTGACAGCTGGACTGCCACTACATTTGAGCAGTCCACTGTGGAGCCAGAGAGGAAGGAACCCGTGCTGGGTGTGTGCCAGGAACTGTTATCACTAGTCTATACAAATAAGCGTGAAGATTGCAAGTCAAATGCTTGGAAATGAGATCTAAGTTCAAGAATGCTTTTTTAAATCATTAATTGTTATTGGTCTTCTTGTTCATTTGGTTTGGTTTTTGGTTTTTGCTTTGGGGAACAGAGTCTAAGGTAGTCCAAGCTGGCACCAAACTCATTATATATAGCCAAAGATAACCTTGATTCCTAATCTCCCCTCCATCTCCCAAATGCCAACATCACAGGCATGCACTACCACACCAAGCTTACACTGGATTTTATTTTATCTATCAGTTTTTTTAGAGACAGGGTCATAAGGAATAAGCCAGCTTTGCATGATAAACCTGAGGATGACCTTGAACTTGTGATCCTCCTGCCTCTACCTCCCGAGTTGTAGGATAATAAGCATGGGCCTGAGTCACCATGCCCAGTTTGTGCCATGCTAAGAACTAAACCAGAGGCCTCTACATGGTAAGCAGATGTTCTACAAACTGGGCTATAGTTCTAAACCCTGTCACTGTATTTTAAGAGAGCTTCAGCTCCCAGAAGTTTTGAATTTTTTAAATGATTTTCCACTACAGATAGCAATGACTTAGTGATCAATTGAAAGATCTAAAGGGCCCATGTGCAAACTAGCTTCAAGCTTCATGTATGGCCACACAAGAACGCAAACTCACGAACACACACCCATACCACACACACACACACACACACACACACAAAGAACAGAGGCATACTGTATAGATTAGTGCCTGCAATAAGAACAATTTACCGCTCTTATCATCTTGCCATTGTAGACAATGGTGGCCAGCAGGTTCATTTGCAATGGGCCTGGAGCTTGATGGCAATGCAAGAGCTAGAGAGTGATTGTTCCATGAGAAAACAAATTGTATTTGCATGTGTGCGTGTGTCTCCATCACAGGAACTGTCAGCTTCCCATGTTCTCCCATTTGGTCTGCAACTCTACAGCTCAGAACTGGCTTGAGGTGTCAGCAGCTGCACCTTTGGACAGGCCTTCGTTCTGGCCTGAAGGTGTCTGGACTCACTGGTCTGAAAGCACAGGAAGCTTTATGATCTCCCTAGAGAAAGGCGCCCTAGTTAACCCTCTAAGCACATTGTTATTTATTATTTTATTGAGCAATAAACTAAAGTGTGACTGAGCCACCAGTGACTCTGAAATATTGCTAAGCCCACGGTCGAATGACTGGCTGGCCTGAGAACTGACCAAGTCAAAGACTGCAGAAGACAAATGAGCCAGAAGCTAGAATGTCTCACACCAACTCCAACCAATTAACGTCAACACAATCCTGTGAAATTTATGGTTGTCTCGCCTCAGAAAATGGTAGGCCTAAGCTTTCCTGTACCTGCAGGGCGGTCATTAGAGGAGAACCAGAGCTTGTTAGTGCGGGAGTTCAGTAATGTAAACAAGGGAGCAGAGGCCAGTCCTGGAGACCTGTGGAGCTGGCCCAGGGAGGGAGAACTGAGGGGGGTGGGGGGGTGCTGGCCCTGTGACAGCTTCATTAGGTGGGTACAGGTGGCACTTCCTAACTAACACCTCAGTCACCAGGAAGAAGGGAAACAATGTACCTGATCTGCATTCTGTTTATAAAACAATCAGGTTTTATGAAGAGGTTTGAGATTTTTATTTCAGTTCACAAAAGACTTCTGCCTTTTAAGTTTTCTCTGGCTTTGTCTGAGTGATCTGTGTTGGTCCTAGGCCTCATGTTGCAGGTGCCCTAGACTCATAAGGAACATATCCAAGAGTAGCTGCGGAGCCACACTTACACTAAATCATCGGAATCCATCCAATGGTAAACATTCTTCAGTGCCCAACCATCGCCCATGCAGACAGGGCATGGGTGGTCTCTGAGACAACTGAGGCCTCAAAGCCTGACAATGCTCCCTTGTTCTAAGCAGAGAAGATGGGGTGGAAGGGCCATGTCACAAGGGGCTTTGTGGGCACAGACTTACTCCCAGGGGACAGTGGGAGAAGGGGGAGTTGGTAGAGTAAGACCAAAAACATAAAGGAACCGGGGAAAGTGACCCAAACCGTTCAAAAGGCACAGACAGGGATTTTCAAAGGGACCATTCTCCCAGCCACATCTCACTCTGGTTCAATCAAGCCTTCACTGACTCATACACAGATTTCAGAGAATTCCATCAAAACTCTACCAAAACAAGTTCAAAACACAATAAATATCCACACAAATGTGAGGATTGGGGCCAGTCTGTCGAATACATTTAAGATGATCTCAGTTGTCCATGAAGCTGCTGATACTTGTTCTTGCATGCTCTGATGGTGGGGATCAATTATCACGCCGTCAATACATCCCTTGTATGACTCAAGGCTGCCGCGTAGTAATTATTTCTTGTTGTCACTTTTACTAGTGGCCAATGACATGAAGAAGATGTGGGAGATAATCAGGCAGAATAGAACAGATTGGTGGAAAGGCCTATCTTAAGGAAAACACACCACAGGTGGTGAGCTTCTGAGCCACCTCCACTCCCAAGGCCACAGAAGAATGTCCCGGGGTATTCATAGATGAGCAATCACGGATTTTCAGTGATGACAAGGACAGATATTAAGAAGATCGGGTTATGGTTACACTCAGCTTGCCATCACAAGGGGCTCTTTGGATGCAGAGCTGGGAGCTCCAAGCAGAGGGAGGACAGTGAAGATAACTGGTTGGGTGGCTGTGGAAAGACAGGTGCTAGAGAAAACTCTAGGAGGAAAACGGGGAAAGGAAGGGCAGCAAGCTGGTGGGGCTCCTGGGAGGAGTTCAGGTATACAGAGAAGGCCTTGGCAGGAATATCTGTTAACCACCTCAGGGACACCCTTCATGCTCTCCCAGGCTTCTGGGCCTTCCTTTTGCTGCCTTTTTTCTTTGTTTATTTAGATGTTACCAAATTAAAAAAAAAAAAAGAAAAGAATGTAGAGATTCACGACTGATATCTCCCTGGACCATTTACTCATTGATGCCCTTGGCACCCAAATCCATAATCACTGTCAGCTAAGTTGAGACTAGCTGCGTGGTTACTCACCAGTGTATGCAGGCTGCACGGCATCGATCCCAGCAGAAACGCATCAGCCCGTCGGAGAGGGCCTCCCTCTTGAAGAAGGGACTCTGTCTATACTGAAGATAATCACCCGGAAGAGTCCCACTGTGCCCACCTGCATACAGGCAGCCAGACACCCGGAAGGTAGAGGCATTTGACACTTCCCTAACCTGGTACTCTCAGATATAAGAAAGTGACATCTTGAGTCCTCTTTTCTCCCCTGCCCACAAATAATCACTAGAGTGCTAGAAAACCGCAAAAGGAGAATAGATGATCAGATTGTCCTCTACCTAGTGTCCCCACCAGCAACAGGGCAGAGCTGGCCTCAGCAGCCATGCGCAGAACAAGGTGTGTGTCGATCCAAAAAGAGGCGCACCCATGAGGATCAGCCAATTGTCAGGGCACACAGTGTAAAAAAAAGAGCAAAGGACAAGGGCGGAGGGCCACAGTGGCACATGACCAAAAGCTGACAGCCTGTGCGCTGCTCAGTGATTCTTCTTTCCCACCATTTGTTTCTCCTTGGATCAGCTTTGGCAATTGTCCCCAAGACAAGAAGGAGCCTCTCCGAGGCCACTCTGCAAATTCATGAGGCTTGGGAGCCACAGGAGCTGGGCATATGCATAATTATTACAGGAAGAAGGAAACGCGGAACTCTTTACCATTGGAAGGGGTGACGGTAGAGACGCGGGACAGGAGAGACAAATGGGGTGGGGGAAATTTTCTAATCTTCATAAAATCTGTTCCCTTTTCCAGTAAGTAAAGAAATGAGTGATTGTGTGTCTGGTCCTGATTTCATATCATCAACCGGAGTGAGAAAGATGTGAGAGAAAATAATTAGGAGGCCCGTATTATGCCTTTCCTGGGCTATGCCTTATAATATATATTCTTGTTAGCAAAAAGCTGGATCCATATAAACAGTGTTTTCTCAGCAAGCAACAGCAAGTTAATCAGGTCCTCTCAATGCCCATTAGGGCTCCCATGCTTCAAGAAGGGACTCAGAGAAAGAGTATGGCTTTCTGCAGCTTTGCACACATTCTACCAGGGAGGAGACAGGTGGAGGAGGTAAAGGAGCCGGTTCTCCATGCAAGTCCCTGCCTTCCACCCACAACTGTAGAAACAAAGACCAAAGACCGTATGTCTAAAGCAGGGCAGAATAGACATAAGGTTAATTTCTCTGTCTCTCTCTCTCTCTCTCTCTCTGTGTACATGCTCACCTATGTGTGAGTGCATGTGGAGGGCAGAAGACACCCTTGGGCGTCTCTCATTCCTAAGGTACTGCCTACCAAGAAGGCTAGGGTGCTGGCCCAGAACCCTCCTGTCTCCATCTCTCTACTGCTGAACCACAGGCCTGTGCACGTGGGCTCTGGGGAACACAATTTGGATCTGTGCACTTGCAAGGGAAGCGCTTTACCCTCTGAACCACCTTCCCAGCCTGATTCACATATTTTCCTAAGTGATTTTATCTTCAAACCCAAGAAGGTGCTTCAGGCTTTACAAACACATGGAGTCTTTAAGACAGGCAAACAAGTCATGTAGGCATAGAAGGTGCAGTTCTTTATGAAGTGACTGCAACGATCAAAGTGAGCATCTTCAGCGATCTGCTGACAGGTGGTCACTGAGCTGGAGACAGCGGCGGTCTCATTCATCAGCTTCGGCAGCAGGTCTGAGACCAATCCATTTGCCATTGACCAAACTTGTTAGCCGCTCACTGACAGCCATCTCTATTTCCTGAGCTTTCTTCTCTCATGTTGGTATTTCCCCGGGAGAACCGGGATGGCATTTTTAAGATGGCTTTCGGAACGCTGCCTGTGCTGCTTGCTGGCACTGTTACATTGTCCCCAGCAGCCCGCAGACACACGCACTGGTGTGGTGAAACGCATTGGTGTCAGGTCAGTAGTGTGCACTGATGGAAGTGATTACTCTCGAAATCGTCCTGTAATACGATCATCTGGATGAGAAGCCAGCATCTGACACGCCGCCGCAGTCCTTTGAGACTCACAGGAAGCCCTCATCTGTAAATGTATGGGCTCTGTACACTGTTATTCAGGTTGTCACTGGGCACAGCCACCTTACCGAGGAGGTCTCTCAATAACGCTTTAAAAGCAAAACCATATGCGCATCTCGACAACCTTTAATGCTTTCTGCTTCCTTCCTCTTGGGAAGCAAGCGTGGTCGTGCAAAGCAGAATTGCCACCCCAGCCTCCCTTAGCCTTGAGATGAAGGTGCTGGTCCTCTAGGCCTTCCCTGTGATTGACTGCATACGGTCATTGTCCAAACCAGTAACTTTATTTCTCAATGCAGTTCACGTTCAGAGATGACCCTGGTATTTAATGATGTGTAATATATGTAGGATTAATTTTCTCCTGAGGGCACGCTCTCTTTCCCTCTGTGCTCTGCTGCTCTGCTACAGCAGGCCCTTTAACCCTAAGAACACTGAGCATGTGTTAATGACTACAAGTTCACACCTCTACTTCGGAAAACTCAGTATACTTGGGTGCGTCCCAAACTCAGGGTTAACCATCACTGACTTGGGGTGCAGAGAACATATTTCGTTTCCTAATTAGACTTTCCTGTCTTTCAGAAAATGCCCCACATTTGAGGAATTCAATGGGAAAAGTCACGAGTAAGCACCACACATCTACTAACCAAGGAATGTGAACGGGGCTGGTGGGGGTCGAGTTCAGACTCCTTTCTTTGGGATGAGAAATGGGGTTCCAGCACATCTAATTAATAAGACAGATGAAATATAAATTTGAGTTAAGTGATATTAAATTAACAGCAATATTCCTTGAGTAATTAAACAACAACAACAAAAGAAATAACAGCCTATTAGCAGCCTCTGTGTTGTGTGTGCCGCGCTGAAAAGGCAGGCACGGGATGGGATTCAGGAAGGAAAACACAGTCCGCTTCCTATTCTGCACGGGGCTACAAAGCTGTGGTGGGACTCAGCTCATCTTGACTGCTAACAGGAACATAGACAGCTAACATCTGTTTATCTTTTCTGAAAACCACACTTAGTCATCATGAGCCAGCTTCGAGGATTAAAAGTTGGTCTCAAATGCTCTTCAAAGGCGGCGTTCACAGCAGCACTATGCCACGCCACTGCTCTTCGGGGCGACTGAGTTTTGAGGCAGATTTGTGTTCACCACTGCCACTCGGATCCTTTCTCAAATGAATACAGAACAGACCTAGCAATGCGACTTTCTTTTTCCCCACCCACTCCCCTGACCCTCCACACCTTCCAAGGTTTGCCTATCACACATCAGGCAGCGTGAAACAGCCTTGTCACTAACTAAGTCCACCTTGCCATAGCTACAGTGGCAGAAAAGCAGGTGTTGGAACAAAGAGGTGCTGGCTCTGTCCCCGGAGCCCGTCACTTACAGAGCTTGGGCCACACTCCAACAGGGGTGTACATGTAGGGCTGGGACAGGTGGACAAGTAAGCGAACTTGTGGGCTACACGCAGACTACGAAAGCAGGGCCCTAGCAGAGGACAGCTCAGAGGAAGGCTAACTCACTGCAGCTAAGCTCAGTGTAATAGTAAAACAGTCCAGAGAGCAACCAGGAATCCAATACACAGCAAGAGCAACTGCAGCCCAGAAAGGGAGCACTGTCGTGAAGAACGGCTGCTGAGTGTGCCAGGCAGATGTGGCCGAGGCTCTATACTTCACCCTCTGAGCCCTAAACGCCGGTTCAAGTTGTAAGAGAATCCAAGGGAAGCATCTCAGGAATAGCTGAAGGATCAGTGTCTTCCAGCAATCGGGAAACTCAGACAGGAGGGTCCAGAGTTCAAAGCTTACCCTGGGTTACACAGGGAGACCTGTCTCAAAAATAAAACTGAATAAATAAAAATCAAGCATCAGGGATGTACACAAGGAGCGACTTATAATCTCCGGAGCTACTGGAGTCCTTACTCATTAGAATTATGATCGTATAACCTTTTTTATTAGAATTTTCAAGATAAAGAAGCTTGGAGGGAGGACTGGAAATCTAATCTGGAAAGAATTAAGCTATGGCCTCCATCAGTTACGGTAGCTAATCCCTGTGTCTGTGAAACACTGAAGTACGTTCATTTATCTGAAGGAAAGATTTTTACTTCCAACCCTTAAAATGTGCTGTGACAATCTTTCAGCGAAAAGCCCCCACCGGCAGGCTGTGAGTGACGCATGAGACACGTACAACACAGAAGGCAGAGGACACGGGGAAGCAGAGACAGCGGAATGACCGCACTTTCATCACAAGACATAGTCCGGGCCATTGTTTCTCACAATGCCTCCCTCCGACCGGCTTCAGGAGACGCTGCCTTGTATGGTTAATTCACTCGGGAAACAGCAATTATATAGAACCTACAGAAAGGAGAGAAGGAAGATGCTGCTTTGTTTGCTTTACTTTTATTTTTTTATTTTTATTTATTTATTTATTTTTTTTTTGAGACAGGGTTTCTCTGTGGCTTTGGAGCCTGTCCTGGAACAAGCTCTTGTAGACCAGGCTGACCTCGAACTCACAGAGATCTGCCTATCTCTAACTCACAAATGAGGGGATTTAAGGCATGTGCCACCACTGCCCGGCTCTGAAGCCACTCTTTTTATTGTCATGTAATGTTAAAGTCATACAAGTTCTTCTTAATGTATGTGTTTTATGTGCATGAGTATGTAGCTGCATGTACACTGTAGACCACACGCTTATAGTCCGAAGAGGCTAGAAGAGGACATCAGATCTCCTGGAACTGGAGCTACAGACAGTTGTGAGCTGCCATCTAGGCGCTGGGAATCTACCCTGAGTCCTCTGGGGGAGCAGCCAGTGTTCTAAACTCCTGGGCCATCTCTCCAGCCTCTAGTTTACTTTCTTCTAAATGAGCAATAGTTGAGAACAGATATTGACTTATGAACTTGACCTCCCTCGGCCTCCCTTACATCATCTGGGAATGACGAACGAAGACAGCGACGGGGAACAGTGATCCGTGGAGTAGGATAGAAGATAAGGAAAGCTAATTAGAGCACGCTGCTTTATATTTAGTGCACCCTCACTTCTCATGAGGGGAAAGGGAGCTGGGGAGTACTGTGGATTTTATTGCAGAACGTTCTAGAAGGATACCTGTCATGTAATAAAAATTAGAAAATAGGATGGTTAGGCTCTAATTATGACAGCAGAGACAGTTTCAACATAGCCTGAGCACACGAGACTAGAGCGTGCATGCTGATAGTCTTGACACCAAGCCCCTGTCTGCCTGTTAGACTCCCCAGCAACCCTCTTTCTTTGCAATGCCCTCTGGAACATTCTGAATGAACCAACAGGCCTAACAGAGGAGATGATGTCATAGCTTGGGTTGTTGATAGTTTGAGCACTTGATCTCCGAACTCCCAGACTAAAATTCAGTTCATTGCTTGTGCATCTTTCTCTAGTGTGTCTTTCTGGGTTATCTGTGTTCTCTTGGTTCAGGGCAAATTCCACTATGTTTTATTTTCCCAGTAACGGATGTCCACACTGCAAGATCAGCTAAGTTCTGCAGTGAAACAGATTCCCATGTCTGACTGCCCTACGGAAATAAGCACTTTTCTTTTTCTTTTAGTTTCTGTCCTCGCCGCTGCGCTGCGGGCGAGGCTTCTCAGCAGTTCCCAAGCCTGGGAACTGAATGGTGAGTTGTTTTCTTTATTTAAAATATTTGTTTCAATTTCTCTTTGTTTGTTTAAACCTCATTCAAATCACTAACAATTTCTATAATGTTTATTATATGTTTAAATGAAGAAGAGAACAAGAAAGTGGTGTCCCTGATGTGATATTTCTGTGACACGGAGTATGCTGGACATCTTAAGTTCACATTGTATGCATTTTTTTATTTCATAAATTTTCAAAACTATAACAAAACTATTAATAGTGGCATTAGCATAGATTTGCATTACTAAATGCAAGCTCAAATCTTTGATCCGACTAGCAGAAGAGCTGTATGTGCACCAGAATCTTTTTAAGGTACCACAGAGGTTTTCTGCTGGTTCACATTGCCCCTGACGGTACCAGTCAGTCACAAGCCAAGGTCAAGTTCAAAGTCTGACCCTGGAAGCCACCATGAGCGTTCCCATCACAGACGACTGTCTCCCAGTCGCTGAGGCTGGGGGAGACAGATGCCACTACACTCTGAAGTATCAGCAACAGCAGCAGCAACATCCTCTGAGATGAGAAAATGAAGATTTACAAGAACACTAGAAAGGGGGTGCGGGTAGAAGGGTGGGGGTGTATCTTAACGTTCCACGAAGCAACACTTGGCAGTTTTTCTCTCTGCCATTTCCAGGCCCAGTGGAAAGACTCCTGCAGGCACAGTTTAGTGTAATGAGTGTGTTTATCATATCAGTATGTCTCATACATATATTTATTTATTTACATTACATAAAATCAGACTCTAGGTAAAAACAAAGTAATAGCATCATGTATGATTTACAAAACAACTTTCATGAAACTCCCCGAACTATTTAAAACTGAAGCAGGCTCTAAGGAAAATTATTTGCCTCTATTTATTCTTGAATGAAGTGTTAAAGGAAAACAGAATAATAATTTATAAGACCGGGGTTTCCTGTAACAACAGTAATTATGAAAACTAACCTCTGCACCCGGCTTTACAGTTTGCAGAGTGCTGCCTCAAACACTACCTCACTCGGTGGAGTGGGGTGTTTAATGAGCCCAGTTCGGAGACACATTTTATCCATGCTATGTATGATTTTATATTTGCAAGCACCGTTAGCAATAGATTTCTTCATAAGTGTTCTGTGCCGAGTATGGATGGAAGGCGAACTGGAGAACAGTGGAAATCCAGAGCCTGGCCCATAAATCACACACACATCAAATAAAATCTGTCAAACACTTGGTAATGCTCTGGCTGTCACTGGACTCAAGCAGGACCCGCTGTGTCACCTAGGGATGACGAAGAGGCCCAAGGTGTGAGAGCATGCTGTTAGAAGTTTCATTAAAGCCGTATTTACTAGTTCAAAATGAATTTACATTGATCTTTTAAACTATCGTCAACCACAAATGCATTAAACCTAAACAGTCTTCATTTACTGAAAAATAAATGTGTCAGCAAAAGCCAGGGGGGTTGTCCAACACTGTTCCGGCATTTAACTCGCAGCGGCTCAGTGTTAAGCTTTTTATTGCTTGTTGTGCTAAAGCACGCTCGTTTAATTGCGAATATATTTCCTTCCTGCGTCATTATCAAAATTGTTATCTTAAGGAAATATTGTTTTTAAATAATCTGCTGCAAAACCAGAGCGGTCCGCGGGCTTACTCAGAATAATTGTTTCCTGCAGCAGATGAGACGGCAATTAAATGGGGCCGGCTTCAGTAATATTAGGAGGAGATGAGGAAGAATGGGATTGGGTTGCACTGAGTGGCGGTTCAAGGAGCAGGGGCAGAATTTGTACGTGTGATTGAATCAATACCTCCTTGCTTGTATTTTTAAAGAATTTTGTTAACTTTTCCAGGGCCTAAGAGAATAAATAAGTCATCTGCAATGTATTTTAAAATCGGGGAGTATAAACCATCTCAGTGTGACCTTAGGTGCTGTGAACTTGACAATGCAGATGAACATTCTAAGTTTGACTTTGAGCTCAGCCCGTCTTTTTGTTAACTTGGGGAGAAAAAGACATGCGTGTGATCAAGCTTCCAACTACAGCATGCTAGTAGCGCAATTAGTGTTTCTCAGCAGCCAGCTTCAACAGACATCTCCAGCTCGGTGGCGTGTGAGAACTTATTGATGACATTCTCGGGTCTTCATTAGCAAAACCCACAGTGAACCGCTCTCATCAAGGCGTCCATTAAGCCAGACTTATTTTTTAAAAGGTTCACTGGGAAGTAGATTTTTCAGTTCAACTATGTTGAAATGGAAGAAACAGAAAAAGCATAAAAGAACTCTTCTCTACTGAGGGAGTGACGACGGAAAACACTCGGGCGGTGCTCGCTATTACCAGAGTTATTTATGTTTACAAAGATGAGGGAGAAAGAAAACCACGATTTCTAGAAAGTCAACCAGCAGAAGCCAAGAAGGGCGGTGCCCAGGAGAACCCAAATTTCCACCACTGTCATTCCAAACGGAAATCCCAGGAACCAAACACATATTGGTCTAATGGAAAAAGAAGTGAGGTTTCCACACCATGTTCTAACGAAAGAGCCGGTCCCAGTTTATTTCAGAGAGAACCTATAGAATGAAGTGACAGCCTGGCACCACAGATGTCAGGGGCCACAGATGGTACCCCCGCAGCAGCCAATGGCTGGCCTGCCATCTAGCACAGCCTAGAAGGGATGATAGGGATGGCATCAGATGACAAGTGAGAGACGAGATACCGAAACACAGCCTACCTGCATCCCGCCTGGCCTCTCAGGGAACCACCCATCTGCCATCACTAAGGGTCAGGGTCATTATCGAGGGACAAGCATTCTGAAGGCACGGGCAGGCCCACCCCAAACGTCAATATCTCACCTAAACCCCAGAGGATGGGGCAGCTTGAGGACAATGAAGCTATCTGCCATGTTTCCTACACCTGGCTCAAAGAGCTAACTAGGCCAGAAGCTCCTGCAGTGCAATGAACGTGGCCAGCGAGCCATTAAGTGGACACGGGCTGGGATGTCAGGGAAAGGGGTAGCCACTGTCGGAAGTTGGCCGCAACCGTGAAACACTGCAATCAAAAAATGATGGTGTTACCTTGACAAAACAGAGACATCCTTCCCGGCCTTTGCGCATGAGTCTTTCTTCTGGCCACAACCCTTCCTCCGCTGTCACCCTCTGCCTCTCCCGGGTCCCCCACCGCTATAAATATTGCAAATCCTTGAGCACTGCGTGCCCCTGTGCCAGCTTCTGCACTCTTCTGCCTTCCCTGCTCACCTCCCACACCTCCCACCACTCTGTCTTTGACCAAATGCTACCTGTGGTTTTCTCGTACTTTCCACCGTCCATTTAGGTACTCCAAAGTGTTGGGTTGTTGTCTTAAATGCTTTCTTGAAATCAAGACCAGATTCCTCTGTGAGGCCAAAGCTCAGCTTTCTTCTTGACCACAGTGACCCTCTCTCCAGCAATCTTCTGCCCTCCATAAAAGCAAAGCAAAGCTGCCGAAGCCCACTCATGGAATAACCCTTTGCTGCTCTGTACAGAGGTGTGCGCAGCTAGGCTCTACCTCCCTAGTCTAGTCTTCCTTAGCCTTCCTTAGGCTTCATAGAGTACCAGGTAGGCACGTTTCTTAAATATGTGTTCCCCTCCCCACAGTCCAAACAACAGACAATGTTGGCCCTCAGTCTCCATGGTATCTACATCACAGATTCAGCCAACCAAGGGTCAAAAATACTCAGGGGAAAAATGAATGTGAATGCAAGAAATCCTTTATTTATTGTCTTTGTGCCTGCAGCAATACAGAACAAAACTATGCAATGCCAATATTGCACTGTGGCATATGGCAACACCATGACAGGGGTGCTATCTAGAGTTTGACATAACACGAGTTGACATGCGTAGGTTATTTGCAAATGTGATATTATGTTATATAAGAGGCATGAGCATTCTACCTTTTTCAGATACTATATGGCCTATGTACATTTTTGAAATTCCAGTTCCACTGCTCTTGAATACATAACCCATGTGCTCGTGCCTGGATTTGAGTGTTGAATTCCTAGTCTGTGAACTTTCCCAAAGATCAAGGAACTTTTTAACAGATAATAATATGGTTTTATACGTAACAGGTTTCACCATTGCTCAATATACTTGTGTATACCTTCTTTATAGTCGCATTCCAACCATAGCCCACTGCAGTAACCATAGCTATTTGCTTTTACACACAGTGAACCTAGGGGGCCTGAGAGAATCACTGAGCATCCCTCTAGGGCACTGAACGCTGACCTCACTTGCCCTTTATAAGTCGGGGGCCAGGTCTCATGGACCACCTGAACCCTAGGTCCACCAACAGGGCTCTCATCCTGAAGATAATGAAGTGTGATTAAGCACAAAAACCACAAGCAACAGCACCCTCAAATATTTATAGGCCTCGTATATGCATGTGTTTATGTCTTAGTCAATTTGTTCAATTGGCAGCGGTTCAGGTTTTATGAGCTCAGGAGGCTTCAGCACAGAGATGTTTTATTCACAGCTAGAATATAGATAGATTTATTCACATCTAGAATCTAGATATATTTTCCAGTCTCGGCAAGGATGAGCACTAACAATTTCAGGACCACTTATGCCAGAGGGTAGAACAGATTTCACCAGAGCAAAAGTAAAATAAATAAGACAACCAAGATGATACATTATTGCAGGATCATTTTGGGAACATACATAAAGAATTAGTCAAGTAAGGAACAAGAGGATGGGTGGATAAGGGGAGAGAATGTCTTCAACTGATGAACAGATGCGTTTGAAGAGGCCCTGGTGATACACAGTGCCATACACACTCTGTACACAATGCACACTGACAATGGAAGAGTAAACCGCCCACTGGAGGTTCAGACTGGTTCACACATGAATAATCCCAGCCTTTGGAGCACGGGGAGCCTTTTCTTTCAATATTTCATGTCACCTCCACTAGATTCAGTGGGAAGTCTCATTCTTTGATAAAACCAGGTCGACACCATCATCATTTTCTATTGTGCTATCATTTTCACAGGTCCAAGTGGAAATGGAATCAATTATGAGAACAAATGGCCCCCCGTTTTATCACTGATGAGTGGGTTTTGCATTGTTTTCTATATTCCTGCCACTTAAGGTGGAAGAAATTGAGCATGCGAGGGACAGAGAAGGCTCAAATAGTCCAGGCTAATGGTGGGAAGGCGTGAGCAGCGCCCTACACGGCTAATATAAACCAAAGTGGTTTATTACCACTGTTTCGTGATTTACGACTCACATTATGACTTTATTTTGAAATGGTTGCATGAAATATTAATGTGTGGTGAGAGAACACGTAACAAGGAGCAGGGCTCATCTTTTATCAGATGTTAGGTTGCCGGATTCCTTCCTCATAATACATGAGCTCTCTTGGCTTATGGTAATCGGCCCCTCATAGGCCAACTTCTCAAGGTGAGACGGGCCTACTTTTGTGTTCCGTTAATTTTTAAAGGGATGGAGAAGTTTATAACAGATGTGAATAATTTATAGCAAGTGTTCTCAGCATTGATTAGTGTTCTTTGGAAATATAATGTCTTTTGGATATGGATCGTCGCTCTGATGAAAAGTCAGGAAACCCGTTACTGCGCTGCCTAATGGGAGAGTCAGCTTTAATTTCAATCATATATAATATGGATGATAAACACTTATGTTTTCCCCTCTCTGGACCTTGCCAGGCATTAACACTGAACATTCGCTTATCAGAAGAGAAGTTAACAGTGGGGAGGAATCTCTCTCCCTGGGAACGGATCACTCTGCCTTCTCCAGACCCTGCAGTCACAGTTTCTGGGGACTCAGTTTGTACTGCATTATGGGACATTCCACACCCCACTTTGAAAATCCCCAAATGTTTGTGGGGGTAAGGAACATATTCCATCACAACCTAATTGCCCAGCTCCTCATTCGTATCACATGATCAACTGCGTTCAGCCTACCAACCATTGGGTGCCTTTTTGAATCTCAACAAAAGATAATGCTTGATTTCCCCTGTATTTGAATTCACTAATCATTACCCTGCTGTTACATATTTTAGCTACAAATTGATCTTAAAAAGCATGCTTACAGTTCACACCATACTTTCTAGGTGTGCAATGCACAGCACACAATTGCTACACAAAGTCATTCATATTTTCTTTAAATGACCTGTAAATAAGCACTGCTTTATTGCCTACATGATGATATTAACATTTTTTTCAGGATAGGGTTTCTCTGGGTAGCCCTGGCTGCCCTGGAACTCACTCTGTAGACCAGGTTGGCCTCAAACTCACAGAGATCTGCCTGCCTCTGCCTCCCAAGTGTTGGGATTAAAGGCCTGTGTCCCCGTTTCCTCTTTGTATAGTAGGGACACAGACTCAGTAAGCTACTCATTCTGGGGAAACTGTACTAGCTGCAGAGTTAACTTAGAAAATAACTTGGTATGCACTGAAGAGATAGTTCAGTTGGTAAACTATTTGCCATGTAAGCGTGAGGACCCAGAACTTAGCCTGATGAGATTGCAGGTAGATCTGAGCAATCCTTTCTATTTTAGTTTGCTTACAAAGTCCTGGAGATAGATCCAGAAAAATTAGGGCTAAAGAGATGGCTCAGCGGTGAAGAGCGTGTCCTCCTCTTACAGAAGACCTGAACTGGGGTTCAATAACTGGAAGCCATCTGAAACTCCAGATCCTTGGGTGTGACGCCCTCTGCAGGCCTCTGTGTAAACCTGCACCCATGTGCACATACACAATAATAAAAAGATTTCAATAAAGGTTTATAAACAAAAAACCATCCGCATCTAACCATTTATATAAAATCTCACTTTATAAAGAGCAAATGTTAAGAACTAATGTGTCCTTGAAGATCTGTGGTTATTCAAATGGTAGATGGTTGTCTCTGTTCCTTGTTATGGCTCCCTGCAGCAAGGATTTCCCCCCCCTCCCAAATTCTTAGGGGCAGTGTTAAATGTAAAGCAAAGAACCTTTGGTCATGGAGTACTTGGCTATGAATGCAAGTTCAGCCACTTCCTGCCTGGGTAATCACACGACCACAGTTGAACACTGAGCAAAGACACTCACTTCCAGACAGAGATAGCAGCAGCCACCGGCAGGAGACTCCTAATGATAAGGGATGATGTGGGCAGGCAGCCTGGCTCCAGGACAGCAATTGTGTGACGTGTGCCAGCTGTGATAGTGGTGTCTGCTTTGGCAGTGCGGTCCTCTCAGCAAATCTGTACACAGAAGGAGCCACTACTTAGGTTCCGGGACTGGGTACTTTCCGATGCAAGCTCTGGAGGACTTAACTCTCTTAACTCACCGAGTTAAGTTCATCTGCATTCTTTCTTAAAAGAATCTACGTGTGTGTGTGTGTGTGTGTGTGTGTGTGTGTGTGTGTGTAGTATGTGCACCAATGCATGCAGGAGCCTGCAGAGGTCTGAAACTCATGTAAATGGAGTTACAGATGGCTGTAAGTGGCCATGTGGGTGCTGAGAACTAAACCTAGGTCCTCTGCAAGAGTAATAATTTTAACCAGAGAACCACTTCTCAAACTTTAAATAGCCACTGTGAAGACCTTGACAAAGACCCTGGAAACTCAGGAGAGGGGATAATGTCTCCACCAAGAAAACTCTATTTGAGGACAGCACCTCACTCTTAACCTATGCAATCCAGCTCGACCTACAGACACATGGTCTGGGTGCTCCTGGTCTCTCTCAGGGTAAGTCCAGCAAGCGAGGGCTTGATGGAATAAATAGAACAAAGTTCAGGCAAGAGATGATGTTGGGTTGATTTGGGGAAAAACATCTATAGAAACAAGAGAAACTAAGAAAGGAAAGAAGCAATGGGGGGAAGTTGTATCAGGAGGACAACACAAGGAACGCATCAAAGTAAAGCACTTTCAGAGAGCCACAAAGACTGGAAATCAGATCCTAGAAACCATGGGTGGGTGTGCACTCGCGCACGCACATGCACGCACACAGGTGCATGCACAAGTGTGGCAGGAGGTAGATATTCACCTATAATCCAGCAAGAAGCAGACATAAAGCCCAGGAGCAAGCTGAATGGCTAGCTACATTAGCTAAATTATCAAGTTACAGGTTCAACTGAGAAACTCTGCCTCAGCGTAAACAGTAAAGCACAACTGGGGAAGATTCCTGACATCTGTCTTGGCCTTCACATATACATGCACACACATACATCGACATATATACACACACAAACATGCACACATATGTACACATGCACACATATATGTACAAACTCACATACATGGTTTCACACATGCAAATACATACATTTACATGTGCACATACACTTATACATAGACCTGCACACATACATTTATAGACACATAAACCCACATATATGTACATATACATACACACATGCACAGACATATATATACCCACATATCTATGTACACACATGCACTCACATACATATATATATATATATATATATATATATATATATATATATATATGTACACACATATCACATAAAATGTAAGGTGAAAAGGAGAGAAACAGAACATTTCCCATCAGAGGGAAAATGAAGCAAGCATCACACCAGTGGAGTCAGACACCATTGCTCTGTGGAGCAGGCATGTGTAGGACAGAGGAGGAACCAGATGACTGTCCTCTTTAACTTCCCCCTAGAAGAAAGCGATTAATCCGTGAAATCAAGTTGAGGGTGTACCTTCTGCATGACATTTTTCTTAATGAAATGGCACATCGCATTCAAAGCGCTGTTGGTTCATAGTCTAACTGTCAGAGGACAACGATGCCTAGCAGTTACTTGTGGTTGCTGTGATAAAACACTCTGACCAGGGCAACTTTTTTTTTCTTTTTTTCTTTTTTCTTTTTCTTTTTTTTTTTTTTTTTTTTTGGTTTTTCGAGACGGGGTTGCTCTGTAGCTTTGGTGCCTGTCCTGGAACTAGCTCTTGTAGGCCAGGCGCTGGCCTCGAACTCCCAGAGATCCGCCTGTCAGGGCAACTTTTTAAGAGCGTATTTAGGCTTGCAGTTCCAGAGAGATAAGAGTCCATCGTGGCAGGAAGGTACAGAAGCATGGTACAGGCATGGTGGCAGAAGCAGGAAGCTTAGGGTTCATGTCTTCAAAGCACAGAGAGCAAACCAGAAGCAGGGCATGGCTAGAATCTCTCAAAACCCACCAGTGACATACTTCCTCTATCAGGACTGCACCACCTAAATATCCCCAAAGAGTGTCGCCAACTGGGGAGCACATATTTAAATACTTGAGCCTATGGGACATTCATTTTTATTATTAAAACCACTGTAGCAGGGACAGATGCACCACTTTACCTCAGCAGTGGGGAACAGAAGCAGGAGCCCCTCGCCCCAGGAGCCATTGTTCCCAAACACATGGCTTCTAGTGTCACTCTGTCTCTTACAATGGCACTGGGAAAGTAAGAATTGTCTTATTGAAGCAATTTTCAAACATCTACTTTTATTTATTTGTTTGTTTGTTTTGTATTTATCAAAAATATCTAAGTCTCTTCCCTGTCCTGTGATCCAGTCCCATAGCTCTTCCTACCTCTTTCAGGGCTCATTTCTCTCTCTCTCTCTCTCTCTCTCTCTCTCTCTCTCTCTCTCTCTCTCCCCCCCCCCCCCATCAGCTCCGGATCCACTCTGCCCACCCACTGACTGTTGCCTTGCAGTCAGCACCAAGAACCGGCGCCATGGGACGATGTATATAAATAACCATTAATGTATGCTCTATAATGGGAACTCTCAAAGGCCAAGACGGATGGCTTCATATAGGCCAACACATCAATTGGGGGAAAGCTTTTTTAAACATAATTGTTTGCGTATTACCTCAAATACCAATCCCCCAGAGGCATGTTGTCACAAATGGCTAGATGGCATGTTCTCAGGCTCTACTCAGGGAGAAATGACAGACAGGCAAGAGTCACTTACCTTCGTGTTGATAGTCCTGAGTTCCATGCTCAAAACTTGGGCTTCCGAACCGAAGCAGTTAGTCCCAGGCCTTGAGAGAAAGGCATATGGCTAGAAACTTCCAAAGCCGGGCCAAGCACACTTATACCGAGTATCCAGAGTCATGGTTCTTGGGTTCAGGACATCATGAGCCTTGTCTCTTCACTCTTTCCTGGCTCCCTCTTGAACTCTCAGCAGCTCTCCTCAGCCTATCTCGTGTCCCGCCTTCAGTTCTTTAGAACCTTTCAGCTCCTTCTTGCATTCACAGGGACAGGGGCTGGGGGAATGGGGAACTGTCCTAGTGGTACAGTTCACAACTGTGGCGCTGACAGCTCCTGGTGACTCTCTTGGACGCCCCATCAGCTCCGGGGACTCTCTAGGGCTCCCCATCAGCTCCGGGGACTCTCTAGGACTCTCCAGCAGCTCCGGGGACTCTCTAGGACACTCCATCCGCTCTGGGGACTCTCTAGGACTCTCTATCAGTTCTGAGGACTCTCCATCAGCTTTGGGGACTCTCTATGACTCTCCATCAGCTCCGGGGATTCTCTATGACTCTCTATCAGCTCCGGGGACTCTCTATCAGCTCCGGGGACTCTCTATGACTCTCCATCAGCTCCGGGGACTCTCTATCAGCTCCGGCGACTCTCTAGGACTCTCTATCAGCTCCTGGTACTCTCTATGACTATCCATCAGCTCCTGGTGACTCTCTAGGACACTATCCGCTCTGGAGGGACTCTCTAGGGCTCTCCATCAACTTGGAGGATTCTCTAGGACTCTCCATCAGCTCTGAGGACTCTCCAGAAGCTCTGAAGACTCTCAAGGACTCTCATCAGCTCCCAGGGACTCTCTAGGGCTCTCCATGAACTCCGAGGACTCTCCAGCACTCTCCATCAGCTCTTGGTTACTCTCTAGGACTCCCCATCTTCCTTTGTGCTTTTGAGGCTAACACTGGAGTCAGGAGTACTGGATTTCATCTGATTCTCATGCAACCAGGCGAGCACATGTTGACCAAGGATCCTTCTTAAGAAGCCTTTATTGGAGCCTCGTGTAACTCTTGATGAGGGAGAGAAAAGCCTTCCAGACTGGCCTGGAAAGTATCCTGATCAGCCTGGTTATATCTCCAGGGCCCATATGGAATGGGTGTGTTACCCAGGGTCAGAATTGTACTTTGCAACAATCACAGCTCAAGTGTCCACTTTTACCAAGATAAGAACCCATCACAAGTAGCACACAGGCAGGGCCCCTTCTGTCAATCATACATTTTTGCTGGGCCACTAATCAATGTTCTCTTCCTCCTTTGAATATTGTTGTGGACTACTCTTCTGAATTCCAAAGCAGCTAGGAGTGGGACTGTCCAGAGCAGCCGTGGGTCAGGTGAGCTGGAGGACACTGATCCACATGTGGACACCCTGGGTATAGCAGTTACTGCTGCTGGTGCAGACCGGGGGTGTATGGCCTCTACAAGCCGAATTCAGAACCAACAGAGTCTGCAGTGCCCCTGCAGCTAGAGGCGGCTTCCTGGGGGACTGGGAAAGTGTTCTCAGCAGTGATGATTCCTATGTCATTCCTAGCAGTTTCTCAGTGGGGACCACACAGTTGACACTTCTTTCTCAAAGCTGAGTGACACTGGGAAGCAACAGACAGGTGTCAATCAAAGAGTCAATGTCTATCTCCAGTTATCCAGCTAACATAAAGGGATGCGATGCCAGGCATGGTGGCATACACCTTTAATCCCAGGGTTCAGAAGGCGGTCTCTGTGAGTTCAAGGCCACTCTAGTCAGGCCTGTCGGGGATGCATAGTGAGACTATGTCTTAAAACTAAATGAAGAAATGCCTCCCCAACATGGTCTACCCTTGACATGGACATTTTCAACAGCACTGAACTCTTGGGGGATGTGCTCTGGGGGAACTGGGCTGTTCTGCCAGCCTCAGGATTTCAGTCTCGCAGTTTCTCCCCCTAGCACCCTGGATCTAGCAGGTGAGAGTGAACCAAAGGTCTGCTGTCCATGTCAGCCGAACGGGTCCACCTTGGTTATTGAAAACAGAGCTGGCTTTTACAGAATGAGAGCACTTTCCAGGGTAACTAGAACATTCTAACCTCAAAGTAGTTGTCAGTTCAAGCCTCATCTAAAAATCTCCCTGCCTGAATAGGACTCTGGGAAAAATGAAGGAATTTACACTGTGACCTGGTCACTCTGCCTACGTGAGAAGAAGACAAGTAGGAAAGAAAACCTCACAGGAGCTTAAGGGACTGTCTCGACGTTACCTTCTGTCTTAAGGGACTATCTCTCAAGTTACCCTCTGTCCTCTGAGGACACAGTGAGTCACATCTCATCCTGAAATTTCCTCTCAAAGGACGTTTCCAAAGACTTCCTGTTACAAATTTTAGAACTCTACATCCATGCGCTGGTTTACTCAGCAAACATTGCTGGAAGGCCCTCTACACAGCAGGCAGTGTGCCAGACCTCGGAGACCAGGCTGTGGGCTCGTGCTGCCACCAAACAGGAGGAAGGACCCTCTGAACACAGCTTCCCATAGATTTGTTCTATGCCTTCATAGCACACACGATGCAGTTCATAGTTTTAAGAATATGAAGAAATAAAGTCTTTAAGTAAGCAGTTCTTTTTAAAAAAAAAATGCTACAATATTGAGAGTGGTGGCTAGGAGATACTCCAAGGACTGCCTGAATTACCACAGGCTGATGAACCTAAGAGACCAGTGTGGGTTTGTATCTGCCTCTCCCTGGTGGCCCACAGGCACTTCAGACTACTAAAGAAGATGGCTTGGAGAAGGTGGGATTTCCAGTGGCGGTTGTCTTGTACCAATAAGCGAATTATTTACCTCAAAGATTATGCAGGGCTTCAGTTTGTTCCCTGCTAGGACACTGCCAGCAGTGCCAGGCTGGAGATAGGCAAAGGGTAAGATCAGGCTCTCAAAAACTATCCCAGTATGGAGAGGAAAAAGACTATAAAGCACCAGAAAGACCAAGGAAATATAATAAATCAAATGTCTGGCACTAGCCTTCCAAGGCATGGAGTCTGGGCTAAGAAAACGAGAGCCAGGAAGGCAATGCCGGTGGAAACTCCGCAGGGCTCAAGAAGGCAGGAGACAAAGTCAATGTCAAGGGCATTTGATACCTCTCTGGGGAAAACAAAAACAGAGGTGAGTAAGCTCTGTTTATGGCTTTAAAATGCCATCTCTTGGAAAACAGTCATAACAGAAAAGCTATGCTGGGTTTAGTTCCACGTCCAAGGTCCACTCAGAATCCAGGAAGAATTCAACATTGCCTGCCACAGCCTGATCCACCCAGAGGCAAGGCAAGGGGATCCTGGTGTCTATTGTCCTCACAGCTCAATCTTCCTTCATTCTTCCCTTCCCTTTCTTTCTTTCTTTCTTTCTTTCTTCCTTTCTTTCCTTTCTTTCCTTCCTTCCTTCCTTCCTTCCTTCCTTCCTTCCTCCTCCTCTCTCTCTCTTTTTTCTTCCTCTCTCTTTCTTTTCCTTCTTTCCTTCCTTCCTTTTTTCCCTTTCTCTTCTCTGGCCCCTCTGTCTTTGTAAATTCTTTATAATACTCTTTTCTCACAAACCTTCCATTAGCTCACAGAGAGGTGAATAGTACTTATGCACCAAGATTGCCACTTTTACCAAGTATCTTGCAAAAATTCATAGCCTGCTCTTTTAAAGTCACTGCAATCACAATGTAAAGGGAGAAAAATAAAAATTTTCTAATGGTTGTCTGGAAGATTTATATTCCTAAAATGTAATTAAAAAGTAGATTTAGAAATATACTCAGCTATCAGAAAGATTAAATATTAATGTGGAGTGTAATTAATAAATTATACATCTCTTGATTACTAATGGCTTATTGACTGTAAAAGCCTAACATTATGGAATATTAGGGCAAACAAAGGCTTTTGGGGAATATTGCTCAGCTTCGGGGAGGAAGCAGCTGCTCTTGAGTTTTCAGAAGAAATCTCCATTTTGCAAAGAAAGTAAAAATGGACAGAACTGTCGCCATTCCTGCTCTCCATCCCTCCTGTACATTTGAAGGTTCTCAGATTTGGTCACCTCCTTATAGACGTTAGTTGCACTGGGAAGATTTTATTGCAAATCCTATCAGCTTCTAAAATGAAGTTTTAATTTTCAAAGTATTTCTGACCCAACGTGTGACATCATCAGTAAGGGTGCCGGGGAAGAAAGACATCTGAAGTGATGTGTGTGGTGTGTGTGATGGAGAATCTTCAGAGATCTTTGGATAATCTGCAGGAGAGACACACCATGAACAGGTGGTAAGCTTCCCACTGTTTTTATAGAAACTAAGCTCCAGTTATCCTATAGTCTTAGTGATTTTCAAGATAGCTGCCAGGATATCAGAGCCATAAAACACCCTGAAGATGACCTAGTTGACCAGCTTCCTCTTGGACTCATGGCTCACACAAGATGGAAGAATGGAGGCATAAATTTTGCCCACACCTCATTTTCCTTGTTCCATGTAATAACTGAGAGACTACAATAGCCGGTTTTCTTAAGGATTTTAACCTAGATGTCCTTTGATCATAAGAGTTTTTTCAGGGAATGTCACTAAAGCAAACTGTGCACAAACTTTAGAAGTCAGCTGACAAAGTAGGGTGGGACCACAGACCTAGAAATCAGTCTTATCTGTCCTTTTGGAATCAGGCTGTCTTTACACCACTTCCTGCCCAGTCTGCACCAGAGCAACAGACAACCATCAAGCCAGTATGGAGAAGACATTGTCAGGAATAATATCTAAGCATCTTGCCCAAGAAGCTTTGCAGTAGACCCTTGCAGACAGAACAGGCTTCTCAAAGTCTAATACTTCCTGGGTCAAAGTTCAGAGTGATGGAGGTCTAACCCCTCATCATTGAGATCTCCAGTGAATGATACCATGGGTCTTCTATCAACTTTAATGCTTGTTCTTGTGACAAAAACTCTCCCTTTGTACTAATGCTTTGTATACTGGGCCTTAATAACACTAACCTTTGTCTGGATGTTCAACAACTATTTGATATATGATCTATTCATCTATTTGTCTGTCTAATATTGGACCCAAAGCTTATTAATTTCTGCTGTTTTCCTGGATTTTGGCTCTCTTTCTCAGATAGTAGTGGAATGCTGTGTTAAATCTGGTTTCAGGAGAACTTGTTCTAACAGAAAGTAATGATGAGGATAATGCATCTAAACACACAATGTTAAACTCAGAAAAGATAAAAAGGTTTGTTCCATGCTGGAGAAATCCCAGGTACTCATAGAAAAGATAAAGAGAATGAAGAGATTCCTCTCTTTTAAAGTACAGCTTAATATTACTAAGGCAGAAATTAAAAATTAATATACCTGGAGACACATTCCAAGATAAAATGTCATCTATGTTGTGAATGGAGACTCCAGGTACTTAAGCCAGCCGTGACTACAAACTCCTGCATAGAAAAATGGTATGTTCCATCTTCTAAAATGTACTGGAGCTGTGATTCAATCTGGCCTGTCATTGTGTTGGTGATGTGAACATGTTAAACCTCATTTGTATGTAGTTTTAATCCTTAGAACCACGCTTAGAGCCAAGCATTTCTGGAAATGGACATTTTTGTGCTAATTCAATTGGGGACAAAATCTGTTCTGAAGCAGCATACAGCTATCTATGATTCACATCCCACCACCAGGGACATTGGCACATGACTAACAGAAATAATTGTGATTCTGTTGAAACCTTGCTGGGACCACGTTGCAGTCTCTGAGAGTTGAAATGCTTCCCATTGGTGCCAATTCCCAAGTGTGGCACTGTTTGGGAAGGCTATGGAAACTTGGTGGGGAAACACTGAAGGAAGTGGGCAACAGGAGGTATATCATGACTTCTTATAGTGCCACCTACTTCCTGTCTTCTCTCTACATGCTGACCGAAGATGCAAGGTGACCACCTGCTTCCCGTTCCCTCCATGAAGCCAAGATGGACAGCATCTCCTCGCTGGGACCCACAATAACCTCTTGAGTTGTGTCCGTCAGGGCTCTCATCACAGCAGGAGAAACCAATACAGGATGTGTGTCACATTTTACCTCCCCAAACCTGCAAACCTTCCCATTTCAGACTCAACACAGCTCTGAAGACGAATGTGGATTTACTTCATGCCTTACCCCTTCCCACAATTATAAGCCACACTCAGCTCAAATTTGATTAGACCTCACTGTTAATTGTCTAACAACTTCCTAGCAACATTGGCCCAAGAGAGCCCTCCTTCCTGGCTGCTAGAGATGGAGTGCGAACCTCAGCGGCGATGGCAAGGAGAGCCTAATCTGTACCCTTTACTAACCTGCATAAACATTCTGGAATCTCTCAGCAGCTTGCGGGAGAGAATGCCTAACTGCTCCCTATTTCAAACTGAATGACTGAGTTCATATGTGGTGGCCTTGGAAGAAAACTGTTAGCCAATAACTTAAGCCCCAAATATAAAATTATTTTTTTGGATTTATACTGAAGTGCTCTAGAAGTGAAAAATGGAGAATAATAATTAAATTTGAGGTATTTAGACTTTCAAAGCCCTCTTTGGTGGTGGTATTGATGAAAGAGATGCCATCAAATTCTCAAAGCCCTATGGACTCACACGAGCCATGTACTTGCAAGTTGGCATTCAAGTAGAGTAACATAAAAGAAGCATTTTCTGTAATGTCTTGTAATCAAAAGTTATCCCATATCTTCCTGTGTCTATCCATCAAGCTTACAAAGTGAACACTCATCACAAAGCGCCACAGAACCCTCCCAGGCCAAATATTCCCTGCGTAAGGCATTGGGAGCAACGTATTAACTCTTTGGAAGCCTCTCAAGGGCCATTTAACATATTCAAATAATAAGTCAGGAAATCAACACCAATTAATATTTCTGTGTGCCCGCAGGGTACTTGGCACCATCTCTTAGACTCAGTGGGAAGGAGCCATTAACTGTCCCTGTTCTCAAAGGGCATTTTCCAATCAGAGAGTAACACTCATCGGGTTCTTTCACCAAACCGCAGGAAGCCAACACAAAAACGGAGTGCCAGCGCATTAAGAGACTGAGTTTTTTTAATGGCCAGCTCAGCCCAGCTGGGTCAAATCTGTGTCACTGAGGTAGTGCACGGTGGCTGTGATAAACAAGATGATGACACAGGGTTCTAAGGACAAGAGGAAAGAAGGGCTCCAGTTTTCTGGGGACACAGTCTGCCCCTTCTCAGAACGGCTGAGAGACAATCTGTCCATTCAACACTCATCCAGAGAGATCTCTTGGTGCCAAGCACTGCCCTGCATTCTGGGGGAAGAAGTGGGTGTGACGTAGCCCCTGACCTCTCAATACAGTGGCGGTGCTCGTGGTCCCCATTTGGGGCAGATCACTGTCAGTCATGCATGGGTTAATATGTGACAGTATTATGATGGCTGGCACGTGTGGTAAGTGGCCTATCTACCACAGTAGTGAGGCTCTGACGGTTTGCCTGAGACCTGTATAAAACTGGGACCACCAAAACCCTGCCACGGAGAGGAAGGAGTGCACAAGGCCCCTCCCCTCCTGAAGATTGATAGTCAGTTAACAGTTGCAGAGATGGGGAGAACTTTCTTCAGTGGTGTAGCCACTTGTGAGATGCCCATGTGGTGTAGGAGGTTCTTCTGTCTATGTGTTGCTTTCATTGGTTAATGAATAAAGAAACTGGCTTGGCCTGATAGGGTAGAACAGAGCTACGTGGGGAAAACTAAATGGAAGTCTGGGAGAAAGGAGGAAGAGTCAGAGAGAAGCCATGGAGCCCCGCAGGAGCCAGATGGAATTTACCTGGTAAGGCACAGTCACTTGGAAATACACAGATTAAAACAAATGGATTAAATTAAGATGTAAGAGTTAGCCAATGAGAAACTAGATCTAGTGGGCCAAGCAGTGTTTTAATTAATACAGTTTCTGTGTGATTATTTTGGGGCTAAGCGGCCGGGAACCAACAAGCCACCTCCTCCAACACCCATGCTTCTGTAAGCAACCCCCGTGAAACTCTGTATGCCATGAAAATAGAAGGGGACCAGTTAGGAAGAGGAAGGGGATACAGAGAAGGAAGCAAGAGAGGGAAATGAGGCACATGTGATGAAAAAGGATGATATCCACCCACAGTTATGCGATTGTGTATAACTAATAAGGCCAATAAAACATGTAAAATAGCCTGTTTAGGGGAGCAGACATGTAAATCGACATTCCAATTCAGGATGATAAGGAAAAGCAGAAGAGGCCAGGGCAGCAGCTGTGAGGGGAGAGGGCACCAGAGCAGGGCCAGCAGGGGGAGGTAGGAATGAGAAATCTGGTTGGGGTGTCTACATGGAGGGCCAAACTTCAGATCTGTAGGTGTCCTGTTTAGACTGCCCAGTGGCTTCACATAAATCCTGTTGGAATCTCTGTTCTGATCATGCATCCTGGCCTATGCTCCCAAGAATTAAAGACCATCTTGTCTTCAGGGAAAGCATTGATTCTGTAAACCCTGTGTTCTCCAGATGGTGCTTTACAGGATTTTGATCCAGGGAAAGGGTTGGTCTTCTGGTCCCTAATTCTACATGACCCCCCAGGATGGTTGATTCTGTAATTCTTCAGCACCCCCAGTGGGGAATGCTATGATGCCTCCTTCCCAGATGACTGTCTTCAATAGGTTCTGTACACAGGAAGTCAGCTGTTAGCACCGGATATGGACTCTGGATAAGTGCCAATAAACATACAGAGAGGAGAAGGGGACTATCCTGTTTGTAGTGCCACCACCAGGGTTTGAGAAATGAGACTGCCTGGAAGCAAGAGCAGGCAAGGGTCATGGCCGTGGTGCATCCTGTGCCTACCCAGACCTGAATAATCACACAGAAACTATATTAATTACAACACTGGTTGGCCAATAGCTTAGGCATATTCCTAGCTAGCTCTTACATCTTAAATTGACCCATTTCTATTAATGAGTGTATCACCACAAGGTTGTGGCCTACTGTTAAGTTTCCAGAAGCTCTTTCTCCTTTGGCAGCTACATGGCATCTTCCTGACTCTGTCTACTCACCGCCCCAGCTCCAGGGACACAGCAGATCTATGTCACCACTAAGCAATTTGTAACACGCTGCTCACAGACCCAATTTAAGAGTTCCATAACAGGACCAACATGAACCAGGAAGCTACCTCTTAAAGGAGCTGTGCAGTTTTTGCTGCTAACACTGAGTCAAGAAGCCTTCTCTTAAATGATTTACACCCCTGCTTGCTTCTAGCAAACAGAGCTCACTCAAGAAAATGCTGCTACCAAGAGGTCATGCTTAACTCTGTTCTTTTGAGTCTACAATTCCTTCCTAAGATCTCTCAGGTTTTATGTAGATGTAGGTGGCCCACATTGGCACCATTTGATTGCGGAGACAGTTTGTTCATTTCCTAGCTGTCCAAACCTGAATAATCACACAGAAACTATATTAATTACAACACTGTTTGGCCAGTCACTTAGGCATATTCCTACTAGGTCTTACATCTTAAACTAACCCATTTCTATTAATCAGTGTATTGCCACAAGGCTGTGGTATACCAGACAAGGCTGTGGTCTACCAGAAAGAGGTTCTGTCGACATCTTTCTCTGTCAGCAGCTACATGGCGTCTCCCCAACTCTGCCTACTCGCTCTATATATCTCCTCCAGCCTGGCTATATTCTGCCCTGCCATGGGTCAAAGCAGTTTCTTTATTAAGAAATGGTAATAAAAACATATTCATAGCATACAGAGGGGAAACCCACATCAAGTGTCCAGGACTCAAAACCAAAGAGAACACTCCTGACAGAGGCACAACACTGTCCACATCTGCCACTAGGAGAGAACAGCAGATCCTGCTGTAACTCAGGTGCTTTAGCTCCCAAGCCCTGGGGCTAGTAACCACAGTTGACTATACAGGGCCACCCATCTAGATACATCAATTAAAGATGTGAGTAACAGGGAAAAGCAGAGGTGGGAGATGAATCAGTGGGCCTGTTGGGAAGAGGTCCAGATCTAGGGTCCAGTGACTCCACAGCCAACTTCTCTGTACTGACATGAAATGAAGGTTTAAATAGAGGTCAGGAGATACTGTGAATAATTAAACAGTCCTGGTCGAGGTGCGCTCTACCCATTACAATCCTATAAGTTGGTCTATAGACTTTTACTCTGATAATTACTGTCATCGCTGGAGATAAACTGAGAGGCCCCTGGGGGGTGTCTGGTATGCAGTAGGTGCTTAATAAATGATAGAGATCATTTCTCTGAAAAGAGCAGACACCTTAAACCACAGCTTCTATTTGTGAGTCACTGAACAATTCTATGGTCCTATTTTTTAATGATAGAGTGTGAGCCTAGAGTGTCTACTGGGCACCCGTGAGTGCAGAGCTGGCATTGAGAGATCATCGTTGGTCCAATGGATTCTCTTTGTTGTACATTCACGACACTGTGGATGTCTTTCTGATGATGATAATGTGAGTTTGGCTACACACTGAGAACAGGCTTCTCACATTGCTGGACCTAACTTACCTACCCTGACTCTATATCCATTGCTCTGTATATGAACCCAGGAGAGGAGAGTAAACCAATCCTGAATCCCGGAGAGCCACTGAGTGTTTTCTTCTCAAAACTAGTCTAATTTTAGCTTTTCGACTTTCTTCCTTTTCTTTGTTTATCTTGGTCACTGGTATCACTGAGCCAGAAAATCCTTAGTATAAAGCAATACTTTGACCTTTATGGTATGATCATGTATGTTTTGCCCATTGGGACAGAAGGCTGGTACCTAGATGTGGTTGCACGTGTCTGTACCCAAATTCTCCACACTTACTAAGACACTTGAGTTCACCTAAGATGTTTCTCAACTGCCTTAGTGTGGAAAAAATAAGTACTCAATGGTTCACATGTTGAGAACTTAGACCTCACTATGGAGATGCTGAGAGGGAGTTGTGAGGATCCTAGAGGTGGAGTCTAGGGAAAGGGGAGGGGTGTCATTGGGAGCACTACACTCAGAAGTTACTGATGAAGTTCTCTTGGAACTCTGCCTAGTTCCTATCAAGTTATAAAAAGAGAAAGTGTGGCCCCGACTTCCAAGGTCTTCTCTGTGCTTCCATCTACCCCGAATCCCTCAGTGGTAGCAGAAGAGGTACTCTTGGCCTTGAGATTTGAGGTAGACCAGCTTCTATTCGGAATAAAGGATGCGTTGCTAGTGTGGCAAAATGGACTGACTGACTTCTTCTCTATAAATTAGCCAAGAGCCACATCTCTCAGACTCTTCAAGTTGGGAGTTGAAGTGACTCTCACATTAGACTTCTTCCTGCTGCTTGGAAAAATTAATGAGTGTGATGAATGGCCTTTACTGCACTGGCTTGTGGAGGGGCTGGACATGGATACAGGATGCCCTTCCTAAAAACATATGCAATATTTCTCCACCCACCCCCCATCTTGTGTTTTTGTAGCCCTGGCTGGCCTGGAACTTTCTGAATAGATGAGGCTAATCTCCAACTCACAGAGATCCCTCTGCCTCCTGCTTCCTTCTGTCTCCTCCTGCCTTGTCGTGCCTCTCTTGCCTCATCCTGCCTCCCCTGCTTCCTCCTGCCTCTTGCTCTCAAGTTCTGGGATTAAAGGTGTGTCTTAGTTATTTTTCAGTTGCTATGACAAAGCACCATAATGAAGTGATATGTCTGTTCATTATCCAGATCCAACTGGTTCAACACTGTAGATGTGTTAAAACCCTTTAATATGTGGTTCACACGAGCTCCCTATAACAGTCTCCATTTGAGTTTTCATGACTTATTTCTTATATCTATTCTTCCAAATGAAATTAGTGTTATTTTTCAAGTTTCAGGCAGGTGGTGCGGGCTATGGAGCTTGGTTCAGATATTACGCTGGCATCCTTATATAATTTATTCTAATAATCCAGAGACTTTGTCATGACAAGCTATTTCTGGATCTGATTTTTCATGTTCTTTAGTCAGAGTTCCAAATTCTTCCCTCATAAATATTACTTATGTCTTCAAATTTTTATTTCTAGAAAATGTGTGTTTTGTTGCTACTTAGGATATAATATTTTCCATTGCATTTCCTAATAGGTTTAAGAAGCATTCTTTTACTTATGGTTGTGTGTCTCCAGAAAGAACAGACCTAAGGACTGCAGGATATATAGCTCAGTGGTAGAGCATTTTCCTGGCTTGTGTGAAGTCTAGGTCTCTGTCCATAGTACCACAAAAAAAATAATAAAGGAAAACGTATTCAAACTTGTTTGTGGGCTTGGTATTAATTACAAACCTTTATTCAGTCACAGGAGGACCAAAGACATAAAGATTTGAGTTCAGTCCCCTGAACTCAGGTGAAAACACTGGGCACAAGGCACATGCCCCTGGTGCCAACACGGGGGAAGCAGAGACAGGCAGATCACTTGAGTGCACCGGTCAGACAGCCTTATCAAACAGGCAGTCTCTGAGCCGATGGGAGACCTGTCTGGAGAAGCAAGATGGGAACTGGAGAGCTGGTCAGCCAGGTAAGTACATGCCACACAGAAGTCAGCTAAGTACCTGCTATACATATAAGTACTAGGATCCCCCAGCACATATGTAGAAAGCCTGTAACAAGTCTGGAACCCTAGCACAACTGTTGGGGAGTCAGAATCTGGCCCAACCCAGTGAGCTCTAGGTTCCAGAAGAATGTTTCTCAGAAGATAAGGTCAGTAAGTAGTAGAAGACATGCAACATTAACCTCTGGCTTTCACATGTTCCAATGCAGACACTACACTCACTTGTGTAGTGGGTAATTACATGTGCGCACACACACGGGGGAGGGGGGAAGAGGAGGGAGGGAGGAAGGAGACAGGGAAGGAGGGAAAAGGGAGAGAGCAGGGAGGGAGGAGGAAGGAGGGAGGGAGAGAAAGAGTGAGGGAGAGAAGAAGTACCAGAAGAGAAAAATCTTGTCCTTGCATCAAGTTTAACTAGAAGTTAATGTTTATTCTCAGACAAATATGACTTCTAGCAACAGGAAGGGCCCTACTAGTCACAATGCTTGAAGCTTCTAGAATATGGTAAAAATGCATTTTTAAGCTTTTAATTTGATGAAATTTTAACCTAGAGAAAAGTTTCAAGGAGAGCATGATGTGGTTACACATGCACATTTCCTAATCCACTCTCTCTCTCTCTCTCTCTCTCTCTCTCTGTCTCTCTCTCTCTCTCTCTCTCTCTCTGTGTATTTCCCCCCATCCCAGGATGTAACACACTTCATGAGGGGCACAGTCTAGAAGTAATAGATGCACAACCTCGGATTCTAGGTGGTCATGAGATGAACATAACAAGGTCTTGAATGCTTCTCTTCGCCTCCTGGACCTCTGCCTCCTCGGCTTCAAGATGAAGGAGTTCTATCTAAAGCCCATGAAGGTCCCTGTATGCCGTCACTGGTAATGGTGGCAAGGCACTGCAAGTCCATACCTGACAGAGGGGAAACCCTGGAGTCCAGCAGAGAAGCTGGAGAAGAACAACCAGAGATGCTCAGAGCGTGGGTGCTCAGAGCGTGGGTGCTCTGCGCAGTGAGGATCCTTTTAGAGCAAAGCTCTTCCTTCATTCTGAGGAGGCAAGGGAACAGCTCTCTCCAGTCCAGCACCAACCAGGGAGACACAAAGCCGGACTGGCTGTGAGTCACTAAATATCAGCCTCTTGCACAGCAGATCTCACTGACATTCTCTAATTGAGTAGGAAGTTTGAGGAAAGTCAAGAGTAGAGAAACATTTTCACAAAATTCTTCTTTACTCTGAATTCACATGGTCACAATGATGACAGAGCCCCTCAGACAGAAGGGGCATCTTAGAGACACTGTGAGGATACAGGGCTCTCAGAGGATAGGGACGCCTTAGAGACATCGTGAAGGTACAGGGCCTCAGGGGGAAGGGACATCTTAGAGACATCATGAGGGTACAGGGCCTCAGGGGGAAGGGACATCTTAGATACAGTGTGAGAATTTAATATTAACTTTAAAAAGTTAGGAACAGGAACCTTCATTGTTTTGCAGAGGCAATTAAATATAAAGTGATTTAAAAAAAAAAAAGTTCAGAATATCTCTTGGCTTTCAGCCTGAGAAAGACAAACTATTTCCCTGTTTGTTCTTTAAATTTGCTTGGCAAAACCTTCCCCTATGCTGGTCCTAATAAATCATCACACTCCACCAGAGTATTAAATGTACTCCAAATTTTCAATTAGTGACCGTCTCTCTGGTGAGGCCAGCTAGGCCGTATAGTTCTTTTCTTAAGATTCTCAATATTCTCTAGCACCCTGGACGTGCACCTGCCAGCCCAGCCTCGACCCTCTCTCATTTTCTTAAAAGCCGGAACTGGGTTTCATTTTTCACTCTGGATTTTTAAAGCAGTTGGAAAGCGTGAAAGAGAAGGGGGCCAGCCAGGGAGGTAAATAAATCTATCACGGTGAAAAGGCGACGAAAGACCTGGGCCAGCGTTTCCTCAATTTGTTCTTGAAATGATCCTTGACACGCGCATTGACTGTGGACCGGCTCTTGATTTTCCGAGGGAGATGGCGAACAAAAGATCCAGTTCTTCTCAAACACAAACGGGAGTCATTAGTTCCCACTTTTTCCTCTTCACGCTTCCAGGGATGTTAATAAGTAGCTACGTAGACTTCTTTGAATTCTTTGCCTGCTCCCTTCTCTCGCCCACCCTCCAAGATGCATGCGGTTGGGCGGTTCATTAGTTAAGAGGAATGGCTCTAAGAAAGCCCTCGAAAAATGGACACCAGCCACTTAAGACACGTGGACATGTCTAGTAAACGGAGCAGCTAAAAAGTGGCTGAAGAGGGGAGACGCAAAACTCAAAGTGAACAGTGTGGCGGATGTTCCGAGTGTCGCACCGGTGTCCCACAGTGGTCCTCTGGGCCCTCTGTAAGAGCATGGTCTTTTTGATAGTTTTCTCTGGAGTACTGGGGGAGGGATAACTGGCTAGAGCGGCAGCTGGCCCCTAATCAGCGCTGGCTGGAGGGTACACGTTAGGTCTTCTATCCCTATCCCGCGGGATGCAACTGCTCTATAAGCCTGTTCTGCTCTGTCTCCCAAAGACATGCCCTGTGAATGCTTCACCAACCATTCTATACTACCTCAGCAAGGACTGTGGGTAGCAATCGGCCTTGGGAGAAAGAGAAATGTCTCCCCCTGGAGGAGGCACAGGCAGGCTCGCTGCCCACTGTGTGAGATTCCCTTCCCCACACTCAGCGTTCCAACCCATGGATTGGACCAAATCGAAACCATGTCTTCAGAAAAAGAGAATCTAGTCATGGAGTCTCAAGTTTCTTGTTGTTCCGTACTCCTCAACTCTTTCATCCCTGTGAGGGATCCTCCACCAGCATCCTTGATACCAGGGAAGGGCATTGAGCCAACCTGTAAGTGTGGCAGAGATCTCAGACCCTTCTCAATTCTTAGCTCTCCCACTCAGCTCATACTGGAAAAAATAGCAAACCCAAGAATTGAATTTCTATTTGGTTGAAACTAGAATAATCATATCCTCATAAAATTTACCTTACAAGTTTACTTCATCTACGAATCAAATTAGAACATAGGTAAAATGGAATGCTTTAAGAAATGGTGCTCCAAGAACTTGGGGGGCCACGGTGACGGAAACTGAGCCATCCAAATACACAGCAGTCAGCCCATACACCAGAGGCTCTAGTGCTCTTACACCGTGTCCAGCAGTGAAGCTGCTTTCAAATTCAGGATGTGGCAAGTCCCTTCTCCTACAGGACTGTGTGTGTGTGTGTGTGTGTGTGTGTGTGTGTGTGTGTGAGAGAGAGAGAGAGAGAGAGAGAGAGAGAGAGAGAGAGAGATTTGGATGGATGGATAGATATATAGATGACAGACAGACAATAGACTGCAAATGGTTAAAGCGCCATATAATTCCAACTTTTGCTTATCTCTTATCAGATATTTGTTTCCTGTACATTCTTGCTTATTTGTGTAGAGCAAAAAGAGTCCATCTCGCTAAGTGTATATATTAATATTACAAATGGAGAAAAATTATAATTATCAGGGAGAAAAATACAAATTGTTAGAAAATGATCTTTTCTGAGTTGAAAGGAAGTGCAGTGACAGAGCTGGTGATGGCCTGGCTGAAGACCGAGGGTTCTCTCACTTGTGGACGGTGAGTGTGACAGCCGCATGGACATAGCAGAAGTGGACACGGAGGACTTCACCATCATCTGCAGCCACCGTGGACCAGGCTGTTCAGAAGGAGCCACAGCTGGGATGGCTGAGGAGCATCACTGTTACATCTCGTCGATAGTAAAACCCAGTTCAGCCAAGTTCTCTTTGTGCTGTCTGTAAAAGCCCAGGCTGGGTTTGCTGTCCCTGCTTTCCTAGGTTCCACTGAGGTACCCCCATCACATGCCATTTCTAAATGCGCACATAAGAAAAGATGGAGGAGACCTGACCTCCTGGCTGAAACCAGAGACCCAGAGTCCGGAGAATAATTTCCCTGCTTCCTGTGCTTTTCAGATTAATCTGAGAATGACACCAAAAGGCCAAGGTAAGAAATGCAAGCAGCGAGGGCAAAGTCAGAGACTCTCGCTGTTAGATTGGCACAGTCACACAGCGACGGAAATCATGTCCTAAACAAGCACGCACATCGCTGTCATTTTGTTTCTTTAAGAACTTTCCATGTCACATGGAAATAAAATGAACCATCTCCGCTAAAAATAGAGCACTCCTTGCCTGGCTCTGCCTCTGATTTGGTCAGCTACTGGGGGAGAGCAAACCTCTTCAAACACACAATCGCTTATTGAGGGCTGGCACCGCCCAGGCCTGGGCTGGAGGCTGCCAGCTCAGAGGGGCATGACTCGAGCTGGTGGCTTGAGGACTCTATTATGATACAGACTTTTTTCCAAGATAAAAAAATAAAATTAATATGTGACTTTGTGTTTTTCCACAGCCTCTGAAGAGTGAATTTTTTCCCCAAATTCTCTGTAAAATGGAAATCCAGAAAGAAAATAAGATGCAATTTCATTCACCATTGCCAACTCTGGATTCTAACCACGGCAGGAACAGAGAGGTCACAAGCTCTGGTTTTTGGGTCTTTCTTATTTTCTTTCTTTCTTTCTTTCTTTCTTTCTTCCTTTCTTTCTTTGGAGACGGTTTCTCTTTGTAACTTTGGTGTCTGTCCTGGAACTAGACCAGGCTGGCCTCAAATTCGCAGAAATCCACTTGCCTCTGCCTCCCGAGTACTGGGAGAGCAGGCGTGCACCACCACCTCCCAACTCACAACCTCTGATTTCTTTGTGTTTTTTAAGTTTGAGAACATTGTGCATTTATTTTCATTGAATTCTAGGAAGATTTCATTCTTTTTATTTCTTCCTTGACCAAGTGGTATTTCGGNTTTTTTTTTTTTTTTAGGGTCGTCACTTGTTTCTTAAAATTCTCTTGGCAGAAAAAAATAAGATGGTCTGGGAACTGCTGTTCAATTGGACCTAAAGAGACTAAAGGCCAAGGCCAAGCACACCTCAGCATTAGCTAAAAGTCAGGGATATAGGTTCCTCTGACTCAGCCTCAAGTCCGAGAAAGGAAATGAGAAGAAAAGCAAGCCTCACCTCAGCCTGCCCCTCTACTGGAAGTCTGAAGCCGAACTGTGAAGAGTCACATGAAGTTACAGGTGACTCTATAGTGTCCATGATTACACGAAGTGTCCTAGGGAAAATTCCTCACTTCAGTTTGCAGGTTGGGTATAACCCATACACTAGACAAGGACGTTAGAAGTTTATATGTAATTTATATGTAGATTAATTATAAATGCAAAATTCTTAAGTAAAATTTTGGTGATGACTAGAAAATCAATACAAGGTGGCTTGGTATGAATTCCTCAGAAACACTAGAGTAAATAAACATTAGGAAATAGAATTCACAGATTATTGTATGAGAAAAAACTATAGAGAATGGGCAATAGGAAATTGAGAGGATGGGACTATAATGTAAAACTTGACCCAGGAAGCATGGGCAAAAAAATACAAATTCATGAAAAATTTAAAGTGATAGAGAAGCCTTTAATACGCCATCTTAGGGTTATTATTGCTGTGAAGACACACCATGACCACGGCAGCTCTCACAAAGAAAACATTTCAATGCAGTGGCTCACTTACAGTTCAGAAGTTTAGTCCGTTATCATGACAGGGAACGTGGAAGCTAGTTTGGATCTTGAATACTATTCAAAGTCCTGGATGCTGAAGGCTTAGTCTCCAGCATGAGACATTATTGGGACATGATGGAACCTTAGTAGGTGGGGCTCAGTGGAAGGAAGTTAGGTCCTTAGAGTCATGGCCTTGAAGGGGATATTGGGACACTCTCCCTTCCTGTTTCTTTTTGCTCCCCAGTCATGAAGTAAATATGTCCCCTTTTTCACACCCTCCCGCCACACCCTCCCGCCATGTGGACTGTGCCACGCCAAGCTCAAGAAAACAGAGTCAAGTTACCATGAGCCTAGATAAACCCTTCCTGCTTCTTGGCTCCTTATTGCTGTGTTTGCAGGTTTTAACAAGCTCATCAGCCCAAAGGGTTCCAGTGCCCTGCCTGTCTCCTATGCCACTAAAGAGCCACCTTGTGTTCCCATCTCCCCACCAATTCTTTTCCCAAGTGCATTCATTCCCTAAACAACCTCAATGCAATCATCAAGTCACCTGGTAGCTGTTTGAAGCGATCTTGTTTTTGCCTTCTTTGTTCAACAATTGTTATTTCAGACCTAAAGGTTACACAACTATCAGAAGGTGGAGGGCTCCCTCTAACTTCGATATGGGACTGAACTTTCTGACTTAACAGTCTTGAGCTGAGACTGTAGCTCTCTTGGTAGACTACTCATCTAGCATGTATGAAGTCCCGAATTCCATTGCAGAAGCCAAGTGAGGTGGCACATATCCCTGTCTTCCCAGTACTTGGGAGGGGGGGCAGGAGAGGCAGAAATTCTAGGTCATGCTTAGTTACATAATGAACTCAAGGCCAGCCCAAGAAAATGATGCTCCATTCAAAATAGATAAAATAAAATAAAGTAAAACAAAGGTAAGTAAAAAAATGAATGGCTACTGTAGAAAGATAGCATTTCCATGGCTCCAATCACTTATTCTCTTTATTTCTGACCAAAATGATGTTCTTTGAAAAGACACAGATATGAGACCCCGCCCATGTCTAGCTCTGCTGGGTAATAAAAACAGAAATATTCTTGACATCTCTACAGCAAAGTCAACGATCACACCTTCCTTCTTATGACTAATGAAAATGTACATAAGTTAAACAAATATTTAAGCCTTTCTATTTCAGTTTTACATGTGAAAACCAGATTTGAGTACAAACCTAACTTATTTATGTTATGAGATTATCATTGCGGTCACATTGGTGCCATTTGGTAACTTCTGTTCATTCCTAAAACACCAACATTTGTGCTCATATTACTACTTTACAATATTACAAATGTATTTGTATGATGTAATAATTGAATATCCAAGATCTGGGGGAATTGTTTTTAGATATTATTTATCACAAAAGACATCGATTTAGTGTTTGCTGAGAAGATAAAGGTATGTCTTGAGAAAATAAAATGGATTCAGTGGCCAATAGGAAAGGGTGTGAAGCAGTCACACATCCAAGGGGCTAAGTGCTTCAGAAGTATGTGCCTTCAGAATGGGTTCTCTTGTCAAGCAAACATTTATTTTTTGAAAGCACTTTGTTTGACTTAGAAATGCATAAAACAGGGCTATATACATACTTTAAAAACTTAAAATAGTAATCAGTCCTGCCTTATCTCAAATGCCCTTCGGGACCCATATGTGTAATCGAATCTTCTACACAGGTTGGCTGACCTGGGCCTCACACCTCCTCTCTTGACATAGATGCTATCTCAATGTTGATGAGATATCAATTTTTGTGATAAATATTTGAGATCAAGGACAACAATAGATTTGGTGGTTTTGTTGGATTCCTTGCTAACCATTAGATGTACATCCCCAACTTTCTCGACCAGCCTCTGAATCCACCCTGGTCTTCACCAGAAAGAGAGACAGTTTTGTCTTTCATCCTCAAGAAACAGACTTTTACAAATGGTCCAAGCAATAATCTTAACAGTCTGGAAGAGGTTAACGCAATCCCTCGAATGTCACATCTTAATGAAACAGACACAAGCAGAAAGGGAAAACTCTGAAGGGGTTCGAATTTAACGTAGAATTTAGTTTATAAATAAAATTTGAGTCAAGCAACTCAATATCCACATGGCTTATCTACCTTTTAAAAAATACATAAAGAAGAAATAGCAACAAATCTCTCTAGAGTACAGAAAGGGGCCAGTTTATACTGAGATCTGCAAGAAGATCATAAGAGGGAGAATTAGAGACAAACTCACTCGTTAGCTGCAAATTCACGAATGAACTACCTGCAAATGAAGCAAGCAATACAAGAGGACCTTTAGAAATGCGTCTATCTTCTAGGGAGGCATGAAGGAGTTAGCATTAGAAAACCAAACAATATGATTCACAAATGAAAGGTGAGATCATACGATCGTTCAGAGTCAGAAAAATATTAGATTCATCTAAAGATTGAAAAACAAACTCAGACTAGAAAGGAACCTTCTTAATCTCTAAAGAAATCAAGGGCCAATAGTATTCTTGGGCAAAATCGAAAGGGCTCCTTGGGTTCAGATGTGAAATATTTTAACCATATTTAAGGGTCTATCTAACTTTTGGCACTTTCTAGGAGATGCAAGGAAAATGACTTAAATGACCAAAGAGAGTCACAAGAGAAGCGAACTCTCCTAATGCACAGAAGATGACTTTGACGTGTCCCTGCATGAGTGTGGGCTGCGACCTTTTGACATTCTTGTGAAGTCACTCTCAAGTTTGTGGTAGTTCCAAAAACCTTAAAAACTACTCTGCAATAGTTTATTTATGCACTAATCTTGCCTTTAAATCTATATTGTATTTTTATTAACTTATTTTGTGTCTATATATGTGTGGGCCTGTGTGTACCACGGTGGCAGTGTGGAGCCCGGAGGACAGCTTACAGGAGTCAGGGAGAAGTGGAGAGCAAACTCAGGTTGGCAGGCTTGGCTGCTAACTCACCTGCCCTTAACCTTCTCTCTTGTTTTCCACATCTTGCTGTGAAGACATCTTTGCTGAGCTCAGAGGGATTGCTGCCAATCCCTACCACATCAGCTCCCAATGAGCACATCCTTGGAACACAGATGCCAGGATCTTAAGCCTACACCCCAAACTCACTGTAGAACGGCTCCCAGTGAGCAAAAGCAACACCCACCGGTCCACTGAAATTAGCCCACTAGCAAAGCAACACCCCTGCTTACCATGAGTTCCCATGCCTTCCCTCAGAGACCATGCTGAAGAAGCTGGTCACAGGTCACCCATCCCACCTCTGCCTCCTGAACAACCCGGGTTTGCCTTCACGGGTGGCATGCTTCCTCTATGGTAGGTAAGAACCCATCTGTTTTCTATTTATCCTCTCTGAATCTGCAGCCCTTGCCACCCCTAAATAATAATAAACATGTTTGAAACCAACGTTAAGATCAGAAGTATCTGTATAACTCACCAGGAAATTCTACAAATAACCTGAATATTTTCTGTGTGAGAGGATTTTTTTAAAAAAAAAAAAAGTATGTTTGAAATAGTTTCTAAACTTATTCATGTTTTCTTCTTGGGATGGTATCAATCTGCCTTCCTCAGCTTCAACACGTGGTCCTGTCACAGCTTATACTGTCTTGCTCTTTTGCCCAACCACGCTGAGCCTCTTTCTCCCAACCCACCAGGGCCTTTTGGACCAGAGCACAGAATGTGCCCTTAGTTTGGGCTGTTCTTGCACGGAGCATTGTTAGTTCCTTCATCGTCATCTCTGACTTTCTCCGTCACTTTGTGGAAAGTTGATCCCTCCTCCGCGACCCTTTCTTCCTTTCTTACATCACTGCTTTCTTGTATTCTATTATTTTGCGATTGGCACTTATTGCAGTCTGGAATCATATTTCTCCTCTGTTGTTCTTTTACTTGTGTTTGCAGCAAGATGAGTTTCTAGGGCTTGAATTTTGTGTATGGCAGGTAGGCACTCTCCCCCAGAATTGTCCTGGGCACCTATTTTACTCTCCTGTGAGCTGTTTCTGAAAGAGTCAGAATTCCTAAGTTTTTCACAATCTTATCTTAGTACGTGGTACACAGTGGTGTTAATATAATATTTGAATGAAGGATTAATAAAAAGGTCAGACAGGTGTAAGGGAACAGTGAGAAGACTGTGCTCTGTAGAGCTCGTGTTGTTAGGGCGTGGTGAAGGACAGCTGGAGGTCTGTCTACACTGTAGGCGGGTCATGCAGGTAGGTGCACAGATATCTTGAGCATCCTTTACTACTGCCTTTGAGGAAAGTCAGACTACCTATCTGAAGGCCTGGTGCTCATTGCCCCTTAGCCACACAGTCGCCAGTACTACGTCGTTTAAGTCTCCACCTGGAAATGATATAACAAAGGATCAGATGGAGAGAGCCACCAAATGCACATCTATTCTTTCTAGAGGTGGGCGACATCTTCAAAAATTAGATTTATAAGACGAATATCAGTGTGCATCGATTTCCCTGTGATGCGAATCCTGACATCACTGAGAAAGTGCCCCGCCTCGGCAATCATACAACAGGAAATGGAGAAAGGCCAGGGTTTAGCTTGATTCAGGTGTCGTCACTTGATAGATACACACAGGAAATTAGGTCGGTGGAATAACTTCCCAACAGAGAGATTTACAGCCCAGAAGAAAAAGACGCTTCGATCGTTCCAGCTGCTGTTCTCCTCATGGCAGCTCTCAAGGCTGCTCTGTGTCTGACACGCAGAACTACAGGGTGGGAGGCGTGAAAAGTCCCCATGTGCACTCTTCTTCCTAACACCCCAGAGAAACAACCGTGAACTTTTCGATCCAGGAGGAAAGACTGTAGGAGTCACGGGTGACGGGCGACTGTGAAGAAACCGTGTTTTCTAGACACTGCAGGGCAGTTGCACATATGAACTCATAGCAATTGACACCTGAATAGTCGCAGGCTAGACCAAGCCCCACCCCTAGTGGGGACTGATAGCTGCTGAGAAGGGAATGGCTGGTTTTCTCTATGGGTGTAGGCCCGGACAGGTTGACCACACTCCAGTGAAAGGTGCATACCCAACAGTATACGGCCAGAAAAACTGGACTTGATGGCTTTAAAGAAAATGCTGAGCAGGTAAGAAAGAAGTTGGATCTGGGAGAAGTTGAGGCTGGGAGCAAATGTGATCAAAATACATTGAAGGGAATCCTCAAAGATCTCAAGAAAGGGAGAGAACAAAGCTGATTTGCTATCGCCAGGCGCCTTACATTCCTGCTGCGGCGGCTCCTTAAGTGGGGGAGGGCCTGCTTCCATTTGCTGTGCACTTCTAAGGCTCTGCTTCCATTTGCTGTGCACTTCTAAGGATCTGCTTCCATTTGCTGTGCACTTTTAAGGCTCTGCTTCCATTTGCTGTGCACTTCTAAACCAGAACCTTTCTTCCTCGAGCAAAGACTCTAAAGAAACTCAGACAAGACAGGAGGCTCAGGAAGCTCCAAGGCTCCCGAGGGCCCTGGGGACAACATAAAGGATAATTACTGAGCAAGAGGAGACTCTTCTGAGGAGAAACCCACAACTTGTGCTTAGGGTTCTGGGCTACAGATCCCTAAGTTGTCACCCTGTTGGGGTCTTTTCAGCAATGCAGCTACCCTAAAACACCCATGCTCCTGGAAGCCACAGCAATGTTCTCCAACACTGAGTGGATTTGTTTCTTTGATCTCTCATGGCTATCCTATCTGTGGTGAGCAGACACCTGTTCTAGCCACATGTCCCAAGAAGAGCAGTGCATCACTAGCTCCAATCCTGTCCTTACACACACATCTGGAGGCCGTGTGGGAGTAGCTTGCCAGTGTCTTACCTGCCACGTCACACGGAGCATCTCTAACCCCAAATCCTAAACTCAGAAGGCGACAAAATCTAAACCTTTCTGAGCACGGTACAGGAAGTGGGAATTCCATACCTGTGACACAGTAAGTAAAAAGCTCCAAACCTGACATCATATGTCAGGTCACAGAACAGAGACACTCTGGGAAATGTTATGTAAAATGACCACATGTGTAAGGTACATACAAAACATGCGGGGTTTTTCCCTGCATCTTATCTCTAAGATCTCTCAGTAGACAGACAGACAGACAGACAGAGATACATCTGCACACATGTATTATGTATGTATTTATAACACATGAACAAATAATATTCCCAAACCCAAACACTTTGACCCAAGATACTTTGGCTAAGGGACACCAGATCTAAGCCACTGTAGCTGTTGGTGTAGCAACCAGAGCCAGGTGTGGCAGTGCGCACCTGCTCCCCCAGAACGTGGGGTGTCAAGGCAGCAGGAGAACAGCAGAGAGTGGTAGCAAGTCTAGCCCAAGCTATACAGCGAGACTGTCTCAAAGATCAAGGCCCAGAACCAAGCCACCGCATTTTAATGGCCCGTGAAATTCTTGCCTGTATTCCAAAGGGAGCTGCTGCCTAGGAAATGCTGGAAAACAGACATGTAACATTTTTAAAGAAAGGGAAAGTTTAAATACGGCATATGCAAGGCCCTGAACCGATTTACTTATAAATACCTCCGGTAAAGAGCTGCTTCCAGACGTAGCTTCTATATTTAATATGCCCAGCCATGAATCATAGCCACCGCCATGCGCTCCCCTACTGAAGTCAGCCTGCTCCCCATTAATTTTGCTGACTGGAATTTCAGGCCAAGATTAAGCAGATAATTTTTCAAGTAGTCGCCCAATCACTTTCTCTGCTAATGGACGATGGGGAGGGAAGTGAGTGTTGGCCCATGTGTAGAGACAAAACAGTCTTTTGTACCAGACTGCAGAGAAAATACTAGTGTTGGAATGGGTTGTTGTCATTCTACCGCATATATCATACAGGAGCTGGAGATTTTCTTATTCAAAGAAGTTACAAAATACATAATTTAAATGAGAAAATCTGAAAGCCATGTAATACCAGTTGTGAGAATTAATTGTGATTTAAGATAGTGTGTCTCATTACCTGCTCAGTGAGTTTACCTTTGTCATTAGTTTGATTGGATTAAGAGCCACCCAGGAGACACACTTCTGGGGGTGCATGTGGGGTGTTCCAAGAGAGAAATAACTGAGGATAGAGAACTTCCCCTGAACATAGGTGGTACCAGCACATGGGCTGGGAGGTTCAGATTTAATTAAAAGAAAATGAGGAAGCCAGATGAGGACCATCATCCCCTCTCTGTGTGTCTTCATCTTCTGAGATGTGAGGACCCCCACCCCACCCTCCTGCTGCCACAGACACCCCCACACCTCCCTCCACAGTAGACTACACCCTCTCAAACTGGAGCCAGAATAAATGCCTCCATTTTTAAGTTGACCCTTGACAAACCTTTAGCCACAATACTGATAAAAGCAATGGATACATTTCACTAGGACCCTCATCCATCGTGCACTGGGTTTTGATTTGGGGTTTGGATAACTTGGCCCCTGTGAAAATCAGATGTCACCCCAAATGATACATAATAAGGCTCAATCTTACCCTGGGAAGGCAGACCTAACTCTGATTTTATAGGCAATTTCCAGTATAGCTGAACTCCTTTTAAAAGCTACTTTCTATATATTTTCTACCAGGTAGACTTAAAAACATTTGTGGGTTTTTTCTGGTGGTATTGTCAGCTATTTCCTAATTCTGATCATAAGAAAGTGAAATTGAACACTGCTCTCTCAATATTTGCCTCCTGTATTCAACACTGACTTTACAAACTGCTTCCTACGTTGTGTGGAAAACATGGGAATGCAGCTTGCAAGGAAAACAAGTAAATATTTACATCCTGCCCTCGATTTATTCAAAACACGCTGCTCTCATACTTTTTAAGGAGAAAATGATTAGCTATCCAGTTACCTTGAAATAATTAAAAGGTCATCAATTTCCTGTCATGGATGTGATATGGTTTAATTACATTCTATGAACGTATTGACCAGACAATCAGGGGACACAGCCCTGTGGAGAGGTTATTATCTTAACAACAAACTGGCGTCCATTGAGTGGGGTGCAGATATGCAAAGAGAGAGGAGGCTGGGGGACCTCAAAACTGACCTTGCAGACTTCAGTGGCAGTGCTGACTCTAGCCAGAGGACCTAATGGTACTCACTTCCTGGACAGAAATATATCTTTCCAATGAAATATTTATTCTGAGATATATAAAATTTATTTATATTCATTTGAAATGTTTCCTGAAATAACTTTTATCTATACCACATATTTGAAATCGTACAAATAAAATGGCAAACAGAACAATGCAGTTAAATAGACTTCCAAGGAGGCTCTGTCTCCATTCATCCTAAACTACCTACAGGAGTGGGAGGAAAGGAGCTTCTGAGAGTATTGCAAAGCCACGGGACCCATGGTACCACTGTCCCACCGCCATCTGAGGGCCAGCAGAAAACCTTACATATTAAATAAAACAGGAAACTGCCTCTGGCCAGCTACAGCATGATAGGGCTTACCATTAGTGAAGCCATCTTGTCTCAGTCCGCCCTCCAGTTGCTTACGTGACAGGAATGGGTTTGATTCCTCCAACAGACATGGCCCTCCCTGGAAGAAGACACCTACTGTCTTCCCCACTGGTCACATCAGACAACAGGCCTCTCTCCCTTGTCTGAAAATGTCTGTCAACAGTCTCTCAGGGCCTGACCAGCTCCTCAGCTTTCCCCATCCTACTCCATATGGAGTGCATGTCTGTAGCTCCCCCCAGGCTGCACTCTCTTCCCACCTGGAAAACAGCATGGAGAATTTAACAGGAGCCTTCCTGGTACCTGGCTAGTTTTCCCTGGTGTGTTCTCTTTCAGAACACCAGATTATTCTTCCTGAGCAGGAGCAGAGAGCAGCACTCAGAGCATAGTTGATCAGTCTTAGTGTACAATTCCCAACTCATGGTTAATAGTTGATAAAAAATGATTTTTGTTTTTGTTTTTGTACTTGTTTTGTTGTTTGTTTTGTTTTCTTCCCTCTCTCCAACACAAATGTATGCTGAGATCTTCTGGGCTACTCTGGTTTCCACTCACCCCTCAGCATTCTAGAATAGGCCCTGAGATAAGCATGCCTTCTATTGTGAACCATTTCCATGCTTTCCAGTGTGAACCATGTCCATGCCTTCTAGTGTGAACCTCCAGCCATGCCTTCTAGTGTGAACCTCCAGCCATGTCTCCTAGTGTGAACCTCTGGCCATGTCTTCTAGTGTGAACCTCCGGCCATGTCTTCTAGTGTGAACCTCCAGCCATGTCTCCTAGTGTGACCCTCCATCCATGCCTTCTAGTGTGAACCTCCAGCCATGTCTTCTAGTGCAAACCTCCATCCATGCCTTCTAGTGTAACCCTCCAGCCATGCCTTCTAGTGTGAACCTCCAGCCATGCTTTCTAGTGTGAACCTCCAGCCATGCCTCCTAGTGTGAACCTCTGGCCATGTCTTCTAGTGTGAACCTCCGGCCATGCCTTCTAGTGTGACCTTCCAGCCATGTCTCCTAGTGTGAACCTCCATCCATGCCTTCTAGTGTGAAGCTCTGGCCATGCCTTCTAGTGTAACCCTCCAGCCATGTCTTCTAGTGTGAACCTCCAGCCATGTCTTCTAGTGTGAACCTCCAGCCATGTCTTCTAGTGTGAACCCTGAGCCATGTCTCTGAGAGGACAACCTCTTTGGACAAGAAGTCAAATTTCTAGTTCCTAACCCTGAGGAAATGATTAAACCTCTCTGCTGAGCTTTGGCTTCTGATAAAGTAGGGATAATAAATAATGCACAATTTAGTAAGTTTTCCAGCTACAGGGAACATATGAGACAAGCCCGCGCAGCCCGGCAATACGCGGAGTTGCTCTGCAAATAGCAGTTCCCTATGCCTGTGCTCACTGTTATTCTCACCTCATGTTCCCTGCAGAGGGTACCTGTTTCTGATCAACATGCTGAGGGACCCCAGCCTGCACCAGGCTAGCACATCTCAATGACTAATTCCTGAGTCCAAAAGTCCATCCATACATTTATAGCCATTGTGATGTGTGCTGTGGCTCTTTTCATGTGTGATTTATCCTCCTGGACCATCTGATCCCGTATGATCTCCATCAGATGGCAGGTGCAGAACTTCAAGAACTCAACACAAATATATGAGTAGATGGAGATCCACAAATAACCACAACCAGGGCAGGGAGTGAGTGGGTTTGTCGGCCGAAGGAGCACAGAGGAAGGCCTGCGGAGGTGAGAGCAAGGCTTCAGCCTTTCAGGGAAGAAGTCTTTGTGCACTGAGAGATTTGCTCTGAGATTAAGAATTTGAAAAGGACTGAACTTAAATATGATGTTTAAAAGTCAGTTATCAATGCTATTCCCAGTGCACATCAGAACAGGGCAGCCTTGGGGGAGGAGAGTAAAAACAAATAATCTATGTCTGTCTGTCAGCAATTCATGCTACAAATGATATTTAAATAAATCAATGGAATTCTTAAACTAAGTTAAGCTGAAAGTGAGCAGATCAAACTAATCAAGAAATGAACTAAGTTTCTATATATATTTATATAATATATTTTAATGTATGAAAAGAAACATTGTTTTATTTTTTTGTTTTGTTTATTCTTTAAGAAATATTTTAAATGAATGAGCAACAACTAACTAACCTGGGAGAGTTGTATATTTAATATATAACTTTTATGTGTTTATTTAATATGCAAGTTATTATACAAAGTTTTTTTTTTAATCATAGCTGTAGCCAAACGCCTGTAAAGAGCCAAAGTATAGTAGGAAGAGTTGATTCTGGCTCATGATTTAAGGGTCACAGGGCACAAGGTAGGAAATCATGCCTGCAGGGTGTCATTATTCCCGTGGAAGAATCTTGTGTCCCATAGCTGCTGCTTCTTGTCTTGGGGGAACAGAAGACAGACAGAAGCTTCTACCCTGACTCCATAGCCAACTCTTCTAGCCAGCCTCCTTCTTGATAAACATCCACAGTCTCCCATAGCTTTGCCACCCACTGGGAACCAAGTGTTGAAATAAATGAGTCTGAGGGGAGACACTGTAGACTCAAGTCATGCCAGTCCCATACCAAGATTCTCACTAGAAGCAGTCACCAAGACAAACCCTGAAAGAATTTAAAAATAAAGTATAAATATTAATATATAGGAAATCAAGAAGAAAATTGAAACAAGTATTTATAATCCTTGGAGTGGATACAACTTACCACTTAGAATAAAAGCATTAACCTATCTCTGAAAAATTAAAGTTCTTGTTCATCCAACATAAATACATAGAAGAAAAACAAAGAGCGAGCATCCCATTTGGGGAAAGTGTCATGGGATATGTCATATTGACAAAGTGCTAATGCCCCTTAGCATGAAGAGATCGACATACTTCATGCTAACATCTTAAAGCCCCATAGACAACTGGTGAAGAATGTGTGTAGATGTATGACATGGATTCCAGCTGATCAACCAATGTGTGGGGAATGCTTTCCTTCACTGGTAACCAAAGAGTGGCACCAGCGACTCACATGGAGCTGCACTTTACCCCTATAAAATTAACAAGTTGGTTTTTTTAACGGCCTCCCCCGACGACAAGGAACCCTGAAAGGGTGTACGCCGATGCTGCCAGCATTCTGGCAGAATCCTTTGGGAAGCAATTTGACAAAGAGCCTCAAAGTGCTTATTCTCAAGAACTCCACTTTTGTGAATGAAGCCTAAGAAAATAATCCTGAACATTATGAGCCATTAGTTATAGCAGCAAAAAAGGAAGAAAAGACCTATAATACCAAGCTAAAATGTATGAGTTATATGAATAATGCATAGTCACATCCACTATGCTGTGTCTTTTTAAAGTTATAAGGATTGTACATGGAAACTATGTTTTATAACATTAAACATAAAAGCAAGATAAATATACTACATACATGACACTTACATTTATATTAAAAGCAAACAATATTTGCTTAATATGTCATTGTATATTATATAATAAATATATAATGTATATATATATATACCATACACTAATAAACCTATACTACTATATAATAATAAATGTTAGAAGAAAATATAAGGAAATGTCAATTGTCTTTCTGGACAGTTAACCCGTGAACTACCTATAAACATATCATGTATACCTGTCTAAACACCTTTCCACTCTAAATTATCTTTCTGTTGTCATTGTCGAACATTATGGTATGCCACATGAAGCTTTAGAAAAATTATTTTTCAGAGCTCTGCTGTGGTTTGAATGTGAAACACTCCATTTTCTCATGTGTTGGACACTTGGCCCTGGCTGGGGGCACTGTCGTAGAAGACTGTAACCATTAAGAGTTGGAGCCCCACTGGAGGAAGTGAGTCACTGGGGATTGTCCCTGACACTGTTGCCTGGCCACCCTCCACTTCCTGTCTGCCCTCCACTTCCTGTCTGCCCTCCACTTCCTGTTTCACCACAATGTGAGGGATGAGGAGTCCAGGCTGTGCATTCCTGCCATCATGGAGTCACCTGCCACCACTCCTTTCCAAGCATGAAGGGCTGTGTCCCCTCCAACTGTGAGCCACAGTTAACCCTTCCTCCTCAAGCTGCTGCCAATCAGGTATTTGTGTTTGAGAACAGCTAGTTACTAATGCATCCTCCACATTGAAGAGCATTTCTAAGACTTTTCAGAAAATAAAGTTCTTCCTTTAACATTTCTTAATTTGTTTATAAATAAGAACCAGTCATTGTTTTGACTTTCATTCATATAGTCAGTGTGTAAAAACCACAAATAAGAGCTCTGGCATTTCTTTTAAGGGGAAATCTAGAGGGCTTAGCCTCTACAACAGTTCTCTGGTGTAATGTTTAAAAAATCCCATTGGGACTGGAGAGATGGCTCAGTATTTAAGAGCACTGGCTGCTTGTGTGAAGGACATGGGTTCCCAGCACCCACTTGTAACTCCAGTTTCAGGGAATCCGATGCCCTCTTGTGGTCCGTGCTGACACTGCATTTACACAGGGCACTTCCAAACACAAAGGCAAACAGTCATACATAAAAAAATAAATAAATCTTTTAAAAATAAATACTAAAACTCCACTGATTATCTCACAACCATTGTAAAGTGTTTCTATTTGTTTTCCATTTCCTCCATAAACTTTGAAGCTCAAATGAGAAATAATGCAGTTTTAAGATATCTACCCATATATTTTCCATATATACACCTAGAACTAAAAGCCAAATTGACTTATTTTTTAAAGACTCAGAAATATTATGATATGGCCCATATCTTGTAAGCATTAAGTTTTTGAACATTAGGTTTTTAAAACCCATATATTTTAACATTCAGAAATCATGCTTAAGAAATTCTTGGACTGCTGAATTATTGAGTGTGTGGGCTGTCAAGTGTAGGAACCTGAGTTCAGATCCTCAGAATGTGATGAAAGTCACAGTAGTGGTCAGCACCTCTGTAATCTTAGTGTCCCTAAGGAGGTATGGGAGGCAGACAAATGCGTGTACCCAGGAGCTTGCAGGCCAGCTAGCTTGGATTGCACAGGGACGAGTGCCAAATAACCATCTCAAGTTATAGCAAAGACCTTTTCCACAATTGCACCATGGCACATATGCAAATATGTGTGCATATACATTCAGAGAGAGACAGAGAAAGACTGACCTTTCTAAAAATATGAATTATTCTTCCAGTCAACTAAGAATTTCATCAAATGTTGAGTTTGGCAAAAGTGGAGTTTGAGGCTGACAGAAAGGGTAGGGAATGCAGGTGCCAACCAATCATTGAACCAGAAAACATCAGTTCAAGAAAGTCCTGAGAACCAAATGAACCAGTTGCCTTAGAAACAAGATCTGTGGTGCTACTGGAGAATGGGACAACCCAGGGACTTTTAGTCCATCTCTTTCCCAAGTCCCATACTCTCCTCCGCTGATCAGGGACAGGGCATACAGTAACCAGCCCCTCTGGCTACCGTGAGACCTTGTTCCCATGAACAGGGAAGCTGCCTGGTCAGATGGGTAGACAGTGGACTATGCCACTTAGCTTCTCTTGCCCGATGTGTAGCCTGCTGGATCAGGTAAAGCTTGGACTCCTGACAGCTGAAGTCTGGGCAGTCTAGACAATGCCCAACAGCATTCTTGAGTTTCTTGTTCTTTCAAAACTTGCAACATTGTATAACTCTTATGCTCTGTAGTCAGTAGCCACATGTGTCTGTTTAACTTTAAATTCATTTCCTTGGTTGTTAGAAAGTCACATTTCAACCGGAGCCCCACTGTTGGCTTCCATGTCACACTGCAGTTACAAACCAGTTCCAGAGCTAAAGAAGCTTCTCGAAGCCACCATTCTCCTGGGTTCTAGCAATGGTGCATGGGCCTGGTCCCCCATTTCTATGATGATAATACTTAGAGGATCTCACCAGAAATCCCCAGGGAGAAGGTCTGAGTGCTATTTACATTTAATTAATTAATTAAGATCTGCCTTCAGCCCCATGTAGAATACCCCCGACTGTGGTCAGCGGTTACACACGGACTTGGTCATTTTGCTGACGGACCACGCATTCCCATTGATCAATTCTAAATTGGATTATTGTTAGTTTTAAAAGCGCCTGAGCAGCAGAAAGTGGCTGTGGTGGCAGGCAAAGGAGAGATTGATAGCGGAATAAACAGGGAAAGTGACAAGATTGGCGACGGAATTGATCACTGTCAGCGGGTCGGTGGTCAGCCGGCTGCCCTTTGGTGTCCAAAGTAAACATCAGAATAATGTTTAGACAAACACGTTTGATTTTTGAGGTAATGGGTATGTCAACTAAATGACAAACCTTAGAAAGGTCAAAGGGATATCCATTTTTCAGACTTTTTCAACGATTAATCATTGATTTGGGTGCCAGCGCACTTCTAGGCAGAGTGGAGGGAGAGCACATTGGCTTGTGTGTGGCCGAGGGATGCTCCAAGTCTCCATCAGCACCACCAGCACCTAGGATTTACCCAGTTCTCTTCTCTATGTAAAGCTGTGCTGTGAACAGGGTTGTCAGTCTCTAAATTTGGAAACAGAGCTATCCCTGGATGTGGAATTCCAGTTATGCAGAGACGATGCGCATAGCAGGTCTGTCTAACCATCCAGATGCAGTCCATTCTGTCAGCAATCTGCACCAGAGAAATGGTACTCACTGTAATAAACCAAACATAGCCAACTTATTCAGCATTGACGACGAACCTCAGAGGACTTTATAATCGTGTCCCAACACAGGATACCATTAGCCAATCAAGAGTACTGCCAAATTATAATTTAGTACAATTTCTTATTTGCTGGATCAGTGTGTGTGTGTGTGTGTGTGTGTGTGTGCATCAACACATTTGCTTGTACAAGAGTATGGAAACCAGAGGTTGACACTGGGTGTCTTCCTCAATCAACTTCCACCTATTTTCTGAACAAGGGTTGCTCACTGAACCTGGAGCTCACTGACCCAGCAGAATAGCAATCAACATTGGTGACAGCCATGCTAAGAGGATCAACATTGACTTGTTTTTCTGATCTGACAAAAGGATTTTTTTTTCTTTTGTCCCAGGAGACTTGACCAAAGAAACCAGACAGGGACAACATGCACTGGAGAAAGATCTTGCGTCTGAAAGGAACCATAAAGCATGACTACATTTCCCATAGGACGCCCCGGTGAGCTGGCACTGTGTCGAACCAGTGTCCTCACCGAAATGCTTGGAATCTCTCAGCCTAGGAAGTACCCAGCTCACTCTGCATCCAGAAAGATGTACTGGTGTTCCTGGCTTCTGTGGTGGTTTGAATAAGAATGCACCACTCTGCAGAGGTCCAGATGTTTGAATATTTGGTTCCTAATTAGTAGATTAAATAGATTTAAGAGTTTGGGCCTCCTGGAAGAAGTATGTCACTGGGGAAGGCTTTGAGGTCTCAAACCTTTGCGCCATTCCCACTGTAGGGAATTTTCTCTGCTTCCTGATTGCAGTTCAAGATGGAGCCCACAGTTTCTGTTCTCAGCATCCAGTTTTTGCCAGTTGCTATCTCTCCTCCACCATCATAGACTCCAACCCTCTGAAACCAGAGCCCAATTAAATTCTTTCTTCTATGGATTGCCTTGGTCAAGGTGCCTTGTCACAGCAGTGGAATAGGAACTCACACAACTTCTGTCAAAGTCAAGACGCTCAGGTAAAGTAGTCATCTTAGCAGGGAAAGCAGAAGCCTGGGTCTTCTATCCTCTTAGTGTCTAGAGTTCCTGCCAACTTCCCGCAAAAGGGGACAAAAACCTCCAGTTATATTTGTATTGTAGGATGTGTCTTAGCTCAGGCCACTGTGCAGAATGCCACAGACTGGGTGGCTTAGAAAAAAACAGAATGTTTGTTTTTACTCTCAGTCCTGAGCACTGCAAATCAAGATGCCAGAATGATCAGGGTTTGGTAAAGGGTTTTTTCCATTCTTGAAGGTGTTTGTCTTCCAGCTACGTCCTCGTTTCACACAGAGTTCCCAGGTTCTCTTCTTATCACGAAGTCCCCATCCTCAGACTTTCATCAAGGCTTCAACATATGAATCATGAGGGACAGGAGTCAGTCTGTAGAGAAGACAATGTAGCTGTCAGCTTTCAGGAGTAGAGACGGAGGAGGGGCCAGAATCCATCACATTAAAAACAGCCAAGGAATTAAAGAACAGAAAAAGACACCGTGCCACCAAGTGCCTGGATTTTTGGAATATGTGCCCTGGATACAAGGCTATCGTGATGTCCAAACACTGGGATACCTGAGATTACCTGACCAGTCTACACAAGTTCTATTGTGATGACAAAATGTCTAATTCCTTCATCCTAATTCAGTTAGGAAGCATCCTCTGTCTTAGGGCCAGTGAGATCACCGAGTGGGTACCAGTGCCTGCCAAGCCCAATAGCCTGAATCCTGTACCTGGGACCATGTGGTAGAAAGGGAGAAACACACAGCAAGTGTACTTCTAATCTCTATGTGCATGCACACACATGCACACACACACACACACACACACACACACTCACAGAGAAAGTAAATAAGTGAAACTTTAATCCATTATCTCAAAATCAATGAATGCCCGCCAGTTTAATTCTAATCAATTTTCATTATTTTCCTTGTTTTTAACTTTTTTATTCTTCTACAGTTTTTATATATGTATAGACACTATTTTGGTCATTTACACACACTGTTACTCTTATGCCTCCCACTCCTCCCACCGAACCCTTCCTCACCCCCTTGCCTTTTGTGTTTGGTTTTGGTGGCTCACTGAGTTTATATGGGCTCACTTGCAGGAGCACGGGTGGGGCTCATTTACTGGAGTTTGAGCCACTCACCAGTGGCTATAGCAAGGAAGAAAATGACTCTCCTTTCTTAGCAACCATTTATCGACAATAGTTCCTGAGGGAGGAGTAGGGTCTCATGAGTCCCAACTCAGATAGAATACTGATAACCCTCCATATGTGTCTTAGCCAGGTAAGCACAGCTGCTGTGAGTTCAGGGGTACAAAGGTCATGCATGTCTCATCCCAGAAAGTGTCGAATAGCACTCCTGTCCATCCTAGCTTGTAGATTCTTTCTGGCACTTTCTCTGCTGTTCCCTGAGCACTGGACAGGGCAATATAGCTATGCTGTTTACGGCTGAGTGAACACTTAACAATCACTTAGTCACAATGGTCATTTTGGTGGTTATAAGTCTTTGCATTAACCATTGCTCTCTGCAAGCAGAAGCTCCTCCAATCGAGGCTGAGAGCAGCACTAATCCATGAGAATAAACATTTATCTAGAAAGCAGCCTGATGGCATGTCTGCTTAGCAAAACTTAATGAGAGCATGTACCTGGAGACTGCTCTTTCATTTCCCAGCCAAGAAAACCCAAATAATCACACAGAAACTTCATTAATCACAACACTGTTCAGCCAATGGCTCAGACATATTTCCAGCTAGCTCTTTCATCTTGAATTAACCCACTTCTATTCATCTGTGTATTGCCACAGGGTTGTGACTTACCAGAAAGGTTCTGGGTCCTCCTTCGGCAACTACATGGCGTTTCCTTGACTCTGCCTACTTTCTCTCTACATATCTCTGTTCAGATTTCCTACCTGGCTTTGCTCTGCTAAGCCATTGCCAAAACAACTTTATTCATTAGCCAATGGCAATAAAACACATTCACAGCATACAGAAGGGACTCCCACATCAACAGCAGGTTGCCCTAAGGGCCTAGGACCCAGCACTTTACCATTGAGAAGAGAGAGATGAGAGATGCTATTGCAAAAGGGACCTCTGTGGAGCCTTAGAGTAGGGGTCATTAGCAGTAAGCTCCTCACTGCCGTAGCCATCTGGCAGAACACAGGTGGAGAGAGGAGTTAAGTAGAAGGAAGTCTCTGCACTAGGGAAGCCCTTTATGCAGAAGGGAAACATCACCTAGGGCAGTCAACAAGATATGGCCACAATGTATGTCCCACGCTGCCCAGAGAAGAGGGGATTCCAGGTGGTCATAGTCATGAGACCGCACGTACAGATCTCCTCCAGTGGCCTTTTTGTTCTCCACATCAACAGAGCATCACATAGAGGCAGGCGGGTGTATATGAACATCGAACCAGAGGAATCTGTCCAGGCCATTTGCTGGCTACACATTCCGAGTCTGGGTGCTTTTCCTCTATTACCCCTAGAAAGCTGTGGTCAGGACTCCTGCCCTTAGCCACACTCTCAAGACGCAAAGCTGGAGAAGTGTTAGAAACTAGAGAGCATCCCAGTGGGTGTTGCTAGTGATGTGAGCACAGACAAACCACAGGTTGCGTACCCACAGACCCCACCTACTAGCTCCAACCGTAAGGTAAATACACGTGCCAAAGGCTCCTCTACGGATGAGTCGCCCCTGTGGCTCTTCATAGAAGGGCAGGATGTGTGCAGCTGTGTTCAAGTTAGATAGAAACCTGGAATAAGAATACATTTCAATTTTTAAAAAAGTTTTTAGAAGATTAGTAAAAATTGAGGCTCTCCCCTGGAGTGTGCAGTTCTGTGAATTTTAACACATGTGTGAATTTGTACAAATGCCACTATCAAACAACACAGGAGAATTTCTTTACCATAAAGAATTCCATCCTGTGGTTCAGCAAGATAGCTCAGTGGGTAAAGGTACTTGCCTCCGAGGCTAATAACCTAGGTTCAATCCCTGGACTCCTTATTTCCATATTTATTCTGATATTGTTTTCTAAAAGTATCACATAAATAGAGTTGTACAATATGCAATATGGCCTTTTGAACTTGCTTGCTTAATAGTATTCCATGGCATCGATACCGTTGTCTGTTTTACATTTTGCCCCTTGAAGGACATCTGTGGTATTTTTGCCTGCTTAAGAATTATATTATTTATGTATTTGCATATGATAGTGTGAGTGGATGGCACATGTGTGTATGGTGACCTCAGAGGCCAGAAGAAGATGCCAGATCCCTTAGAGGTGTAGTGGCAGTTGGCTGTGAGTCGCTTGACATGAATGCTGAGAACTGAGCTCGTATCCTCTGTACAAACAATACATGCTCTTAGCTGAGCCTTCTCTCCAGCCACACAGTATTGTTTTGATGCCTGTTTCCTAGAGGGCCATCTACAGAGCCTTGTTCCCCAGTGAGGCAGCATTGGAGGTACTTAAAGGCCCTTTAGATGGACATAGCCAGTAGGCGAACCCTGTGTCCCTGGGTGTACTGCCTTCTAAACACACCACGGAAGGACTGGCTGTCAATCTTACTTTGGTTTCCTGTTACTGTGATAAGGAGCCCTGATGAAGCAAACTCAGAGGAGAAAGGGCTTCTGTGTCTCATGGCTCCAGATTCCAGCCTGTCATTTTGAAGAAAGCAAATGGCAGGGATGTGAAGCCGATAGTCAGGTGACAGCAGGTTCGAGCAGAGAGCTATGATTAGCGCACTCACATGCTGGTACCCAGCGGGCCTCTCCTTTTCATTCAGCCCAGGGCACAGAACTGTGCCATCCATGTCAGGGTAGGTCTTCCCACATCATTAACCCAAGAAAGAAAATCCCTGGCATGCATGCCCACTAGCCAAACTTATGCTACACAGTTCCTCATTGAATCTGTCCCCAGGCAATTAATTCCACATGCATCAAGCCAACAATCAAAACCAAGTACTGGCCAGCTTGTCGCTGCCTCCTGCCCACAGGTGAGTAGTTTTTCTCTGCTGCAGGCTACCACCACTGTCCTTGTCAGAGGTGAGGTGTCTGATCGTCCAGAACAAGCGAGATGAACCCTTTTTATTTAATAAGTTAATTGCATCAGGCATTCCACTGAAGTAATACAAAGTGAATATATCTGCTTTATTTTCATGATCTCACCAGCTATAAATAAAATTATAAATACCCAAGTATAGCTTGTCAATTGAACATGCATCCCCTTGGCCCAAAGGTAAACAAATATTGATAAGAAAATACTAGCATCACAAAATATTCTGGTATTTTCAAACTAATTTCCTAAGAGACAGTATCCCTGTCAATCAGTGTACATAAATGAACACACCTGATCTTTTGTAAAATTTGAGTTGCTTTGATGTCTTTAGCAGTAGTTGATGTTTGGGATATAATTGAATATTATTCCAAAACATTAATCAAAAGACATTATTCTAGCAGTTATATAAAATAGTTTTGTGGGTTTACCAAGAGTTACTCTTACTATTTAAGGGTTATTTATTTAACTTTACAAAAACAAAACAAAACAGGTAAGAAGAAAGGGGCCTGGCCATGAGAGCCTTGAGTCAGCAAGGACTTGAAATTGAAAAGCCGCTTTTTACACTTTGATAAGAACATAGTGCGTCCCTTCCTGGGGAGTGCTCGGTGCTCCCGAGAGCACTTGAAGACAATCATGGGAGTGCTCCAAACACTGTGTTCAGCATTTGTTGGCCAGTCCCATAGGAAACCCCTACCACTGAAGTTCTACGGGCCAATCCGCAGCTAGCAACTCCAGCCCGAGTCTCATGGGCTGTGAGCAAATCTGTATCCCCCAGGTTGAGGATGATAGCATAGCATCCATGTATTTAAAATTCAATTGCATTCTTTCTAATCCATGCCCCATTATGCAGGCCTTGGAAGGAGTCTCCGAAGAAGGTAAGCCTTCTATCGATCCCATCTGCCTACAGAGCAGCCGGCGTGGAGCAGCGTGCAGTTTAGGGGGAGGTAGAGAAAGTATTGATTCTAGGAAAGTTAATGTTATTAAAAGACAGTTGTATTAAACCTCTTTCCTGGATTTTGCTGAGCTCTTTTCTCCCCCTCCCCTTCCCCATGTTCAGAAAAATCAATGAAGCTAACGTCTTTGTTAGATTTAGTGTCTACTGAAGCAGTTTCGTGTCACCAAAGAACCCATGCAGGGTGAAGCCTCAGCACTGGGGCTTGGAGACCTCGGCTGTGGGAGGATGAGAGCATCTTTTGCCACCATTAGCCCACCACATGGAAGGGTCTACGTTCGAATTTCACTTCCTTTGTGATCCGTTTTCTTGGGAGTATAAAAGTCTCCAGGTGTTACTTAGCCTGCGTGATAGATGCTTGAGAAGACATGATATGTATGATTCGTGACTCAAAAGCAATTTCCAGTCTGAGAAAAATCTAAAGAAATAAAATCAATGAAGACAAACAGAAGAGAAATTCTGATGACATGCCCACCAGTCAAAAGGGAAAAAACCTTATAATTTGATATGTAAGAATGCGAGTCACGTTCTCTTTGGAACTATCTAGACTCAAGCTTTTCTTTTCCAACAGAGAGAGCAGCTGCTTCTGATTTCTGGGAGGATTAAAGTATTCTGGAATCTCTCTGCAGAGCTGAGTTCTGATAGAATGTTGGTATGTCATTATCAAATATAACAAGGCTGGGACATGACTGGGAGGCAATGAACCGAAAACTGGAATCTTCTTCTAATTATATCCATAAAACTCCTTTTAATTCTGATGCCATAAATTTGGAATTTGGAATATTAAGAGGGGTTGGACTTTGCAAAACAACACGTTCTTTTTAGATACTGCAAACAGGGTTTTAAAAACAAGAAATCAAGAATAATGTGGAAAATATGTGGGAAAAAATCACACTGTTTATAAGACTTTTCAACGATTTTGGGAGAATTTAGGCAATTTTAGTCTGCAAATATTCGTGGTGTGTTTTGTAGCTATTTTCTTTCTCTGTCTTAGGTTTCATCTGAGGGTGGGTCTCTCCACTGCCAATCAGCCAGATCTGTCACTACCGCAGACACCATGGGTGTCTGTATGTCTCTGACCAGAGAGGATGCTGGGATTTCTGTTCACTGTGACCTTCCTTGTTTTCCCATTTGCCACTAAAAGTTTTTTCATCTTCACTGTTACCTAAAGAACAATCCAAACAGTGACCAAAGATACTGCACAGGGAATGCCCATCTCACCTCTCCTTCTTTAGGCTCTGATTTCTGTTTCTTGCCCTTGAAGGACACTGCTGAGCTCCCACTCACCAGATCTCTTGCATCCCATCTGCTAGCAGAAGGCCCTTCTGAGGAACCAAGACAAACTACATCAAATTGTATGGAAAATTGCTGTGCACTTGCTGTCAGCTGCCAGATAAAATGCACAATCAGTATCATGCTGGGAAGAATCTGGCTCTACACAGGAGGCCAGGAAGCCCGGAGAGGTACCAGAGCAGGGTCATGGTAAAAACACCAACTTATCACTTGAACCACAATTATTATAAGAGATGGATAGATGTTCAAGTTTGCTTTCTGTTGCTGAAACAAAACACTTTGACCAAAAGCAACCTAGGGGGGAAAGGTTTGCATGGGTTGTGCTTCCCGGTTAGAATCTGTCACAGAGGAATTCAGGGCAGGAACTCAGTCAAGCAGGACAAGCAGAGATCATGAAGAAATGCTGCTCACGGGCTGGCTCTCAGCGTCATGCTCAGCTTGCTTTGCTATACCACCCAAGCCTACCTGCTTAGCAATGGTGCTGCCCACGGTGGGCTGGGCCATCCTACAATAATTAGGCAAGAATCCCTCACATACGTGGCCTCTGGCCAATATGATGTAGGCAGTCCCTCAACTGAGACCCCCTCCGATGACTGAGTTATGTCAAGGTCACAGCTGAAGTGCACCAGGAGGGCAGGATGAAGATTGCATACCAATGGATTTTTAAAAACATGTCCCTGATACTCCTGTCCCGGATTTTTGTTGTTACATTGACACCCCACCCCCACCCAAGCCTATAGAAGCCACAGAACCTAAGTCAGAAAAACACACATCAGTTAAAATCTAAGACCATTCTGAACCACACAGTTCAATCATATTGTTGGGACTACTAGTCATCACTGCTAATAACCACCCTCATTACCTTTATTGGGGGGGGGTTATTAGCCTTTTTTTAGCGCCTTCCCTTAGACACTGGCTTTACAAACACAAATGCCCTTGTTGCTACAATTTCACTGTGCTCACCCTTTCTCCAGATGCTTAAAAAACTACAAAATAGAGCCTAAGAGACCAACACATAAAATTCCAAAGAATTTGTTAGAGGACTTATTTCTCTGAGCCAAAGAAAATTCAAAATAAGATAAGAAATTTCTTAATGAGATGTCAGGCAAAGAATCTAGACATCTGAACCCAATTCCCCAATAAAGTAAGTTGCTTACTGCAGAATCAGGTGTTTCGGCCCTTCTAGAGGACCATGTTTTCCTGACCTGACCAGCACGGTGGATATTCTAGAATCCAGGTTTGTCGTCCCCTTCAGGATGTCTCTCTGGCAGCACAAACTCACAGGGACCGCTGTTGAACCCAGTAGTGGCCTGTCCGAACTGTCCCTGCTTTGCTGAGGACATGCCTGCTCACCCCATTCCCCGGCTGGAAGTGTTACAGCAACTTCATTTCATCCTCTCCCTAAACCCTGCCGCTTGACTTCCTAAAGACCATCACTGTGCTTGCACGTGCACCAGGGAATGCACGTGTGGGTTCACATGCCCATGAGCCCACATGGATTTGAAGGCCAGAGGTTGACAGTGGTCGTCCTCCTCAGTCACCCTTTACCTTATATTGTGAGACAGGAGCTCATGGAATCTGGAGCTCACCCATTCAGATAAACTGCCGGCTTTTCCTACATGGATTCTAGGGGACTGAAATAGGGGAGGGGGGTCTTTCTGCTTTCTCTCTGCCGACTGAACCATCTCCCCACATCCCCACTTTTCCATCAGGCGACACCTGGACCAATCTGTCAGCATCCCTACCACCTACACATTCTCCCCTCTCTTCCCAAAAGCTCCAGCTGTCTCCCAAATGGCATCTTGCTGACCACTTCCACAGTCATTTGAAATCTTCTCATTCGGACTCCCTCAAGTCTCCTCTTCCCTGCTCTGCTCAGTGGAGCTCCCTCATTCACCCAGATGGAGAACAAAACACACACACACACACACACACACACACACACAGTGTGCCCTCATAATCCCCCACCTCTCCCCATACAAGGGCCGGGGCTCCCAACCCTTGGCCATTTGTTGAGTCATTGTAGAATTTCGCTGGTGTCACTCTAGTTCCATGCTCTAGAGGCTCCCACCCATGTGTATTGCTTGAAGTCCTGACCACTGCTTGCTCTTCCTACTCTCGGGGCCCGTGGCATCTTTTGAAGCACAGCACATATATTCAGAAACCTTTGCACACTTACGCTAATGAGTTCTTTCCAGTACTCCCCACCAAAGTGGCATAGATGATCAAAGACGATCATTGGCAGTCTGGGCTTGATTAATTTTTTTCTGCAGACTTCCTTTACCTTTGCCCACTTAGTTCCTCCTAAGAACAGGCTGCTTATTTAGAATGGGTGCTTCACCACAGGCTGGGGTCCCATGACAGCACAAAGGAAAAGGACAGATTGCATTAAGGATCTGGAGGCTCCCCGGTACTTACTTCTGAAACCTGGGCTTGTCCTCCGTCCCTGGAGAGCTCGGCCGGCCGTGTAGAGGAACCACCTGTTGGCTCCCAAAGCAAACAGTTCTGAGACTGATGATCAGCCATGGGTGAGATGAACCGCACGGTCCCAGCTGCCATCGGTCCTCATGCCAACACATCGGCTTCCTGGAGCCCACACCTGCCCTGTGCTAGCTAGTCAATTATCAGAGAAAGCAGGAAGTGAAAGTCCCATGGCTGGAAGCATCAATAATTTAAATAAAGGAGCCGTAAAGAGTGGTGCTCCTTCCTGCAGTGTAAATGAATGAGATTCTAAGTGTATGGTAAAGACACCGTAATTGCCAGCAAATTAACTCCCAATGAAGACAGAGAGGGAAATCCATCTCCTTTGACTCTGGCACAATTTCCTTCCAAAGGGATTAGGAGGGGGAGCTCAGCTCAGAGGAGACCAGGCCTCTGCGGTAGAGTCGGTTCACAGCAACCTCCTAGGAAGCTTCTGTCAACATCATGAAACCCACGTGGGGCCGGCGAGGCTTTCTGCACTACAGCCACAGCCCTTCCCAGGAGCCTGGCCTAGAGGTGCGCAGGATTGCTCGACTGTGGGAAAGCAGCTCTCTTCTGCCCCAGATCCCCTCTGGCACACTGAGGTGTGACTGTGCACATGAGGTGTTCCTGTACGTGCAGGTGCATAAGTGTGCACGAGCACCTCCGAGAGCCGTCCTCGCTGCTGTTCCTCCGCTCTGCCTGCCTTTCGTGCAGGATCTCCCACGGCTACAGCCCCCATGTCTCTGCTTCTCCAGAGCTGGAACTGGAACCTGGCCCACCATGCTCAACTTTTAAACTTTCCAGAGTTGTGGGGATCAAATCCAGGTCCACGTGTTTGCTGAGCAAGCACGCTACTGACTATTCTGTCTCCCCCTCCTCCAGCACACTGATAATTAGAATAAGCTCTGTGCAGGCTTGGCTCCATAGCAACATTACCGTATACTTTGTTAGAAATGTCCCATTGGAATGACCGCGTCAGAGTCAGGCCTCAGCTCAGCTGACGGTGGCTTCCCCACCCTTCGCCCTCTCTCTACCGTCTCACTCTGGTTTGTGAGGACTTTGCGTCAGGAAATTTCCTCAGCTCCTTTTGATATAAAGTAATTTTGTCAGTCAGCCTCACTGAGAATCAGCTGTTGGTGACCTTCAGTTGTGGAGATCATTTAAAAGTCCTCTCAAGTGCATCAGAATGCATAGACCACAGCTGAGCAAACTATATGCAAATGGAACCAGGAGTCAGCTCTAGCCAGGAATGAAGGACTGATGCTGAGCAACCTCAACAGCATCAAAACGCTCACTAGCACATCGGTAGAGATGGGGTAGTGGATGGCTGTCAGGGACTAGCTGGAGACAGGGGTGACTGCTCCCTGGCTGTTCAAGTGTCATTTCCATTATGACTGAACAGCCTTAAAGAGTACTTCAGCCAGGGAGCATTCCACGTCACAGTCTACCATCTCAGGGACGTTAGTGGAGGAATTCAAGCAGCTAGAGCATCACATCCAAGAGCGAGAGAGATAAATACAAGCCTGCTTGGTACTCAGCCGAGTGTAGCAGAGGCCAGAAGAGGCTGTTTGATCTCCTGAAGAGGTGGTTGTGAGCTCCTCTGCATGAGCTCTGGGAACTGAACCCAGGACCTCTGCAAGAAAAGCAAGTGTTCTGAGTCCCTGGGCTATCTTGCCCACTCCCTCACCTCGATTTTAAATGCCTGGGATAGATGCCTTCCCATAATGTACCTTGCAGGTGCTTCATATGAAGTTCTGATTGGAGAAAACTTCAGATAGAAACGGTAGAAAAGGGCACAGGAGGGGGTTTCCTGTAGACAGCGTTCTTGTGGTCTCTAAGTCACAGAGACTGGAGGCTGGGCCTCCTCTACATATCTAGCCTTTCTGACAGCCCTCCTAAGAAGCCATGGTATGCTTGAAAGAAATCAAGCCATATCAGCCTTGCCTTTTCATTGGCACAGATCCGTCCACTGTGAATAGATACAGCAAACATAACACCAACTGGAATTATTGTTGTTATCCATATTTTGTGCTGACTTCTATTTTCTGTGGCCTAAAATACTAGGTGCATGTTTATTTCCCTCTCACGGGGGATGTTTTGAGACTGTATTGATTTTCTAACACTGTGGCGGTGGCTCAAAGCTTAGGCAGAGCTGGTGATTACCTTCAGCTGACGTCATGAACCCTGGGATGGCGGTGGGGACACACCTGAGGAAGTGATGTCGGTTTCTGCTCTCTAACTTTCTCACACCCTCAGCTAAACTCAAGCATCTTGCTGAGAGCCTCGGCCAGTGAAGCTCTAGTATTGCAGCAGCCTAGATTTGGAGGTTTGGACAGTCCTCACTGGGTGCATGGTGTCCTCTGACTTCCACATGTGTGTGCAAATAAACACACACACAGTTGAATACGTAACACATGGAAGAAAGAATTGCCTCCTTGTTTTCCGCTTACAACTAGGAAAATGCCAAGATGTCTACTCTAACTGTTGACTTAAATGTAACCTCACCTCTAGCAAACTTTGGCTTATTTCACTTCTCAAATACAAAGTTGAAATTTGGTAATTTTTCAGATCGAATTCTAAGGGTGGGGGTGTTGTCAAGTAATGTGGTACTTGGAACGCGCTTCTGCTCTGACGAGGCCTTTGGGGTAAAGATGCCCTGCCAGGAATGTGCAGCCCGAACGAGAATCACGCTTGTAGCCACAGCCTCAGCACTTAGCTCCAAAGTAATTAACATCTAACCAGCTCCGGCTGGGGCAGCAGGGGAAAGCGCTCACTGCAACCACTTGACGATTAAATGCCAATTAGCAACTAAGTGGCCGGCAGTCACATGGTTCTCACATCTCCTCACGGTGGCTTCCCCACCACACCACCGGCCTGTGGGTATCACAGCTCTATACATCAGGTGAGGGCCCCGAGAAATCCCAAGGCCAGTCGCCACACCAGCTAACGCAGATTGGTGGTTAAGGACATGGACTCAAGAGTCCAACTTCTGGGACAGCAGGCACAGCTTCTCAGCTGTCAAGATGCTAGCTGGCGTGTTCAGCTACTTGCTGTCCATATTTATACACAATAATTGCAGACATAGTGACTTCCAACGCAGATATTATTGATATCTTGATTATTGATTATGCAGATGACGTAAGTATAGGGATATGGACATTTAAAGATGCATGGTAAACCCACAAAAACACCAAAAATTCCCTGTACCTCAGTTAGTCCCCTTCTCTGGGGTCAGGGTAGTTTAATTCTTTCCTGCCAATGCATGATTTAAGGCTAATGTGCTGTAGAGGCTGGGTGAGAGCATTTGCTTTGCAAGCATGAGGACCTGAGTTCAAATCTTCAGCACTGAAGGTAAAGTCAGCTGTGGCTAAGCACGCCTGTAAGGCTGCTGTTGACAGGCAGCGTGCTCTCAGGCTAGGATCTGCCTTCCTTTGCCCAGCCTGTGTGCACTAACACATCTGCCACAACACGTGTACCTCCCCACCCACAATGCATTCTGTTTTCCACAACAAACAAAACAAAAATTTAAAAAATCCCTGCCTTGGCTCAGCCTGTTTCTTCATTCATTTAGGTTCATCCAGTGTCCAAGGATGTAGGTTTAAACACACAAGTATTTGAGGCTGTGGGTTTCACCCCCAAACTAGAGAGTCTCTAACATCCCAGGGCTGTAATGCAAGGGGATGGACCAGAACAATGCCAAAGGGAAGATGCATGTGGTCAGCACTTGACTGCGGCCGTCTCAGTCATAGGGCATTTCTCCACCTGGCATCTCTTCACACCACAGTGGTTGTGAGTTTGCAGTAAGCAAATAGTGCTAAAATGTCACTTCTAAAGCACAAGCAAGTAATAACCGCTGCGACACTTCCTCAGGACTTCTCCCTAGGACGTGGGCTGTTTGGTCTCAGATGACCAGTGAGCCCTCGCCCCCTCTGCATCACACGCCCATGCTTTCCCCGTGTGTCCCTCGCCAACTTTGCCAGTAGAGACCAATGCTGAACTCTGTGATCTGTAGCTTCAATCCAATACGGTACCCACTAACATGCAAGACTGCTTAGCACTCTAAATATGATTGGACTCAATGAGACTGTGCCCCAAATGTAAAGAGTAGAACAGCTTTCGAAGTCTCAGTATGAAAATCATCTGAATTCTTTCTTGAGAACTTTTTGTTGAATGCATGTAGAAATTACAATATTTTAAATACATTTGTATAGATAAAACTCATCATTAAAATTCATTTCATCTCACTCTTCTTACTTCTACCTTAGAAACTCTATCTTGCCATATTCCAGTGAGTAGCACCAATTCTAGAATTTAAAGAAATCAAGACGCTTGTACCCCTGCCTGCTTGCATCCTTGTCTGCTTGCACCCTTGTCTGCTTGCACCCCCACCTGCTTGCACCCCCGCCTGCTTGCACCCTTGCCTGCTTGCACCCCCTGCCTGCTTGCACCCCGCCTGCTTGCACCCTCGCCTGCTTGCCCCCCTGCCTGCTTGCACCCTTGTCTGCTTGCACCCCCGCCTGCTTGCACCCTCACCTGCTTGCACCCTTCACAGGGGCTTCTTAACGAAAGCAGCAGTATTGACGCATTGACGGACAGATGCACAGCAGCAGAACTTATGGAAAGATGGATGTGTCCCAGTTTCAACTTGCTGACACGCAGTTCAAGCTTCTGCCTGTACTGAATGTAGCAGAGACCCAGAGACGCAGCCCACTGGAAACAGCACTCCTGCCCTACAGCTGGCGTCTCCCTCGGAAGGCAGAGTAATAAACACTTATGAGCACTTTTTCTTTATGAATTGAAAACAGTAGAAAGCATGCCAGAGTCAGAAATACGCATGTGTGTATATACCTGTGTGTAAGTGTGTATATATACAACATGTAAGACAAAGCATTGGCGTATTCAGAGGAAATAATCTCATACATACTCTGCCTTCCCCTTAAAGAATCTCACTCACCGTCTTAATCCATAGGCTTGGCGTATAGCTTTGCGCCCACTGAAAATTTAGTGAGATTTGCTGAACCTAGTCAAACAGACAATTTACCTAGCATCACAAGTGCTGGGTTTCAGCATCTACCCAGACTGCTCTAAAGAAAGGGTCCAGAATTTTAGATTGCCGAGAAGGTGCCCCAGTGGTCAGCACCATCAAACATGCAATCCAAGTCCTCCAGAACACCAGGCTGTTGTTCAGGTGACTCATCAGGACCCTGGCTCCTGGGGAGGAGGACGGCTGCCCTGCTGGGTCTTTGAAGACCTCTCTTGCTACCCTACTCTGGGCACATCACACTGTTTCGTCCCAGCGAGGATGAGAAACCTGTGTGTACTTCCCCTCCCCTCCGCATGCATGCAGCTCCCAGGGTTCAGAGTTGGGTCTGGCAGCAAAGTTGATGCATGGTTGCTATTGAATGTGATGGACGCCTTAGGTGGTGTCATCTAGTAGATTAAGACTACTGCATTTTTTTTGCCCTACTCATCTTTGTCTTTGTGGGGGGGGGGAGTCCTAGGATGACATCACCTCCTGAGACACATGGGTTTCCTGGCTAGATACATACGCTACTAGTATGTATACGAACACACTCAGCTCCTGCAGGGCTGGCCTTCCTGCTGACCTGACCTTGATGCTAATAACACTTCAGAGCTGCTCTCATTTCCCCTGGTGAACCCCAAGGGTGAACCCCAACCTCTGGAGAGTTTCCTCTCTTTCACACACAGCAGAAAACCTGGGTACACACAGCCTGACCTTGGAAAGTCCCAGAGCCTGCTGTGAATTATCTATAACAGGCTGAATAATTATCTATATCTTTAGGGACCTCCTCCACCTCCCAAAAGGACATGTTTAAGTCCTAGCTCCCTGTACTTGGTGTTAGAACAGCGTCCAAGAACAGAGTCGTGTGAGGGGAATTCTGGATACTTGCGAGAAAACTCCAAGAAAACAAGACAAGAGTCTTAAGTTTCCTCAAACCATGGGATTGTTCTTGGAGGTCTTGTTTTTTTTTTTTTTTTAGTTAGTTAGTTTGTTTTTTCTCCTCTCAGGAATAGCGGAGTGAGGTTTGGGTTTTTTTTTTTTTTCAGATTAATCATTACAATTGACTATTGTTACTTTTTTTTGCCTCCATGGAAAAATATGGTTTTGCCATAGTGCAGCTTGTCCTTGTGATTGTATACAGCTTGGATGCATGAGAACTTTACTCATGTAACCTTTCTTAACCCTCAGAGTACAAAGTTTCTGATGCACTAATAAAGCTGGCTACCGAACAAGACTTAAATCTCTCCTAATTATTTCCTCCCTTTTCCCAGGTTCCCTCCACCTCTAGAGTGGTAAACACTTGGGAATGCAATCTTATTTGGAAAATGTATTTTCCATATATAAATTAACCTCAAAATGAGATTGCTCAGATTTAGAGAGCCCAGTGTCCCAGGATGGGTGTCTTTAAGAAAGAAAAGCAAGAGAAGTGTGGACACATGCTGCTAGGCAGCTTTCCATCACTGTAACAAAATACTGGACATTGTTACCTTTAGAGAGAAAAAGGTTTACTATGACTCACCGTGTTAGGGACTCTAAGCCACGCTCATCGTTTCAGAATAGCGGTGAGCAAAGGGCATCTTGCCAGGAGGGTGTGGCTGAGCAAAGTCACATTTTAAAACTGAGCAAAGAATAGTGAGGGGCAAACCCAACCACCTCCTTTAGAGGAAGTGCCCTCCACCCCTGCCTAAGGAGCTCCCACTTCAAAAAGGTTTGCCACTTCCAAATATCTCTACCACCGAGAACAGACTATTCGCCAGCGCAGAGACAGGAGGCTGGAGGCAGAGCCTGGAACGAAGCATCTTCAAGCCAAAGAATGCCGGAGTTCCCAGCAGCCTCAAAAGCTAAGAAGGAAGTAGAGAGTGAATTCAGAGGCTCCGGAAGGAACCAGTTCTGTGGAGGCCTCAATCTCAACCGTGTGGTGTCCAGAGCCAGAGGAGAACACTTTCTGTTACATTGTCACCAAGTGGCAAGGCTTGTGATCACCACCCTGACAAGTCACATGGCAGATGACAAAGCTCAGCAGAACCCAGAGAGCAGATGGTGCTGCTGGCATGTACAATGGCAAGGCTATCTCTGCATACTCTGTGAGGAGCTCAAGGCCTCCTAAACTGGGGGTCTGTGAGCCCTCAGCTCTTCGAGGACCTCATGTCCCCATGGCCATCCCAAATACATTGTTCATGTTTACTCGTGATATTGTGATTTTTGTCAGGTCTGGAAAAGAAACTTACGTTCTTGAAGAAATGGGGGAAACTTATCTAATGTGACTCCATCTAGAACTGGAATCCTGCTTCCACCCTCACCAGTTCTAACACACGTGCACACACATACACACACATGTGCACACACATACACACATGCACAAACATTCACACACATGTATACATGCACATACATACAGACATACACATGCATGCATGCACATGCATACATGCACACACATACACACATACATACACATAAACCCAGTCTGCTGCATATGCACACCTCCTCCACCAGTATCTACCTTTGGGTTTCCTTATTTTATATTCATGGCGCTTTGCCCACATGTATGTCTGTACAGTGTGCGTGTGTGTGCGCATGCGTGCGTGCATGTGCGTGTGTGTGTGTGTGTGTGTGTGTGTGTGTGTGTGTGTTGCCCTCAGAGGCCGGAAGAGGGGGTTGACACCCAGGAACTGGAGTTACAGATGGTTGTGTGCTGCCATGTAGGTGCTGGGAATTGAACTTGGGTCCTCTGGAAGAACAGCCAGTGCTCTCAACCACTGAGTTATCTCTTTAGCCCCCGCTTTGTGAATCATTGCACAGCAAGGACTATACTTTCTACAGACAAATAAGTTTAGCCTCCAGGGCCATATCCAGCACAGTCAGAGTTATCTTAGTTCATTATCTGTGCTGTAAGCAGAATAATAAGGAAAGGGGGTTCATTTGGCGCATAGTTCTGAGAGTGAGGAAGCTTCTGGCAGCTGGTTCTGTTAACAGGACTCTCTGCAGAGCTGTGATCTATGATGTCAGAAACAGACAACATGGCTGAAAGAAGAGTGGGCTTTACATTACCCAACCTTTACCCGACCTCCTGCAGAAATCAAGGCTCCTCAAGGAGAAGCAAGCTGTTGGCTGGGCTCTTAGTAAGAGCAGCACTGTCCAAAGAGTCAGCAAAGATGGGGCATCTGGCCAAAGGAGAAGGCAAATCGACACATGTATACCCGAATGTATGCGTGGTCACAGGGACACCCGAGGGCTGTCACTCCAGGCGTTGGGACCAGTACCCTCACATCCCACCTGGAAAAGTCCCATTTCCAGAAGCCGTCTTTCTCCCTTGCTTGCCTGCGTTCTCCTTGCTTTGCTATTGTTCTTTTCCTAAGTGGACTGTCTCTCTCTGTTGGTGGCTGCATTCTTCTAAAAGCTTCTCCCGAGTTCTTACTTCCCACGGAGCCAGATCCATCTTAATATTTCACCACCATGATTGCCCTAGGCCAATTTCTTCTAAAGGAATTAAAAATGCAAATCTAATATTCTAATTGTATAATAGGAAAATCTTGGCAGCTTGATCAATACTATCCCCCCACTGTCAATAATATGGCGGGAAGGCATGTATGTCAGGGCCTGACGGTCTCACTTTATCACTGGCCCCATGGCTCATCCACATCTATGAGATGTGACATTTTATTAGTGGTCTCCCATCCACTGCTCTAATTTGTGCATCCCGGAGATGCAGGGTGTCATCTCAGCATCTGCGTTGCTGGGATACCAGATAGCCCAGAGCTGATGCTTCATGATTCCAGCAACTATGTTAAATGACAGGAACAGCCTGGATCACAGCCACATGTGACACGGAGGGAGTGAGAAGCAGGGGGCCCACGTGAGTGACCCCTCACACTGAACAGCTGAGAATCTGGAGAGTCCAAATTCACGGGTGTAGACATGCAGCTGTACTTAATGGGACCCTAGCCTCTTGTGATAGCCATTTGCCTCAATTTCCCCTTCTGTGAGTAAGAATTCTGGGCTGTGTTGTTCCAATCTGGAATTAATTTTACTCTTAGAAGAGGGAACCTCACGCCCAGGGAACCTGGGTGATGATCCCTTTACATTGACTCAGACAATTCTGGGCGATCTGCCAACCAACTACAGAAACATCCCAATTAACACTCAGCAACAGGAGAACAAGATTCCCACCACGAAGGGCTCTTCAAGCTCTTCCCCTTTACCTTTTAGGTGTTTTCTTTGTAACTGAAACCTTCACATTTCAAACATTGTGCCGTTTTACCCAGAAGGCTTTTGTTCCATGTGGTTAAAGCAGCAAAAAGCAACGTGTAAGCTATGCCGGGGAGCGTACCCACTTCCTTCAGGACAGGTAGTAAACGGGGTGTGATTTCTGGGGAGCGTACCCACTCCCTTCAGGACAGGTAGCAAATGGGGTGGAGTGTACCCACTTCCTTCAGGACAGGTAGCAAACAACGGGATGTGAGGGAACTTTAAAGTTCTATTAAACCTGACTTTAGACTAAGCTGGTGTCAGAGACATAACCAGGCCAAATATTCAAATTCTTTGAAGAATTTTCTCCTAATGTATGACATCACAAAGCACAACTCAGAAGGTAACTTCGGACTGGCAAGATGGCTCAGTGGGTAAAGGGCACTTGCTGCTCAACCAAAAGACCCGAGTTTGAGCCCTGGAACCCAGACAGTGGAAAGAGAGAACCGATTCCCACACTTTGTGCTCTGATCATCATAGACCATCATAGACGTACTGTGGCATGTGTGCACACACAGAGACACAGTAAATAAATAAATATAAGAAAATAAGATCCTAGGTAACTCATTTGGCTTTGTAGATAAGTGCTTTGTAGGTGTGTCCTTTCTCATGATAGTGAATTTTCTATTGATGTTGTTCTCTTAGTGTGTGAGACGTTGCCAATGACACCCTGACTGTTGTAAGGAACTTCTGTACACGAGCTTTGTTTTCTCACGTGGGTCCCATGGGTGAGATGGACAGTGTTGCTCAGAACATGGCACCATGACATGTCACCAGGGAGACAGGAAGAAACACCCATGAGTCTCACAGCCCCGGCTGTGATAGAAGATTCAAGGACTAATAACAAAAGCAAGAAGAGCAATGAGGGCTGAGAAGCTGAGCTAGGCAAAGAGGTCCATTTTAAAGAGGGTGGGAGAAGGGCGGAAGAGGAGAGGTTTCCTGAAGTACAGACGAGGGGGGCTGATATTGATCCTTGGCAGAACCGATCATGGCAGGGTGATCTGTGAGCTCAGGACAAGAACACAGTGACTGCCAAGAGGCCACCAGTCACCCTCATCTAATCTTGTTTCCTGTCCCGAGAGGTTGTTAGGCAGGGTGATTGGTGTGTCTGGCCTTCAGCAGGGCACTTGGCAGAGCTTCTCAGGGTCTCCTGTGGACAAGACAGAGAGACGGGGATGGGGTAGAGCTAGCTCTACTTAGTGGATTTGTAACTGGTGGAGCAAGGACGTTCCAAGTGATGATGTACAGAGACATGGAACCTGTGAGCCCTGGGCAGCCAGGCCATGTGTGCATGTCTATTAGTGGCTTACATGGAGTCACGGGTATCTACTTGTCAGGACTTGAATACAGATGTTGTGTCAACATGTCACACAAAGGAGTCGGGGTCCTGGACGTTCCCATCTTGCGAGTCCAGTGGGCCAAAGCAGTCAAGAAGAATCGCAATCAGTGGGAACACAAGTCCTTTCATCGATTCCAAAATTAATAACAAAGAGAGTCCAAGATCCTTGGCCAAGGAGCAGTGTGCAAAGAAATCCAGCCCAGGCACGTGTGGCCCCTTGCTCTGTTGTTACCAACAAGCAAAACCCACGAGACTGGAGACTGCAGGAGCAGGGACAAGCCCGTCAGAGTGTGGACAATAAAGACTTGGGTCAGGTCAGGTGTTGCATTGTAAAACAAACCAGAGAAAAATTCAGGGGATGGGAGTGATGCTGGAGAGAGATGCTGGAGAAAGATGCTAGACAGAGATGCTGGGAAGGGATGCTGGAGGAAGGTGCTGGACAGAGATGCTAGACAGAGATGTTGGACAGAGACGCTGAACAGAGATGCTAGACAGAGATGTGGAGCCCTTAGAATGGCTTCCCCTACGGAGGTTTTGTGTATTCAGATTCAGTCCTGATATCCGAGGGTAACAACACAGCCCCACTATGTATTTAGTGTCCCATTTCTGCTGCTGTGATAAGACACTGACCAAAAGCCAGCTTGGGAAGAGAAGGGTTTGTTTGGCTAACCTTCTGCGTCACCCTCCATGAAGGGAAGTCGGGACAGGAGCTCAAGGCAGGAGCCTAGAAGCGGGAACTGAAGCAGAGACCATGAAGGTACACAGCGCATAGGCTTCCTCTCCATGCTTGCTTAGCCTGCTTTCTTAAACAATCCAGGACCACCTATCCAGCAGTCGCACCATCCACAGGGGCTGAGCCTTTCCACACCAACCATCAAACAGGAAAACACATATATACATGTCTATCGGCCAACTGATGGAAACAATTCCTCAACCAGGGTTCCCTCCTCCCTGGTGACTCTAGGCTTTTTCAAGTTGACAAGACCAATAACCACAGCTAGGAACATAGCTCTGTGGTGGAATGCTTGTTTGGAATTCACAAGGCCCTGTGTACTGTCCCTAAGCATTTAAAAAATATAGGCCCTTTGGGAAGTCATCAGAATTAGGTGAGGTGATCCTGCCAAAGCCATAAACAGAAAAGGGGAGTCAGGGAGAGGAGGGCAGCCGGGGAGACCAACATGACTCACATAGACGCGTGGGCTCATTGTTTCTAATCACGTGACACTCCGCCACCTGGGGAGACTGCCAGCAGGAAGGCCATGCCTGAGAAGGCTTCTAGACCTCGTACATTCAGAAGTGTGAGCCTAAATGAGTGTCTCTTCCTCATAAGGAAGCAAGCTCGTGTAGACGGAGACTGTGCTTTTGTTTCCGGGCCACCCAGACCCAAACAATCACACAGAAAGTAATTGATCAATGGCTGAGCTATGTTCCTAGCTGGCTCTTACATCTTAAATCAACACATTTCTATTAATGTATCACCATGAGGCTGTGGCTTACTAGTAATATTCTGGCATCTTTCTCCTTCAGCAGCTACATGGCCTCTCCTTGACTCTGTCTACTCTCTCTATTTATCTCTGTTCGGATTTCCACCCTGGCTTTACTCTGCTAAGCCATTGGCCAAATCAGCTTTATTCATCAACCAATAAAAGCGACGCATACACAGAATGACATCCCACATCATGCTCATCTATTTCGCTGTGGAATAACCAGAAGCAGATTCGCTCAAGAAAGGTAGGTGGGCCGTCACGTACCATGGAGAGGGCTAACACCAGAGCAATTAGAAAACACCATCACTGCTCTGTGAGGATTGTGGGAACTCCAGAAACACAGAGAAAGTTCCAGAGCAGCAGGGTGACGCTATGTATGACTGAGTTCTGCCTTGTGATATCCTGACAGGGCTCACAAGCTGGGGTGTTGGAGGGAACATGCCTTCAGGGGGTAAGACATGGTTTTATGTAGATCTGCGGGGTGGAATTATTTTTCTGCACTGACAGGCACTGACAGCAGACCAGCCACCCATAAATCCTGAACACATGCTGTGAGGGGGTGACTGTGAACTGTTCCCCAGGGATTCATGTTCAGCTGGTGGCATTGTTTAGGATGGCTGTGGAACTTTTACAGTTTGGAGCCTTCCTGGAGGTGGGTCGCTGAGGGCAAGCCCTAAAGTTTCACAGTGTGGCGCTACTCTGTGTTTGTTCTCTGCTTCCAGACTGTGTGCGCGACACAGCGAGTGGCCTCTGATCCTGCTGCCATGGCTTCCCCACCATAGGGGACTGTATCCTTTCTAACTGAACCCCAAAAGAGACTCCTCCATTAAATTGCTTCTAGTCAGGCATTTGGTGGCAATGACAGAAGCCACTAAACCTTACAATGTGTCTTGGCCGATTGTCACTTCAGGACACCTCATACAAACACAAAGAGGCACTGTAGTGGGGCCATGAAAATGACTGTCATTTCCTGGGTTTCACAAAGGTGCTTAATAGGAACATGAAAATAGCCGGCTGTAAGTAAAAGACAACGTGGAATGGATTGCAGTAGACGTACAACAAGCTCTGGGTAGAGATGAGTAAAGGATATCTGATGTGGGATTCCCCTCTGTGTGCTGTGAATACCATGGGTTAATAAGGAAGCTGCTTTGGGTCTATTATAGCACAGAATAGGCCAAGCACGAATTCCAAGCAGATAGAGGAGGAGAGAGTAGGTGGAGTCAGAGAGCAGCCGTGTAGCCATCGTAGGAGACAGACGCCAGGTGCAGGATGAAACATTACCCGTAGGTCACAACTATGTGGTGATACACTGATTGATAGAAATGGATTAGTTTAAGATGTAAGAGATAGCTATCACCACACTTAAGTGATTGGCCAAGCAGTGTTTTAATTAATACAGTTTCTGTGTGGTTATTTCGGGTCTGGGTGGCTGGGAACGAATGAGCAGCCTCCACCTACAGATAATAAATGGTTTTGTTGTGTTGGAGACTAGTTAACTCCCAAGACAGCTGGCATCTGACCTAGCTGGAGGCTGGGTGTCCAGTCCAGCCCCTCAGGCAGTCTGGCACTGCCTTGGTGATACTGAGTACACGGCGCCCCTGCCTCTCTCTGTCTTCATCTTGTCTTCGGTTTCACTCTGAAGATGTATTCTCTGCCCACATCTGGCAACTGGATCTCCGCTCACCACCTTCATTGTTGCCCTCATTGTTAGGAGTCCTGTTTTTCTGTCACAGCTCTGCCTACTGTCATGTGTCTGGAGTCTTGGCTCAGGGGTGACAACCACCCTGTTCGCCGCATATGGTGACTTGATCATAGTCTAATCAAAACAATGCTACCTTGCTGCTGTCTTAGTTTAGTTCTTATAGGCAAATAAGTGCTGGAAAAGAGGACACAAGACAGAATACTGTCACGAAGTCTTTTTAAGGCTGACCTGCAAAAAAAAAAAAAAAAAAAAAAAAAAACACCTCAGCCTGCCACCTAGAATAAAAGGGAAGGAACGTAGGTAAGTCAGAGTTGGTTCTGCCCAGAGAGGTCTCTGGGACAGGAACAGTCTGCTCACTGTCTAAGTAAATCAAGGACACTTTGGGTCACAGTTACTCTGAATAGTCACTGGAGGAAGCTCAGATCCAGCACGAGTCAGTAACACACGGAGCAAGGTGAGACAAGTCTCTCTGTCAGCCACCTTGAGATCCTCCTATCCCTGAAAAATCCCATGTCACTCCTGTGAAACACACGAGTCCACCTGGCTGAGTGGCTAACCCTGCTGGGTGGGTTCTGCTGGCTGCGTGGCTAACGCTGCTGGGTGGGTTCTGTTGGTTAAGCACCAGACCTTTGGCCATCAGTGAAGCAACTTTGACCCCAAGCAGTGTGCATAAGCAAAGGAATCCCTAGGTATCACCAGCTCTTTCTACTGTTTCTACTCAGTGCTGGAAGTTCCCTGAGCTCAGAGCTATGGATTGACCTGACCCTCAACCTAGTCAAGTGCAGATAATCCATTCCCTGACGGTGAAGTGCTTACATGTGAACTTCTGCACTATCACCTCATGCAGAGGACTCTGCTCTGTGCCTTCTTCAGACCCTGTTCTGCAGACCTAAAAGGAGACTTTAGATTTTGTTGTTGTAGTCTTATGAAAAGAGTGGGAAGACAGCTCAGTGATCAAAAGCGCTCAGAGCTCCAGCAGAACCCACGCTGGGCAGCAGCTCCGGGGATCTGACACCCTCTCTGTATCCCACAGATGCATGCACTTCCATGTGTGAATACACGTGGGCAAGCATGTGCAATCACACACACACAATTGAAAACAAACCTTTTCCACCATTAGGTACCATTTGTTTGTCTGTCTGATTTTTGAGACAGGGTTTCTCTGTGTAGTTCTGACTGTACTGGAACTCTCTCTATGGACCAGGATGTCCTTGAACTCACAGGGATCCTCCTGCTTCTACCTCCTGAGTGCTGGGATTAAAGGCAAGGGCCTCCACCACAAGGCACGTCTGATACAAGCCATTTCCACCAACCTGACACCGCTGTAGATGGATGTTTAAAGTGGACAACTGCCATCAGCCTGATGCCCCTGGAGAAGCTGATTAATGGTGAGAATGGTGAGTGACAGGCCCACAGAAGAGCTTGGCTCCTCCCCTCCTCCAAACACTCATGCCCTTTATGGGATTGTGCTCTTAGCTCTCCATCACTGCATCAAACATCTGAGATCAAGGATCAAGGGCTCTGCCACAGGTATCCAAATGCCACCAGCTCCATAGAGCAACACAGACGATATCAATCTTTAAACACATGTCTCTGGGGAACATTCCAGATCCAGCACATAACTGGCTCTTTCCATCATCAGCAGAGCTTCTTTCCCAGCCTGTCCTCATAACATGGCTTACGGGGAAGAGTCAATGCGGTTGGGGAAATCACTCAGTTGGTAAAGGACTTGTTCTACAAACATGAGGACCTGAGTTTGATCCTCAGAGCCCATGTAAAAGAAAGTTGTGTATTCATCATCTGAGTGCTGGGGGGGTCTGGGGTTGGCTAGCTAGCAATCCTAGGTTACTTTTGAATTCCACGCCAGTGAGAGGCTTTGTCTCAAAAGGAGGTGAAATGGAACCTGAACAAAAACATGAGGTGAGGATGCCGATGCCACCTGGCCTCTAAAGGCATCTGCACACGGGAACACTGTATCATCTCTCTGTGTCTGTCTGTCTATTTCTCAGTGTATCTCTCTTGATCTCTTTATGTCTCTCTCTCTTTGTGTCTCTCTCTGTGTCTCTGTGTGCTGTGGAACAATGATCTTGTATTGGTTTAATAAAATGCTGATTGACTAGTAGCCAGGCAGAAAATATAGGCAGGTGACCAAAACAGGAGAATTCTGGGAAGAGGAAAGGCTCAGTCTGCAGTTATCACCCAGATACAGAGGAAACAAGATGAGAATGCCCCATTGATAAAGGTACCAAGACATGTGGCTAACACAGACACAAATTATGGGTTAATGTAAGATGAAAGAGTAAATTAATAAGAAGCCTGAGTAGTCATGGTTCCCTGCCCTGTGGAAAGTCCAAGGTCCTCCCCCCTCCGACCATGTCTAGGAAGGTGAACATCCAAACTGACTAGGCTCCCACCAAGCCGGAACTGCTCTTTGGATTAGAGAGGGAGGGGGAGAGGAGTGGGGGGAGGGGGAGAAGAGTGGGGGGAGGGGGAGGGAAATGGGAGGCTGGGAGGAGGCAGAAACTTTTTTTTTCTTATTCTCAATAAAAAAAATGCATTCCAAAAAAAAAAAAGAAGCCTGAGCTAAAGGCCAACCAGTTTGTAATTAATGTAGGCCTCTGTGTGTTTCTTTGGGACCAAATGGCTGCTGAACAGGGTGGAACAGAAACCTGTGTGTGTGTGTGTGTGTGTGTGTGTGTGTGTGTGTGTGTGTGTATCTTTCTGAGTCTGTCTGCTTGCTTCTGTCTGTCTCTGTGTGTGTCTATCTTTCTGTCCCTGTCTGTCTGTCTGTCTCTCTGTCCATTGGTCTATCTCTCTGTGTATCTGTCTCCTCTTTTTGTCTTTCTCTCTCTGTCTTCCTGTCTCTGTCTCTGTCTGTTTCTCTCTGTCTCTTTGTATCTCTTGTATCTTTGCATGTGTGTCTCTCTCCATGTTTCTGTGTGCCTCTCCATCTCTGTCTTTCTCTTTCTCTCTTTCATTCCATCCCTCTCTGACCCCCTCTCAATCCTCTTAGCATTCAGGCATTGCAGGCTCTCAGAAATCTAGCTGGACACATAGTGACCAAGATGTGACAGTGTAGCTCCTGCAGCCACCACGTAGAGCGCTCTCCCTGCGCACAGTGCTATACCCCCTTACAGCTCCTGCAGCCACCATGTAGTGCGCTCTCCCTATGTACATGCACCCCTTACAAAAGGCAAGCCCTCCAGCCCCTCACTCTCTTTCCTTCTGCTCTAGCTCAGAGGCTGCCTCTGCACCTCCTCACATAAGTACCCATTTGAGCTCTGTTGTTTGGTGAGACCTTGTGGTGAGACCTCAGCTCCAATCCGCCAATGTCGCCTTCCCTTCTGCCATTAAACTCTAACACATCCTCCTTTCTGCCCTCCTCTCTCCCCCCTCCCTTCCCCTTCTCTGTCCCCCTCTGTCCCTGTCTCCATTCCCATCTCTGCCGCTCTCTCATTCCTCACACAGGAATGAAGTGGAAAAGACAGTCTATCAATTTGGGACCTAGGCATGAGAGACATGTGGAGCAGAAACTCATCATTCTATTGGTACATTCTGATGTAGGAGCCCCAAACTGACCCAGAATCTGACTGCAGTCACAAACAAATTTCACCTGAGATAAGCAAAGACACTCAAAACCAGCCCAGACCTATAGACTCAGGCGTGAGACAGAAAACGGCTAACTTGTTAAGCTCTGCAAACAAGAGATGTTTATTATTCAGTGAGAACTAACAGATACAGGCTTCTAGTTCATCCTCAGATATTCACCTTCCATCTCTTCCCTCATGCGATGACCTGAAACCATTCCCTAGAGCCCCAAAGACCTAAAACTAAAGGGCGGAGGAAAAGGCCTTGGGAGGAATTACCATCTGTTTCCCTTTTACAAAAGCCTTTGCAAAGCACATTTATTTCAACCTTGAATGGTAGCCTTCAATTCCTGTGTTTCCTATTCTATTCTCCTGAAGAGCAGCGACAGCATTGATTTCAGCCTACGATTGCCGGGGAAATATTAAACCTTATTGATTTGAAATTCAGGATCAGTGGCAAGTCAGGCACTCTGCATATTCTACAGATGGGCAATTTAATGTCTTCAAGTTGAAGAGTAATGGCAGCTTCACGGTGAGTCCAGTGTGGTCTTCCTGCCAGCTTTCTCATTCTGTCTTCCCGTATTAAGTAGGAACCATGTCGCTTGACTGTCTTTGTTCTCCTTCCACGTGAAGCAGTCAGTTTTCTTCTTTAAACAAATACCAGCATAGAAACACGTAAGCCCTCGTTACCCATGCCTTGAAGACCATCTTCATGGTTCCTTCACCCCCTCAAGATGCCAGCAAAAGCCTCACTGGCAGGAAGCAAAGACGTCCTACTCAGCTGCAGGGCCAATAGAATCCACATAGTGCTGTGACATCATTGTCCCCATGATGTCTCGTTGGCAGCCTACTGTTGTCTACCACTCCCGAGAGCACGACACTCACTGATAACACAGCCACTGCTGGAAGTCTTCCCTCCACAATGCCTGGAAAATAGACTCCTCTAAAATAGGCTATGTCTGGGGTCCAGAGTAGACAGTTCATCAGAAAATGGACAAGTCTAAGGGTGTGCCAGTCAACTGGACGTATGTTCTCTAGTTCCTCTTGTATGGTTACACTTCTTAAGATGTACGAAGAAAACAGTTAAATATTTGAAATAAAATATATTTGCAGAAAAAGAGGTAGATTTAAAAATGTATACAAGTGAGGTCACCCAATCTAAGGAAAAAAAATGTGGTCTTCCTCCTATGAAGATTCAGGACTCTAATTTATATGCTCATACAAGTAAATGAATGTTTGTGTGGACACAGTATAATATGTAGAAAAGACAACAAAAGAGGGCAATACTAGATGGCGCGGAAGGACAGAATACAGGTAATGGACACATGAAAGAGGTTACTGTTATTTTTTTTCTATTTTGACTATTTTTTGTTTCTTGTGGTAGATATATAAAAATGTAATCAATAGTAAAAATGTAAAACCCTAAGTGAGGCTCCATAGCTCAGAAAAAAGCCCTCCTAATTGTGTAGAAGTGAATTAAAATGCACAGAGCTGGGGACCAAACAGGTATTTCTCTACCTTAATCTGGCAGTGTGATGTGTCACTTGTGAGTTCATTATAATAAAGTGATTTATGTTTTAAAAAAAAGATATTAGCTCCAACAATGTCTCTAGATCCTTCTATTGCTCTGGATGCAAAACTCTGCAGCTTCTCCATCACCAGAAACCATTCCCCATCCTGGAGACAAACAAAATGATGGTGCCCCTCCCCCAGCTTCCACAACCAGCCCCTTGCAGAAGAGGCGAGAAGCATTGCATTGCTGAAGTGAAGAGATTCGCCAAGACTCAGTGGCACTGCTGTGTACTCTCTGCAAGCTAAGCATCACACCAGTGGAGACTTTCTGTACCCTACTGGGTTATGAGACCCCACTGTGTTGGGATTTAATCAGCTCCCCGGGATACATGAGGAGGAATATTCTATCTAATTCCCTAAACTTCTAAGTGCCCTTTTCCCTAAGGGGAAAAGTTGTGTCCTGGGCTCATTCGTGTTGTTACAGACGTCAGGATAGTCTCTTTCAAGGCTGAAGTATATACACTCCCTTCTACTGTCTGATGTCTTCAGCTGGGTCAGTTAGTACATCTCAGGTTGGCTGCTGCCAATTATGAATAATGCTGCAACAGATGAGCATAAAACTTATCTGTGATTTCATTTCCTTTGGCTCTACCCGGAATTGAGTTTGCTGGATCATATGGTAACTCTATTTTTAGTTTTCTAGGAAAGCTCCATGCTTGTTTTTGATAATGTCTCTATCTATTTGAATTCTCCAGGAGGGTACAAGGAATTCCTTTCTCTGCATCTTCACTAACATCACTTGGCCACTACATTTGATAACACGTGAAAGGGGTTACCTATCATGTTTTATATTCTCTTGATGATTATAGAAGTTGGGTGGTCTCTCCTCTACTTGTTACCTATATTGTCTTCCATAGGGAAAAAAATCATATTTAAGTCCTTCTTACTATTGAGTTATATGAGTTTCTTATATCTTTAGAAATATATAAATATTTTAAAATATATTAAAAAAATCTTAAATCTTGGTTTCTACTTTCCCCCAAATTATTGAAAGAGAGTTTATACTGTATCATGATTAAATATGGGCATTGCATTTAGCTTAGGTAAATGATTCATTATTAATAACTTAATTATGAGTAAATACTAATAGAAGTGGCAAGATGGCTGAGTGAGTCAAGGCAACTGCTCCAAAGTCCGATGTGAGTTCAATTCCCAGGACCCACATTGTAGAAGAAGAAAACTGAATCCTACAAGTTGTCTCCGACCTCCACACATGTACCATAGTACAAGCATATATATTCCTACACACATACATACATAACACACTCCTCAATAAACAAATAAATCAATATTAAAATAAATAAGTAAATACACTAAATTCTAAAAAAATATAGAGTATACGTCTTAAACAGATTTAGGTCTAAAGGAATCAGAACAAAAGCTAAAAGCTTAGGGAATGATCCCCCAGGCACTGACAGGATGCCAGCACTGTCTCCCCCACTGTCACACATGGTCACATGGTACTCAAAGATGTGCTGAAGTGTGCTAGTGGTTGCTGGACAGAGAACCCAGATACCATGCAAAGAAACAAAGTATCCAAAACATTCTTAAAAGGTATATGGGGACTTTTAAATACACATTTCTCCATCAAATTGTAAGGTTCCTAATGATGACAACAGGCACAAACGTTCTGTTTCCTAATATGCATCCTTAGAAAAAGTGATCGGTACATAGTAGGTCCTCAGAATATTGTTGCAGCTAAAAACACAAACCTAAGTGACAGACAGTACTCTAATATGAGCATCCAAGTTTGGGAATTTTGGAAAAACACCTGAGAAAGCACGTACTGACAATTTTCTGATAGAAACTGAAGTTTGTGCTAATAATTTTGGTGCTCTGTAATTCTGAAAACTTACCCTCAGAGTTCACTGAGAGCTTACTCTCTGAAGCATCTATTATGATAAAAGACCAGCGTACATGCTGAGAACCTGAAAGACCCACTGTCTGGTGAGTGCATTGAGAAGCTCTCCAGTTGTGGGAAATGAATAAACATACAAGGATTCACTCCTCAGCTCAAAAGGCCCATATGGACTTGGGCAAAGTCAATCTAGCAGGGAGGCTATCCCTAAGGGAAACTGAATCTGCCTCAGCAACCATCAGTTGTGAATAGATCCCTAAGTAGTGGTTAAGACCTTGTGTGTCCTTCCCCTGTTCAGGCTAGAATGATAAATGGTGTAGTCCTGTGGGTTGACAGAAGTTTCTGTCCCACCCAGTCCCACAGCCATTCAGTCCCACAGAAACACACAGCGGCCTATATTAATTATAACTTAGTTGTCCTATTAGCTCAGGCTTCTTATTAACTAACTCTTACATCTTACATTAACCCATAATTCTTGTCTGTGTTAGTCATGTGGCTTGGTACATTTTATGAATGAGGCATTCTCATCTTGCTTTCTCTGCATCTGGGTAATGACTGCAGACTGAGCCTTTCCTCTTCCCAGAATTCTCCTAGTCTGGCCACCACCCCCATACTTGCTGCCTAGATATGGCCAATCAGCATTTTATTAATCCAATACAAGTGACAAATCTTTACAGGGTCAAGACCATTGTCCCACAGCACCTCCTACCTTTCTCCTGTGTGGACAACCATATTGTTGGGAGTTAATGGGCACATTACTGTTATGCTCAGATGTCATTTCACAACAGTCCAGTCATATGCTTCTGAGACACAGTAGAGCCCAGGCACTTGAACTTCATGTTTCCATCCCCCAGCAGATGCCATTCTACCATGGCTAGGTCATGTTTCCATCCTACAGCAGATGCTGGTCTACCATGGCTAGTTCATGTTTCCATCCCCCAGCAGATGTTATTCTATCATGGCTAGGTCATGCTTCCATCCTCTAGAAGATGCCAACCTATCATGGCTAGGTCATGCTTCCATCCTCTAGAAGATGCCAACCTATCATGGCTAGGTCATGCTTCCATCCTCAGCAGATGCTGGTCTATTACGGCTAGGTCATGCTTCCGTCCTCCACCAGATGCCAGTCTATCATGGCTAGTGTTAAGCGGGGTTCCTACAATGGGTCCCACAGCCCTCATCACCAGGGACTGGCTGAGTACCAGTATGTAACTTGGGAGCTAGAAACTGGTTAAACTTGGAATCAGGTGCCAAATGAGCAGTCACCAAAAGGAAGCTGCCCCTGTGAGACCCCAGCTAGAAATGCTGTGATAAACCAACTCATCTTCACTTGACTTCCTTCACATTCTAGAGCTAATGACCAACCTGTAGCATCCACCAGGTCACATGCAGACTTTCCAGTGATATGGAACTCATGTATGAACAGCTCCAATTAACCATTGAGGTATGTACCAGGAGATGCGTGCTGAGTCACAGGCCATCATGGCAAATGGGAGCTAGCTGAGCATGTACTTTCACATGCAGTATGGATGACATTCATTGAAGATGTCAACACTTGTTACTGTTGCTGACACTTGCTGCGTGCTGGGTGTGTACCAGGTACCACTCTTTAATTCACCACAGCAACCTATGATGTGGGTAATTTCAAACCAGGAAAAGAAGTCTCAGAGAAATAAAGGAATGGACCCTGGCTTCACTGCTGAAGATGCATGATCTGGAACTTCATCAAGCCTCTTAATCTGAAGCTTGTTTCGCCCTTTCAACAATAAACCTAACCTGTGGGTTGTCATTAACTGCTTTGCTTGGCCTCCTGGCCCATTGAGGGTTCTCTGAAATATCCAGAAGCACCTTGCTAGGAAGACTGTCTGAGGACCTGAACTACTCGTTTTCAGTCCAAGAGATAAAGACAAGCAATGACTAAGTGTGTGTGGTTAAGAGAGACAGAGACATCAGTGGTTAAGAGAGACAGAGACATCAGAGGTTAAGAGAGACAGAGACATCAATGGTTAAGAGAGACAGAGATATTAATGGTTAAGAGAGACAGAGATATCAGTGGTTAAGAGAGACAGAGATATCAGTGATTAAGAGAGACAGAGATATCAGTGATTAAGAGGGACAGAAATATCAGTGATTAAGAGAGACAGAGATATCAGTGATTAAGAGAAAGATATCAATGGTTAAGAGAGACAGAGACATCAGTGGTTAAGAGAGACAGAGACATCAGTGGTTAAGAGAGACAGAGACATCAGAGGTTAAGAGAGACAGAGACATCAATGGTTAAGAGAGACAGAGATATTAATGGTTAAGAGAGACAGAGATATCAGTGGTTAAGAGAGACAGAGATATCAGTGGTTAAGAGAGACAGAGATATCAGTGATTAAGAGGGACAGAAATATCAGTGATTAAGAGAGACAGAGATATCAGTGATTAAGAGAAAGATATCAATGGTTAAGAGAGACAGAGACATCAGTGGTTAAGAGAGACAGAGACATCAGTGATTAAGAGAGACAGAGATATCAGTGATTAAGAGAAAGATATCCCTACTTCCCACAGGGCAGAGAACCCTGATTGCTTTTTGGGCTGACGAGGGAGAGGGACTTGATTGGGGGAGGGGGAGGGAAAGGGGAGGCGGCGGTGGGGAAGAGACAGAAATCTTTAATAAATAAATAAATAAATAAATAAATAAATAAATAAATAAAAAGATGGGAAAATCCAGCTGTTCTAAGTGACAAACCTCAGTGAGTGACCAGCTGAGATGGAATGTGATCCCCAGACTCCAGATTCTCTGCTGGTTACTCTTCTGTGTCAAGATTAGGAAGTTGTGACCCTTTATCTAAACAAAATTGGGTCTGAAAGCATCTAATATGTAACCATATTGTTCCCAGAAACCAAGATCAATAATTGTGAACTGTAGCAAAATGCCACAAGAAAGTAGATTCCACAGCTCCAACCACAGCCCTGGGAGCGCCTGGCTTTCACTGCCCAGGATGGTGAGGGCTGGGAAAGATATCACTGGGCTCTCCCTCACCCTCAGAATCTTAGGGAAAGGAAAAGATGACAGCTGAGGCCAAACCAGGACTGCAAATTGCTTTGGCATGTTCTGTATGTAATCTTCAGTGCTTTGGCATGTTCTGTTTGTACTATTCTGGCATGTTCTGTATGTATATTTCTGTGCTTTGGCATGTTCTGTTTGTAGACTTCTGTGCTGTGGCATGTTCTGTTTGTAGACTGTTCTGGAATCTTCTGTTTGTAGACTGTTCTAGCGTGTTCTGTTTGTAGACTGTTCTGAGACATTTATGTGTTTAAGTTCATTCTTCCCGTGGTAGCACTTTGTAGGTAGGTTGTATTGTTAAACCCATCCCAGCTGAGATGTCAAGAAGTGGTGGTTTTTTTTTATTTAGAAGGTCTGACCATGCAGGAAAGAGGAACTGGGATAGTGCCTGGCATCTTGAGTTTGGTCTTTCATCTTTAGTTAGAAGTGTTGGAACTCTGGGTTCTCAATTTTTTGACGTTGGCAAACTCACTTTTTGATGTGGTGTTTTTAAATGGAGAGATCTTGAGCTTGCCATCACGGCTTTTCAAAGGTGTGCTGTTTTTACATCTCCACTTAACATAACTGAGAATCGCCTGGTTGGGGAGACTGAGGAGATTGCCCAGATTAGATTGGTCCATGGACACATCTGTGTGGGTTGTCTTGATTGCTAGTCGATGCAGGAGGGCCCAGCCCACTGGGGCAGCAGCAGTCCTGGGCAGCAGGCTTCATAAGGGAACAGTCTAAGCACTCATCTGGGAGCAAGCCAGCAAGCAGTGTTTCTGGGTGGTTCCTGTTATATGTCCTTGGCTGAGAGTGACTCCATGGTTGGAAACAATGTAGTATGGAGTAGCAGTGAATCCTGCCTTATGTTCCGCTTGAGTTCCTGTCTTCCCTTCCTTCAGTGGTGGACTGTGACCAGGAAGGGTAAGCCAAATAAACCTTTTCTCTCAAGTTCCATGGGTCATAATGACTGCCAAGGGACAGAAACGAATCCAGGACAGCAAGAAAACACAGAAATGCCAAGAAAAAAATGCCACCCGCCACCAGGCAAGGTAAGATGTAGCATTCCAGTTGATTCTCACATCCTCCATCTGACTGACCTGTGAGATATTTTTAGTGCCCCCCATTTACTCCCTTGACCCCAAAGAGCTTTTTCAGGCCTTCTTAACTATCTCTTATAACAACAGAACAGGCACATTGTGGCTGTTTGTGTGCTTGCATCTCTCATATGCACACACAAAAATGAGACCCTCTTACCTTGCCCTCAAACCACTCTTCATTCTTGGCACAGCCTTGCCCCAGCTGGGAAAGGATGCCCTAGGTCAGGGGTTCCTGGGCACAGAAATAGGGTCCATGGGGAATGTTTTTAGCATCCTAATAGCTCCCAAAGTGTGCTTATTGTCACCTCCGTGAGTGTTTGCTCCAGTGTCCCCATGTCCTGACATCTATGAAAATGTTGGATAAGCTGTGAGGTTTCCTGCCAAAGATTTGGTCCCCTGAAATATCGACTCCTGGGCTGTGGGGGAAGCTGCCACCCACCCTTGGGAGCCATCCCTTCAGTCAGGGAAGAATCTGTCACTGTTGGTGTGGTTAAAAAGGCAAAGGAGGGGGCCAGTACTATTTTGTAAAGTTTATGGAACTAACAGCCCTTCCTGAATTGAGAAGGTACATCCAGAGGAGGGTTGGGATTTGGATAGAGGAGGCTCAAGGGATGAGCTTTCTAAGTTGGAAGCCAAGTAAAGGTAAGGTGTGTTCACTCCGTGTGGGTCTTGCCCTGTCTCCTGAAGAGTCCCTGCTTCACAATTCCAAGTCTGTTGACCACTCTGAGTGACTGATTCCACCCTACTTGCTTAAATACCGTCATGAACCTGAAAGGTTTGATTATTGCTTCTGTCTTTATTGCTTCTGTCTTTATAAGCTTCCTTTGGATCCCCCGTGAAGCCTTGCTGACTGTTATGGTTTGTAATGTGGAATGTCCCCAGAGGTTCATAAGTACTTGATTAGCAGTGGATGGGCGGATGGGCTTTGAGGAGGTGGGTGAGTCCTGAGGATCTAATGAGTAGACATCCTCTCACAGACTCACTGTGTGAGAAGAACCTGAAAAAATAGAAGGCGGGGTCTAGCGGGAGGAAGTAGCTCACTGGGCATGCACATTCTGCCTCATCACTTCTTGAGTTCCTTTGACTTTGATTCCTATCTGTTGTTAGGTAAACAGGCTCTGCCACATGTTTTTGATGTCGTGGTATTCTGCCTCACCACAGATCCAGAATCAGCAGAGCAGTACAGACCTAAGCCCCTGGAACCAAAGACAAGTGAAGGGAAACAAGTGAGCTAGGGTCAGAGAAGTTGTGAGCACAGCTCTGGAAAGACAGACTTGAAGATAAAGCCAAGAATCCTGCCAAGGAGGTAACTGAGAGGGATAAAAAGGTAACAGACAGGAGCTCTCAAATATGGCCAGTGCGAGGGCCAGAAGGGCACTGGGGGAAAAACAGGAATAAATCAATATTTTAAAAAGCATTACTGATGAACTTTTATGATTTAAAAAAATCAGTTTTCAGTTTAGCCCAAACCCAGAAAGGCAGATAAACCATCAACCCCTGACACAGCCTTGTAAAGCCAGGGCATGAGAAAGACAAGAATTTAAAAAAAATAATTTAGTATTTTTATTTTTAACCCATGTGCACATGTATGTATGTGTGGGGAGGTACGTACCTGAGAAGGTATATACCCACAGAGTCTAGAAGAGGGCACTCTTTCCCCAGGAGGGTATTACAGGGAGATGGACCACCTGATGGGGTGCTGAGAATTGAACTCAGGTTCCCTGGAAGAGAAGCAGATGCTTTTTTAACCCCAAGACATCTCTCCAGACCACCTATTATCTTAAAAACAGAAGAAAAAGGTAAAATTTTGTCTGTTATTACTGTGTGTCTGAGTAGGCTCAAGAGCCACAGCTGGGAAGTGGCTCAGAAGATGGCTCTGTAGGGTTGATTCTGTTCCTTCTGCTTTTGCATTAGTTCCTGGATAGAACTCAGTCTCTCGTCTTACACGGCAAGTGCCTTTACCCACTTAGCCACAGAGCCAGCCTGGAGCAAAAGTCTTTACAAAGTTTAAGTTGAAGCAACACACAGATGGCCTGGGTCTCCTCATATTGATTAGCTTAACGAAGACAAACCCCTGCCAGACATGCCCACAGGTCAACGCCATGTTCATGGTCTGTCATTGAGATTCTCTTCCAGGTGATTCTTTTTTCTTTTCTTTTCTATTTTTTCTTTATTTTTCTTTTCTTTTCCTTTTCCTCCTCCTCCTCCTCCTCCTCCTCCTCCTCCTCCTCCTCCTCTTCCTCCTACTCCTTCCGGATCACTAGATCTTATCAACTGAAGATGCCCTTCATCAGGTCTGCTCTGACTCTCATGAAGTTGACAGAACTCCGTCTGTACTCCTGCATGAACGTGTCCTTAGACGATGATGATGGCTAGCTTTGGAAAGGGCATCGCTTGTGTGGGAGATAGGAGAGCTCAGACAGGATAGCAATAGCCAGCCAGGCTATCGAATGAGCACCACGCAGAGCCCAGGATTGAGGAGCCTGTGTGAGCGTCAAGGGCTGCTGGTGTGAGCTGCGTGTGCAAGCCTCAATAGTTGCTGTCGTGAAGACTCTTACAGACTCCAGGGAGGATCTTGATGGATGATCTGAGGGACCCCTTTAGAGTTGTCACAGAGGCGAGAGGGTTTTGACACATACTGCACACTGTGGGGCATAGTGAGCATTTCTGGTCCTGGTAGACATGGAAGGGCGTCACTATCATGGATGTTGGGGGCTGGAGAGATGGTGTAGTGGTTAAGAGCCTGTACTAATCTTTCTGTAGACGGGAATTTGGTTCCTAATACCCATGCTGGGCAGTTCACAGCTGCCTGTAACTCCAGCTCCAGGGGACTGTCACTGTCTTCTGGACACTCTACAAGCACTGGTCTCATGTGCACAAGCACCCACGATAGACATATATAAACACATAATTGAAAATTAATAATGAAGAGAACACAGGTGCTGGTTCTGTTTGAGCCAGTGGTGGAGTCTCTGGGCTTCAGTTTCTGTGTCTGTGAAATGGGGGCAATGAGAGCACCTTTGTCCTGGACCCTGCAAGGGTCAGTAATCATGAAGCTTGCTAGCACACATTCAAATGGAAGCCACTGTGGCTGTCACCACCAAAGACTAATTATGTAACCCCATGGGGGAGGGTTAGAAGAATCAAAGAGGTCATCTTAGCCCACCATTCTCATTGCCAAGATGGGAAAATCCCAGGCTCTGGTTCTGACCCAACATTGAACTCTTGCCTCTGGCCCCTCCATTTCTTCCTTCCCAGCATCTGAACTCATGTGTGGATTGTCTCAGTTTTCAAAACTTTGAATAATAGAGCGGGCTTTCCAGTGATCTCACTTCATCATCTTGACGGTAAATTGTGAAAGAATGTTGAGAGCTTAGAGACATTCATTCATGACCAGCACTTTTTCTCAACTGCATCCCTCTCACTCTCCAAGAGAGATGGAAACAAGAAAGACAAAGGGTCAACACATTCTGAAAGGCAAAAGCCCAGCCTCCTAGAAGCTGCCACAATAGGATGCTCTCTTGAACAGTGAGTTTGGAACTCCACTCCCTGCATCTTTGCTGTGCACATCAAAAGCAAACGGGTTAGTTCAGCCAAAGAGAAGTTGTCCGCTACCCCTGCATCCTGCCCCACAGGGACAGGGTTCACTTTATGAGAAGCCCCATTTTTCTTGGAAACGCAATTCTGCAAAGAAGACGGTCTTCGCTATTCCTCACACTCAACCCATCGATGCTCAGGAACTCTGGGCATGTCCGTGTCCGCATGTAAAGCTGAGCGGGCCAAAGTCGAGCCGCTCAATAACACACAATAGAAATGTTAACTGTGCTATCGATTTCTGATTACATTTGTATTGCCTGTTTAATTTTATTTTCTTTGCAGGAAATTTTTTAATCAAAAATCCAGTTATTGAAAAGCCCACGAGCCAAGTGACACTAATGAGGCCGGAGGAAGCACAGTCATTAAATCTGCAGGCTGTTCCCCCATCCACCCTCCCCCCACCCCCAGTCAGGGTTCAGAACCCAAAGTGCCTCCATTTCCAAGCAAGAGTAAATGCATGTGACCTTCAGCTCCACGGAGGTTCACCTACTCTGATTAACTTTGCCATGTTATCCCATTAAATAAAAACAGTTTTGACACCCAGAGACTAAAGCACCCTCGAGATAACACAATAATGCCCTGCAATCATTCCAAATTGGATTGCAATAATTCGTTTAGGTGACCATACATATTTGTTATGTGTAATATGAAACATCGCAAAATGAAATCAATAGGAATGTTTCTCATTAATGAAGATATACTGAGCTGTTATGTGTGGGCTGCGGACTCGATACCGCAGAAATCTTATTTGTATTATAAATTTCAGAGTATTCTGAGAGTTACAAATGAAGATAGCATTTCTTAGAGAAGTGATGGCTGGTCATTTAGGAAATTATGTCATCAATTTGATGTCATTTCTTGGTCTTTCAAGGTCTTTGCATAATAACTTAGAGTTCAGGTAAAAAAAATTCTGGCTACGCCATTGCATATAATGGCTTGCAAATAAACTTCCACCCAAATTTTTACTTTAAAGTAATAGTTCTCAAAATACTCTAGCCTTATCTGACCCTATATTATATTGACTTATATTGACCCTATAGTATCTTAATGCACATTTTAAGGTATTTTTTCCTATTATTAGGGAAACTATATCTACTAAGTAGAGGTAAGTAGGTAATTATATGTGAAGATACAAATTACAGATATTAGTTTTTGATTTTAAGATTATATACAAGTTATAAAGGGAATGGTGTGTACCATGGCACGGTGTACATGGGAACAACATGTGGGAGCCAATTCTCTCCTCCACCCTGTGGTATTGGGGGTGGAACTCAGGTTGTCAGACTTGGCAGCAAGCACCTTTACCCACTACACCATCCCATTGGCCATATGTATACACCATATGTATAGATACATACATATGTATACAAATACACACACACACACATGCACACACACACACATGCATGCCAAACACTGAGCCCATAAGGCATGGCACTAGAATGCTATTGAACCACATATTAAAAGCAACATTACACAGTTCAGACTATATATATTTAGTTATACTTATCAACAGATAAGATTGTTTTAATTTCTGTTAGCTAAACACATTCTCAAAGGGCCTTTAAAAGGCCATATCAATGATGTCTTTCTGCATTTTGGACATTTGTGGTGCAACTTCAGCGAGCAGTTGGTAAACATCTGTAATAAGGAAAAGGAATTGGTGAAGTCTAGAGTTAGGATTCTATTGGCATGACTGACGCCCTCGCCCATGTTGTGTACTTTTAGGGACTTGACCTCCGGCAGTGTCCCTAGGAATGGCATCTCTAGTGAGAAGGAAGGTTCTGGAGTGCAGATGCAGCCCTTTGCTGTCCTTCCAGAATGCCATGGCCCTGATGCTCCACATGTGGCCTATTTCTCGTGGCACCCTTGGCTAGACCATCTCCACCTAATCTTGATCTATCAGTGTGTATAACCATGGAGCAACAGCAAATCCAGCCCTGCCTCACTGTCCGCAGGATCCCCTGGAGTCCACCTCTATCCCTGTCCTCGGCTGGAGGGAGATGCTGCTCACCTTGCAGTTCTAAAGGGCTGTCTCCCTGGGAAGGGTTGAACTTGGCCTTTGCCCAACCCTGCAGACCCCGTGGTCCTCCAATTGCTCCAAATCCCCTCTACCTGTTATCCTTTGCTTGGCCTCCTCGGAGCTTTATGATGGTTGTGCTTGGCTCTTTAGGTGACCCTGTGGATAAGCATGTTCCTGCGGGTCTCCATTCCTCCCACATGGAATTTACACCCTGGGATCCTCTCTGCCTACAAACCTGGGACACTTTCTGTTTAGTCTTCTGTCCACCTGATCCTCTTCAGGTTGAGAGACCACTCTACCTACACAGGAACTCCCTCATACCATCAACAGACACCCAAGTCTTCCCTTTCCCTCCTGTTCTGCCTCCTAAATGACCACACATGGGCAATCAACCTACCCTAAAAATACAACTCTCTAGATCCCTAGATCCCACCCACCCACCTGGCATATGTTAACTCTTCCATTCCCTTCCCTTCCCAGGACACTTTCCTGATACAGGAGCTTATGTTCCCCTCCGGTTGTCCTTCCTCTAGCTCTCCCAACTCACCACCACCACCCCTTAGTCAAAGTCCCCAAGGCAAAAGTAAGTTCCAAATCTGGTGTGGGACGTCCTTCTGCCTATGTGATGCTTTTATTGGTTAATGAATAAAAAAAACTATTTGGCCTATACCAAGGTAGAAGTTAGGTAGGTGGGGAAAGCTAAGCTGAATGCTGGGAGAAAGAGGGCAGAGACAGGGAGAAGCCATGGAGCCGCTGCCAGAGACAGAGAGGCTGAAACTTTGCCGGTAAGCCACTGCCACATGGCGATACACAGATTAATGGAGATGGGTTAAGCTATATGTAAGAGTTAGCCAATAAGAAGTTAGAGCTAATAGGCCAAGCAGTTATTTAATTAATACAGTTTCTGTGTGGTTATTTCGGGTCTGAGCCACCAAGTGGGCGGAATGACCAAGCAGCCTTCCTATAGCACAAATCCAGTCACAAGTTCTGTCTTCGTTCACGTGATCATGGATTCCTAACTTTGAACCCTTTACACTCCATGAATTCCCAGCCTGTGTCTTCCACAAAATGATTTCATCCTCTTCCAATAATTCCTTTTAATAAAAATATATTGTAAATTATGACCTTTGAAAGAAAGATTTAAAGCGGAGAGGAAGTTGTGCTTACTGAACGCCATGTTATGCTTGTCCTTGGTGACCCCGCCCAGTGTCCAAAGCCTGCCCCTGACACTGCTGGCAGTTCTGTCATCCTTGCATCTTCTGTCCGTCTGTCAGCCTCTGAATCCTCCCACCTCTGGAAGTGGATTTTTCTTGGGGAGCCACCAGTTCATAAAAAATGACATGGAGACTTATTATTCATTATGAAAACTTAGCCTTAGTTTGGGTTTATTTCTAATTAGCTCTTATAGCTTAAATTAACCCATATTTTTAAATCTATATTTTTCCACATGCTTATTATCTCATTTCCTTTGTGCCCATCCTGGTTATTTCACGTATGGCTGGAGACTCTGCCTTTCTTCCTCCCAGAGTTCTCAAGTCCTGTCTATACCTCCTGCCTAGCTGCTGGCCATTTGACTTTTTATTAAACCAACCATAGTGACACACCTTCACAAAGTGTAAAGGAATATTCTACAACACACCTCCACAAAAGCCTACAAGGCAGTCAGCCAGGCTGATATTTACATCCCCTACTCACTCCCCTCCCTCTTGGATGGGTTGTTGACCCGTCTTATTGACCATATTGATACCATAGGGAAGTCTCCCTGTGGATCATGATCTGATACTATATATCAGAAATGTCTTTCTATTATCCCCCTTCCCCAGCTCTCTCAGCCATGAGCCTGACTTTAGTTCAGGCTTCTGTCCTTCCTTATCTACCTCACATTTATGCTTTCCCCATCCCTGCACACATTTTGTCTTTGCACCACTAAAATCCTATCATGTCTCTTTCTTCTATGGAAGCTTTTTTGGTCCTCCCCCACCCCCCAGTATACACCATGAGGCCCAGACTGTGACACAGGCCATGACAACTTGTCTATCACTCACCAATTGTCTGATTGTACAAGCTAAACTACTTGTCTTTCAAGAATGTCAAGTTCCTACAGTGATCCATAGAGCTAATTTTAAGTCATCCTTTAAGGTTTTACCAGTGAGATTCCTCTTCTGGTCACTTGCCTTGGTCTCTCATCTATGGTGATCCTGTCCCTCTGTAGATGCCTCTGTTATATTCTTGCCACACTGCTAATTACTCAGCACCCTGGCCTCCTGTGCATGCCCAGAAAGCTGCAGTTGCTCTGGTCTCTCCATGACCTAGAATTAGTGAGAGTCCTCCCTCAGGAAGAGTCTCCACAAGTGCTCACATCCTCCTACTCCAGAGTCTGTTCGTATGTACGGGGTAGATTTCTGGGCTTAATCGAAAATCAATAACACAGCCAGTAGTTGAATAAACACAGCTACAGACACAGGACACAGCACTCAGAGAATTTCAACACACATCTCAATTCGAGAGCTGTCACTCAGTTACTTTAAAGCATACCAAATGGAGTTAGCATTCTAAATTACTCCAGTGTCCTCCAAAGCTCTTGCTTAGTGATTCACAGACACAGACCTTTCCTTTGGAGTAGGCCCAACATCTGGGCTGTGTTTGACCCCACAAGCGAGCAGCTCTCTGGTGAGATCGGTCACCACAGCCATCTACCATACGGTTTGGCTTCCTAAGAGATGGGGTCTCTTCACCCAAAAAGACTTCAAAACATCTGCAAACAGCTTGATTCTCTGAAACACAAGCAGCCATCAGGCTCGGCACAAAGTAGAATCCTGCCTTTTTTTTTTTTTCCATATTGACGCTAATTGGCTTGTGCTTGGGAATACCCAAGAAATTCAGAAATGCCAACAATAAAATTAGGATTTGAACTCTGACCCAAGGGATGAAACTCAGTATTTTAAATTATGTTAAAATGTGTGGCTCTGGGAGAGTGGGGTAGGAAATCTTTCTGTTCGCAAAGCACCTGCATTAAAACTAGTGAGAAATAATATGTACACGAGAGGATGTCTAGTGATTCCCAGGGCTCCCACCCGTCCAGGTCATTCACGTGGGGGAAGGGAAAGCAGGAAGAACTTCCAGAAAGAAAATCTGAAACACTTACATACTTGCTTATTTAAAACCGAGAAGAAAACACCAGTCCCTTATGCGACTATCACTTGTAGTAGGAGCGGCGTGATTGAGCATCCTTTGGGTATTTACCCAAAAAGTGGTATTACTGTGTCTTGAGATAGGTTATTTCCTAATTTTCTGAAAAATCACCATACTGATATCCAAAGAGGCTATACCAATTTGCACTCCCATCAGCAATGCAGAAGCTTTCCCTTTACCCCACATCCTCTCCAGCATAAACTATCATCAGCGTTTTTGATCTTGGCCATTGTTACAGGTGTAAGATGGAATCTCAAAGTTGTTTTGATTTGCATTTCTCTGATGGCTAAGGATGTTGAGCATTTCCTTAAGTGTCTTTCAACTATTTTATATTCATTTATTGAGAGTTCTCTGTTTAGTTCTGTGACCCAAAAAAAACTTTACCAAGGAACTTCTATAACTCATAAACACCTTCAGTAATGTAGCAGCATACAAGATTAAAAAAAAATTAGGAGCCCTCCTTTATACAGATGATAAAGGGGCTGAGAAAGAAATCAGAGAAACAGTACCCTTCACAATAGCCACAAATAACATAAAATATCTTGGAGTAACTCTAATCAAACAAGTGGAAGATCTGTATGAGAAGAACTTTAAATCTATGAAGAAAGAAATTGAAGAAGACACCAGGAAATGGAAAGATCTCCCATGCTCTTCTGTAGGTAGAATTAACATAGTAAAAATGGCCATCTTAACAAAAGAAATCTACAGATGCAATGCAATGCCCAGCAAAATCCCAGCAAAGTGCCTCACAGACCTCGAAAGAACGGTACGCAACTTCATATGGAAAAGCAAAAAACCCAGGATAGCCAAAACAATCCTGTGCAATAAAAACTTCTGGAGGCATCACATGTGTCTGTGAACCCCAACTACATTGATTGATAGGGACCGAAGAGCAGAGTGTTCAAACATGCTGTCTGTCTGACCTTGTGAAGATGATTCTCTCTTCAAGGTCAAGGACAGATGAGCTCTTAGCGGTGCCACACAACACCGAACCCGTGAAAAGCCCAAGATTTAAATGCTGGATCTGAGAGAGACAGTTGAGGCACATTCCCACAGCAAGCCATGCTACAGCCCTGGGAAGGAAGATTCCAGACAATCAAACAAAAGACAGTGCTTCTCACGTGTGGTGCAGCAGAAGAACCTGAAAGTAGGGTTTGCAATTCGTCTTTAGGAGCTGATGCAGATTCGGATGGTTGGAGAAAGAGAGGAGCAACAAGGAAAAACCACTCTAACTTCACCCCACAGCTGCTCCCCCACCCCCAGGATGAAGTCGGCACGCACACGTGAGCCAGCCTGACCAAAGCAGAAACAATGGAATGTCTCCCACCTCAAAGACAGTCAGCCTAAATTAATTTTGATATATTGGCACATCTCTTATGATCTACTAAAAAATTAAATTTTTCATTCATCTATTGTATTCAACAAGCGCAAGTTGCAAGCCTGGGATTATTAATGATGTCAGATCTTGTATCACTAAAACAAATGCATAGGGGTTCCATCTCTGATGACAAAAGGAGGGCCATTTGTTTCAATCACGGAGGACAATCTTATTAAACATTGCCAACTCACTGCCAAGCTGGCTGGTCACCAATGTGCAGCTGCGGGACAAATGGAATCAGAGGACTGTCAATCTTCTGATAGTGTCACTGTCCCCAAAATAATAAACTTACAGGAGATAAATCTATTATGACTGGAGCACTTTTGCTTCTTAACTCTCGACTCCTCAAATGCAGGATTCCCATAATCCTCTCCTGTTTGGAACGGCTAGCAAAACAGCGATAAGGATAACAACCACACCAGTATACGCACTCATGAAAACTGACCTAACCCTTCTGGAAAGTGGAATAAATAAAAAGACCCAGGTCGTAGCGCAAATCAGCAAAGTCTTTGTACATCTAGTTCCCTCCCCACACCTCCCCCACAACAACACCCCCCATGGCCTGCCCAACTCCATGTCTGTTATTTTAATAACTCACTAAGTCCTATTAGTGTTGTCCGTGTGTATTTGTGTGTGTGTGTGTGTGTGTGTGTGTGTGTTTGTGTGTGTGGTGGTGGGGTTATCCATTGAGGCACGGGCAACACATCAATGGCCAACTCCTCTCAGTAACCACCAGCTCTCGCTAGTGCCTCTGCTGTGGGTGGGGTGCTTGGAGCCTCTCCCTGCTCAGTGCTGGAATATTTAACACGCATGATCTTGTGGGTATCTTGTGCGGGTAACTGCAGTTGCCGTGAATTCACCACTCTGTTTATGATAACACCAACGCCTTGTCTAGGATCTCTTCAGTGCCCCCCAACCCCCGAAAAGCAAAGTTACTCTCCAGAGTGGTCATTCGGGTAATGCCAGTGCTCTGGAGGCAGAGGCAGAGTCGCACAGCCAAGGTGAGCCTGGGCAGCAACATGAAGCCCTCCCAAGACAACAATCAGTTACTAGATAGCTCCTGTTCTAACCGCTCAGAAATCAATCACAACATCCGTTGTTCTCAGGGAATGCTATGGCGCCGAGATAACTAAGACACATGTGTTTTAAGTCCTTGAAGAAAAGTTGAAACTGAGGCCCGTATAAAAAACTTTTTCATGAGTTTGAGCAATCTTTTAAGACGTGTCCTTCTAATTGGTTGGTAAGTGCTGAAATGGCTTCAGGATGTAGTAAGCTCACATCATGACCCAACCAGGCTTCTCTGTGTTCTGCTTATGGAAAGGTGAATCACAAACCAAGGTTTTAGAGATTTTGACATTTATAATATTGCCGGATAATTTGAGAGAGCAGGCCCACCCTCCTGTGTATATGCAACACCGAGGTCAGGACGCTTGTCAGGCCAGCTAACGGCTTCTCTAATCCCCACCTCCCCAACAATTTGTCAGACCTACCTGCAGAAGTTTCACACCCTGGACACTGAACCTTGCACTCCTGGCTGAACAGAGCCTGGATTCTGCAATCTTGGTGGTTTTCTGCAATGTACAGAGAGGGGGAATGTGCTTCTTTCACTGTCCACCGTTTGGCCAGCTGTGGGACACCGCTGGAGCCCCTGGTACGTCAGACAAAAGATTGCCCATTTGCTGTGATAGTAGAGGTCAGTCCCAGGCACTTTCAAAATAAGCAAGCGTTCTACCACAGGATTACATCACGATTTGATTTTTGTTTTCTGACATGAGCGCACCGAGCGGGCCCAGAGCTTGTAATACAGTTCAGGCTGAACCTAGACATGGACTCTTCCTGCCATGACTTCCCTGATGGATTATTTCTACATCTTTTTTATTTTCTACAAAAAAATTGGGAAGCATCATAGTACTGTTGGGTTAGTAGATGTATTAAGTTGAACAGTCCACCAATGGCTAGGCGTGTAGCTTGTCGGTCTGAGGAGGAGAGCACCAAGGCCCAGCTCAGGCAGGGTCACCGGAAAATGCCTCAGTCAGAGAGGAGCGTTGTGTCATCACCGTGTACAATCCTTCCAGGGCTGAGGCTCAGTGTGAGGCTAGTGGTCTTCCCTGAGTGAGGGGAGGAAGGGGGGCTGGGATTCTACCTGCAATGTAGGTTCGAACAGAAAGGCGAAGAGAGAAGGGTCCCCAATCTGTGTTCTCTTCTTCCCTCTCCTCCATGCTCCTTGGTTCACCTTCTTCAGTCCAACCCTAGTCAAAGATGGTAGGTACATTTCCCATGGAGACTTGCACTAGGCTGGGCAAGCCCATGGCTCCACCTCTAACAGACGCCCTTCACCTCTTACTCCTGTGCCCCCTATATTTCTGTACTGATTCTTTCCAGCCCTTATCAATTCTGTTTCCTAAAAGCCACCAATTACCATGGCAAAGACTGTGCAGTTAGCTGGAAAGCCTTTACCCCCTCATCACCTGGCCACCTCGAAGAGAAGGGAAGTCTCAAGATGAAGAAGAGTTGCCTTGGATGGAGGAAGAAATCATAACCCTACTTCTCAATCCCCTGCCTCCACTCCAAGTGGGATTTACTCCCAAGATCCCACCTGTCCCTAAAATGAACAGTCAGCTTTCATTGGCCAGTATTGAGCACTTTGCAGCTCTGTCCTGTCCCTGGCCAGGTTGTGCCACCACTGAATTTCCAAGACCATAGCTTTAACTGTAATTAGAAATTATTATCTTCTTTACTACCAATTCTCAGCCCTACTTAATTGCCAATGGAATATAATTCTAGAATCTCTTCTTTCCTGGCTCCCTACCTGCTGTCATTCTGAACCTTAGCTGTCTGCCAAGGTCCACATATAATAACACTAAAACCTTGGTCCCCAGCTGGGCACTATTAACAAGGGGAAGGCTCTTTAAGACATGGATTTCCCGGGAGGACTATAGGTTAGTTGGGACAGATCTTGGGAAAACTCTAGTCTCTGTATCTTCCTCTTTCTCTCATTCACTCCCTGGCCACATTATGAGTAAGTTCACTGAACCCCATATGAAAACCATGGTGGGATTCCACAGAGTCAATGCACCCACCCATTATTTCCAAAATAAGTAGAACTGGAACACACTGTGGCGGTCCTGATTCAAATCTTCAGCATCGCTATCTCTTCTAGATAGTAATGAAGCTCACTTCAGTCCATGCCAATTCCTGCCTTGACCCCTCTATATTGAAAGTTTCCATGGCCAATCACAGAACTTCACTTACAAGGATACATGCCTACCGACACCAATTCTTGCCCATTCAGAATCTGTTTAGAGGTTAATACAAGAATGAACATCCAACAAACGGGTAATATCATAAGATGCTGCCAACAAATAATTGGCCAATAAATTCCAGTGCATTCGTAATATGGGATAATAGGAATCATTAAAGGAAGAGAAATTGAAGCGGGAGGATGTCTACTCTGTCTAGACGCTGTTATGGTGGGAATACGAGCTGGGATGGCCTCACAGCCAAATGTGTTCAGCGGTTGGTCCCCACTTGGTGGCAGTGTTACAAGAAGTGCTAGAATCTTCAAGTGGTGGGAGCTGGACAGATGGAGTAGAGCCCTGGGGGTGTGTCCTAGAGCCTTCACTATGGCCCCAGTCCCCTTCTGGCTGTCTTTTTTCTGTGTACTGTATGGTTCAAACCCTTCCCTGCCACTGTCCTCACCATCATGACATCTTGTCCAAGTTCATGGAACAAAATACAGTCCTCTGACACAATCCCCAGGAACTGGACTGCAGTCATGTTAAAGCAGCTAACACACGGGCCTTGTTTTCCTGCTGCCCAGGCAACAAAAAAAATTAAGACAAGAACTCATCAGACACTGGAAACCAGTGCCCACCTGTGAGCAAAATGGAGGGAGGATTGGGGATGATTTTTATGTTGATATTGTTACATTTAATATATTGATATAAGCATCTGTGTTGCTCAAATGCATGGCAGTAAGTAGTTTTGACTTTGTAAACATCTAATCGAGTAAGGATTTATAAATACACTTATCATCTGAGGGTTTTATTAGGAAACATTTATTTGTGATATATTAAATGTTTTACAGTACGGTGTACTTGCTACATGGTATACTTACAGGGTGCAGTCTATACAAAATTTCCATGGTGCCTTGCTAAACACATATATTTATATATGTGATTTTACAGATACACTTTAAAGAGAATTCCCCCAGTTAGTGAACATAATGGACCAGTGACCCCGACTTCACAATAATTTATCTGATGCTATACTTAGGCCATACATTTTACTACGGTTTGCATATTTTCATATATTATATATGCATGCAAATAGACAGGCAACCAAATGAGATAATGGCCTGTGTGGTGCTATTATTGCCAAACATGTCTGGATCACTGCTGTGGGAACACCAAATCACCAAGTGTTTCAAAAGGACAAGAGTCATGCAACAGGGAGCGGGGAATTAGACCTGGAACAATGCACACACAGCTCTGACTGCTTCCTGTGAGTCAAGGCCACTTAAGCGATTAAACACATCAGCAGGAAAGCCCCTCTCGGAGCCTGGAGAGCTTTACCTTAGAGTGAAGCAATGGTTCTGAGGATCTTTTGGGGGTAAGGAAACAAAGTCCAAGCCCCAACTTGCCACAAGAGAGTATTCACTTCATATCTACCCCTCCAGAACCCTGCCCGGGGACTAACAGGCATTAACTGGTACTTAACTAGATATTCAAAATCTTACAGAGGCCAAAACAGTCACCAGACAGAAGAGCAAAGAGATGCAAGCTGAGCCTTTGCCTACAGCAGTTAATCTGTCTCCCAAACCCAGGTAGAAAGTCCAGGGACGGAATCGAACATGCCTAATCTCTTTTATAACAATGTTCTTATTTTAACCCATGTCATGGGGGGAAATGGCTGAAAAGAGTGACAAATACAACATCAATAAACATAATAATAATTGATTTTTCCAGAGATGAAGAATTTGAAATTAGTGACCATTTCCACCCCCAGAGCATTGGTTGATTAATTTAATGTTTGTCTTGGTCTTTCAAAGACATCCTCTCCCGGAGCATCTGCTCTGCCAGCCACCGTGATGGGTTTTGTGGTTTTGGAGCCCGTGGTTAAAGCATATTGCACAGTGGTGCAGTTTTCAAGCATTTCTTGATAGCAGAAGGAGGGCTGCGGCCAACGCCAAGACTGGGGTTTCCAGAGACTGGAATCGGGGTTGTCGGGATGTAAGTTCAGGGTCTGTGTGTCAGGGCCTCTAGCCTCCGTTATCTGAGAAACAGATTTGAAGAACTACTACGTACGAAGGACTGGAGAGCTGACTCAGCAGCTAAGAATACTGCTGTTCTTCCTGAGGACCAGGTTCAACTCCCAATATCCCTATTAGTAGCTCACAACCATCCGTAACTCCAGTTCTGAGATATCTGAAGCCATCTTTTGGCATCTCCAAGCACCAGGGAGGTATGTGGCACACAGACATACGTGCAGACGAAACATACAAATGCACACACACACACACAGAGAGAGAGAGAGAGAGAGAGAGAGAGAGAGAGAGAGAGAGAGAATAAAGATAAATGTCATGAAAACACAAACACTACCTTGTGGTTTTCTACAGTGTCCAAAATTCAACAAAATAGTTTTAAAAAAAAATCTCTGTGCAGGAGTATTTTCACTGAACTAATTCAGAACTCTCGACAGGGAACAAGATAACATTTAAGCAGTCTTGACTTTTTCCTCCCCAATTTCTGTCTCCTTCCTTTTTAATTTTTAAGTATGTATTAGGCATTTGCATTATTTTTTCATAATATTTTTATTGATTATTTCAGTATTTCACATCATGAAGCCCAAACACACTCACTTCTCAGTCCTCCCAGGTCCTCCCCACCTTTAGGACCGCCTCCCCCTACAGAAAAAGGAAAAGAAAGAAGAAGAAAAAAAACAAGTCCAATTTGTTTTGCCCATATACTCCCTAGAGCATGGTCAAAGTCCTGGTGGTTATGAAGAGCTATACTTCAGCATCCTTTTCACAATTCCTAAGAGTTCTCTTCAATGGCTTTCTCTCTAGGCTTTCTCTCTTTGCGGGTGGAGTGGAGTACTTGTTTTCACAGAGGTCTCCTTTGTCCCTTCTCAACTGTCCACAATCCACAGTCATCAGTACCATTACAAAGGTGCTTCTTTGCCCTTTACAGTCAGCAGGAACACAGGTCATGGACTTGCACATGGTTTCTGGCATTTCCACCCGAAGCCATGGTGATGTTCGGGTCTGTCCTGTTCCTGAGGACCATGTCTGAGTCCATGGTCCTACTGCAGCTGGAGTCAGTGTTGATGTCTCCTTCCTCCTGAACACCAAAACCACAGCTTTATAAAGTCACCTGTAAACCATCCCAAACTCTGATGGCCACATTTACCCTGAACTTGCAATCACTGTCTACTATTCTAAACATGGGTAGACTGAGGCACACTGGGGAGGGGTGACTTCCCAGGACCCCATAGGGACTTGAGTAAACTTGGAGGCATGGATGGAGCACCATCCCCCCCCCACCAACACACACACAGAATAGCTCCAGAGTCCTCCTCCTCCTGCAGTTAGCCTTCCCGAGAGCTAACTGAGTTCCATCCAGTGACAGCTGTGTCTACTGTCCCCATCACCCAAAGCAACTCTTGCATAGAGCCGTGTGTGTGTGTGTGTGTGTGTGTGTGTGTGTGTGTGTGTGTGTGTACAGAGGCAGGAGTTTAAATCTCTCATCTCCTGGCTCTTCCCAAATGTTACATCACTCAAGGCTCTGTTCTTTACACTCCAAACATGTGAGTGTGAACTGCAGATGCGTCCTTAGGGACCAGGGCTCCTTGGGTCTCTTTAGATCATCAGCTTCAGAGCTGAGCCTAAGCCGCCTGCTTTGCGAACGGCTTCACATGCCTGACACCAGCTGCTTGACCTTAACCTTGGCAGTACCCTTCCTATCTGACTCTCCTTAGGACCTGGTATCCAGAGGAGCTTGTCTTGCCTTGACCTTTTACCCTTGTTCCCTATTAATCTACCAGAGGATAGTGGTTTCTAGCTCTCTCAAGGGAGTGCCCTTTGACCTCATTCCTCTCTGATCTGACCTAGGGTCCCCACAATTGTCTAGGGTAATCGCCCTGGATACCTCTTGTGAAGATGTGTCCAGCCTTGAACTGCAGTGTTAGCCCTCACGGGGAAGGAGGCAACAGGAGACCCCAGGGACCTTCATGAATGGAAACGGAGCCCTCTCCAAACCCTCTGATGTTTGACAGAGAACGACTCTCTCTAAAGAGTCAAAGTGAGACACAGCTGAGTCATCTGCCGGCAAACTCCACAGGCCAGGTCAGCATCAGACACCAGTGGAAGAGGCCAGACATACAGACAAAACCTTTCACCTAAGGAGGTAACACATCACTTGTGCACACTTAACACTGATTTCTTTTTTCATCCTTTTCTTTTTGGAGCTACAAATCAAACCCAAGGCCTCACTTGTGCAAGGCAAGCATTCCACCACTAAGCTACGTCGCTGCGCAAGAATGCATTTTAAAAGCGTGTCTTGGCTCCCACTAGCTACGGCTTCCAGAAGGAAATGCATGCTTTAATACCCTCTGCCTGCAGGGCTGCTGAGGCCGAATCAGCAGGAGAGACCATCCCCCAGGAGGGCTGGGGTCCACTTACAGGGAGGGACACAGGCAGAGTCACTGAGTCACAGTCTCCAGGCACAGGCCCCATTCATAACCTCTTCCTTAACCTCGTTTATCTCTGCAGAAACACACGGAGGCATCGCACTTTCCAGAAGTTGGGGCCCTGTGAGCATGACTTGTCATCGGAGGAAATGAGATTAGGTGAGTTTAATTCCTCTTCTCAGAAACTCCAGGCTGTAATAAATGGCTCCTCCATGACCTCCATCCCTGGGTGGGGCTGCTGGGTTTCTCCATCCCCTCTTGGCCTTGGAGTCACAAGAACGGCTCAGAAAGGTGGCAGCCTTGACGCTTAACCTCCCTCACAGACAGAAAGGTGGCCCGCGGGGCTCGCCTTCTTGTCAGCCTTCATGATGCAGGGGGCACACCAGTCAGGAAATGATAGAAGCTTCAGAAGCCCCAGCCTGTGTTCTGCCGGGCGTACTGGAAGAGGACACACCAAGGGACTTACACCGCACCGTTTCTTCATGGCTCTGCAGGCCAGAAGCAGATTTGGTTGTCTCTGGGCTGCGAGGCAGGGATTGGCTGTGGACCTCTCTCAGGAGGGCGCCCGTCCCGTGCTAGCTCTCTCGGGATCTTTCAATTGTTTTTAGAATAATTTTTGAAACTTTTATTCGTTCTTTGAGAATTTCCTACCGATGTATTTTGATCATCTTTGCTGCTCCCCTCCCTCAAGTCCTCCGCATTTCCAGTCAGCCCCAGATCCACAACCGGAGAGGACTTGTCGGAAACTGTGACTGAGGGTGGCAACGCAGGGACAACCTGTGGGGACAGACGCTGAGCTGGTTCACCCACCACAAGCCTCACTCAGTGGACCCAGAGGCACCAAGTGCCTGTCAGTGCCAAATGCCCACTGCAGCATCCCTTGGCTCACGGCCTCTTCCATCTTTAAAGAGAGGAGTAAGCCATGTTCTCATTTGTCCCTCTGGACTTTTCTATGTGAAGGTCCATGAGATGAGAGAGGTCTCACTCAGATACCCAGCAGAACCTCACATAATACACAGTATCTGTGGGTTCTGGGATTAAGGTGTGGACATCTTTAGTGAGATGGAAAATTGTTGTTCTGAACACCATAAGCAGAGAGAAATGCCTCCCTATAATGAATTATAGAAGCAAGAGAATACGGCCCTCTTAGGGCAGGAGAGATGGCTCAGTGATTAAGAGCACTTGCTCCTCCTGCAGAGGACCTGGGTTCGGTTCCCAGCACCCACATAGTAGCTCATAATCATGTGTAACTCCAGGTCTGGGGATGAAGTGCCCTCATCCGACCTCCATGACCTTCACTTAAATACACAAACTATCTTCAGACACACCTAGATAACACAGTAATTAAAATTTTAAATAAAAATCTTTTTGAACACAGTAAGGCTTTTACACCATTGCATACTGACCAGAAGTGTCGACTGGGTTCCTTCTTCTTTTGTTGCCACCACTGTTAACAAAGGAAAGAGGAAGAGGAGGGCCCAGATGAGCCATGTGGTGCTCATCGTCCCCAACCAAGGCATCCGAGAGAAGGCAGGAGGATCAGGAGTTCAGGATTGTTCTTAACTGTACACCGAGTGCAAGCCCGGTCTAGGTTCAGTTAGACCATCCTGAAAAGACGGGAAACAAAAAGGAAGGGGCAAGGTGGACCTGAATAAGGCTAGACTCTGTAGGCGTAAACCATGCAGGAGGAGCAAGGGGGGTAAGACTATAAATGCAGACGGCAGGAGGTAAAGAGGGGACCGAGGAGCACAGCAGGCGGCAGCGTAGGCTGAGGAGTCAGGCTTCGAGTCTTACAGATTTCACAGTCTCCAGGTCAATGGCATCCAAATGCCTCATTTCAAGAGTCTTTGCCCCAGTCGACCAACATTCGGGAAGAATCGACCAGAAGGTGACAGACAGTGATGATTGACAGTATCATGCTGTCACAGCATCACCAGATCCTTGCCGAGTACCCCAGTCTCTGTAGAACACCCCACGTGGGTCCACTTTCTCCCAGACAGTCTACCCAGAGACCTGGGATGCAGAACTCTCAGGACCAGGGCTGAGCATGCTCCCGGGCCTGGTGGGTCCATGCTGCCCTGGACCTCATGGCTCCTTCCTTCGCTTAGTGATCCGCTTGAGACATCCTCGGTTGAGACACTCCATCACATAACTCCACCGAGGGACCTTGAGGCCAAAGGGAATGTCACTGTCTGGCAAAGAGATTTCTGCATTGTCCCAGGAGAGAACTGAGTCCTAGTTCAGGGGTAGCGGCTCACTTCTGTAACTCGGAAGATTCAGAAGGACATTGGCGTAGGTAACTACGCTGGTCTTGTTCACAAGGCATCTAGGCAGGGTTTTGAGGAAGAGTAAAGAACACAGACCCTTTGGGCCCTCATTCTAGGCTCAGAAATGGACACCATCACTTCTACTGCTACACGCTAGCCAGGTGAAGTCACAGGCTACCTATAAACAAGAGCAGGGGAGCAGGCTTTCCAAACAGAACTGCAAAGTCACACTGAACAGAAAACAGAGATCGCTGCTAGTTTTGCAGCCTACGATGTCTTTGTTAGATACCGAAGGAATTCATATTTGTCGTGGCCCAAAAGAGAGCAGCCCTGAGAGAGGGGGGCGGGGCATGGCAGCCGGTTACTTCAAAACAGGACTCAGAAATGCCTAAACAATGGTAATCTCTAGAGATCAACAGGACAAACAGACCCAAGCCGAGCCCTGGTCTCCATGGTACCTCTAAGTTAGCTCTGCGTGTCCTCTGACCTCTCAGAGTCCATCTAGAAAGGACTCTGGGACTTCTGCTTTCAGAAGTGAGCAAACCTCTAACCAGGCCCAACCTGACAGACAATTCATTCAAATAGAGGATTGCACTGCCCACCTGGCTCTCTCCTTGTGTGGGTTCTACTACAGTTTTTCCATCAAAGGAAAAGAAATATGAAGAATTTAATCTTATACTTAAACTTCACAGAAATACTGTAAAGATTATGCACACAAAGAAAGGAGAATCCCTAAAAAAAATATGAATGTAGAGACCCAAAGGTAGCTCTGAGAACCTAACCTTGGCCATGAACTCCACGCTGCTGTCACTGTGAGCGATGAAGGAAAGAAACATGGAGTCTGTGAACCTCCGCTGTCGGCTTCATCCTTAGAATCACCAACATCAAGTGTGCTATTGCTCTTCTTTAAAAGTGGCATTTACCGAAGCAAGGCAAGACCTCCTAAAACCTTAGCCCATGGGGTTTCGCCTACACATGGTGATGGGTGGTGATGAGCCCTTCCCTGCCCCACTGTTCCTGCTCACCTGATTTCTGCTCTTTTATTTTCTTTTTTTCCAAGAAGGGACAAGGAGTCTCAAGCAGGGATTCTTCTGCAAGTTAAAAATGCCAGAGCAAGTGTTCTCTCTTTTTGGTGTAGAGTACCAGGGAAGCCAGGTGTGGTGGTCATGCTTGAACTGTGGCACTCAGAAATGGAGACAGAGTTTCAGGTCAACTTGAAGACAGTGTGAGACCCTGTCTCAAATTTTCTGTGTATATATGATGCCAGGTAGGTTTACAAAGTAGCAGAAAAATGTAACAATAACATTCCCTAATTATGGTTCTAAGAATCTGAAGGGTGGGAAGGATATCTCTCTCTCTCTCTCTCTCTCTCTCTCTCTCTCTCTCTCTCTCTCTCTCTCTCTCTCTCTCATCATCATCATCCCGAATGTATGGATTCAGAGAAAAAGAAGTCAGGCAAATGGAGCTAAAGGAATGTTGAGATTCCCGAACTGCAGCCCCTGCTCAGTGCTTTCAGAGGCCGTCCAGCTATAACCAGCCCCCTCCTCCCAGGAAGGCAGAGCCTGCCTAGAAGGTCAGTCACCCAGACACTGTCTCCAGGGTACACACAAGGTAAGGACAGTTCTTGGGTACAAACTGATAAGGTGTTTCATTCAACTCTTTCTAATAAGCTTTATATATTCAGAGGGACCAAAGATGAATACAATGTGGCTTGGTGGTGATGAATAGGGACCCAGGCTTGAGACTTGGTTCTGTCCATGCTGTGGGTTGTATCCATCCCTCCATCTCCAGCATCCACAAGTTGGTGTCTTAATCTCCAGTGCCTCAGACAAACTCTTCACAGTGCTGACCAAGTTTCAATAAGGTTACTAGGGGGGAGCCTAATCTGATATGACTGGCTACTTTTAAAAGGGGGTGCTCAGACACAGGCCCTCCCATGAGGAGGTGACCATGTGAAGACTAATGGAGATGGTTACAATAGCCTACAAGCCAAACCCTGTTACAGTGAGACTGCCAGCTGCACCAGATTCCAAGAGGCAAGCCTGGAACAGGTTCCTTCTCCCAGTGCTCTAGAGGAATCAGTGCGGCTGAAATCCTGACTGTGTGTGTGTGTGTGTGTGTGTGTGTGTGTGTGTGTGCTTGTATGTGTGAGTTTGTATGTGTTTGTGAGTTTGTATGTGTTTGTGAGTTTGTGTGTATGAATTTGTGAGTTTGTATGTGTGAGTTTGTGTGTGTGTGCTTGTATGTGTGAGTTTGTATGTTTTTGTGAGTTTGTGTGTATGAATTTGTGAGTTTGTATGTGTGAGTTTGTGTGTGTTTGTGTGTGTGTGTTTGTGAGTTTGCGTGATTGCAAGTGTATTTGTGAGCTTGTGTGTGTGTGTGTGTGTTTGTGAATGTTTGACATAGTGTTTTCTGTATCACAGGCTAGCATCGAGCTCACTATACAACTGAGTTTGATCTGAACTCCTAATTTTCCTGCCTCCGTCTCCCAAGTGCTAGGATTACGGGTGTGTGCCACCATACCTGGCTCTGAGCTTAGACTTACGCCTCCAGCCACAAGAGAGAAAAATTCTGATGCTCAAGCTACTCCGTTAATGACAATGTCTTAGAGCATTTGCGGCACAGTGAGACAGCTGGTCACCAAGTATCTTTCTGTGTGGCGCCCCTGCCCTTCCTGCCCTCGTCCATTCCTGGAGGACGATAATCACGGTGTCTACCATACAAGGCTGCGAAGATTCACTAAAAGAATCCCCCTGTGGACTTGGTTCATGTGTCTCAGTCGGTAATGTACTTGTCCTGCAGGCATGAGGACCCACGACAAAAATCTGGGTGTGGTGGCACGTGTGTATACCCCAGGACAGAGGAGGCAGAGCCAGAGGTTTGCTGCTACCTTAGCTTAGTGAGCTCCAGGCCAACGGTAGACCCCGCCTTTACCAAACAAGGTACGGGGCTCTTGAGAAACACCTGAGATTGACCACTGGTGCACACACATGTGCGCACACCTATGAATGATGATGATGAAGATCCCATATGAGCAACTATTGCAAGTGGAAGTTAACGCAAAGAAAGAGGTACATAAATATTTGTTAAATGAAACCTTTAAAGGCAGCATCCACATGAGTCAGTCTATGAATTATTAGTGACTTTGACTCTCCAGCCGCGTGGCAGGAGAGGAAAAAAAAAAACAATCCTTTAAAAAGCCAAAGTGTCATTACTATCCCAAGCCCTGCCTGAACTTCTAATTGTATCTAAATTGTTTCCTTTGTTCCTCTCTCAATAGCATGATGGGGCAGTAGCCAGGGCCTTTGGCTTTCTAATCAATTATTAATCTGGGAGTTAATAATTCATGTTAATTGGTGCTATAAGCACTTTCTCTGGCAAATGTGAGCAAAGGTCACAACTTTTAACAGCAAAGGCGAAACGTTCTCCACGGTTCTTTTTCCACGGCCCATCATGGAAACACTAAGCTACAGAACACAAAATTTAACCAGAGCTGAGAAAGCAAGACAACTCCATAGCTGAAAGCAAGACAACTCACTCGGGACCAACCCAGTTCCACAGCCTGCTGGACCAGGAGAGGTCGCCAGGGGATCCGAACTTCAGCCCCGAGGAAGCTGTCCCTGCACAGACGCGCTCACTCGTCCAGGTTTGTGGACCTCTGACGAGAGGACAAATAATATATTTTCTCAGGAAATAAAAGGAGGTACCTGAGAGGCTGGCATTCTCATGGGGTTTTCGTACAGGACGCCTTTTCTAAATTGTAGGAGTAGACGAGACGACATGTTCCGTACCGGGACAGCCATGGAAGGCAGTCTAAGCTAAACCTCCCCACCGTGGAGTGCTTTGGATCTCATGAATGCTCGTACACTCTCTGTTTTATTTCTAGGAAGAATGTGAGGTGATTCCTCATTGCCGCAGAAGGCAGACAATAAATATCTTCTTATTTCAACCACCCTGGACTCCCTTCCCAGCCCACTCCTTCGCCCTGGGCCTGCGAGGCAGCCACACAGGCCCAGGCACTGTGGGTGCTTGATCCCTTCTGAGCATTGATAATTGTTTGAAAGGTTCGTGTCAAATCCCAGACTGGTGATGAAACAGCTCAGTCCCATTTGGAGAATGAAGCTATTCCTGGTAGCTTTTTACAGCCTTGGTTAAAAGATAGACGTGAGCTATGCGGAGAGTGGGTGCTGGAGGCTCGGATTGAGGCTGAGTGGAAACCACAGCTGCAGCAGCACCAGGGCCGGGAGGCCAAGCCTCCGACTCCTGTTTTTCTAAGTGAAATGTGAGCAACATATGCTTTTCATTGCACCCCTTTTGTCCATTTACATATTGGGGGGCTGCGTGTTTGGCAATAGGTGCTATTTTTAGGAGTCCTTGAAAACCAGCCCTTTGAAACTGTTTTCCTTCTGGCCCATATGTATGTTTTAAGCGGTATGAAAACACAAAGCTAAGAAAGGAAAAGAGAAACATGTGTACAGAAATGGATGGTTTTTGTAGCCCGACGTCGCACAATAAGAAAGCAATCATTCAGCTGCAACTTTAAAAATGGATCCTTGCCCGAATTTTCCAACTATTTCCTCCTAAAAGACTGTTTCCTTACAGAACTAAGCTAATATAAAAAGACAGGCTGTCCCTGTGCCAGCACTGAACAAGCAAAGTAGACAGACGCTGTATTTAGGAAAGGAATGTAGCAAGATAATGCCTGTTCTGTCTCCTGCAGCTTCTCAGGCAGAGGTCGAAGAAGATAACACGTGCCCACTGCATGCCCACTGAATGCCCCTGCACGCCCACCACATGTCCACTGCATGTCTACCACATGCCTACTACATGTCAATCACATACTCACAGCATGTCTACCACATGCCCACCACATGCCCACCACATGCCCACCACATGCCCACCACATGCTCACTACATGCCCACCACATGCTCACTACATGCCCACCGCATGCCCACCACATTTTCACTGCATGTCTATCACACGCCCACCGCATACCAACCGCATGCACACTGCCTGGTCACAGGCACATCCTCCCCACCTGGCTCTACATAAGCATCGCAATTCTACTATCTGCAGTCAGTAACAAAGATTCATCCTGTGTCAATCATACACCACGGAGAGTCTGTCACTCAGTGTAATTAATAGCCTTTGCCTCCCATGAGGAGATGGAGAAGGACGCTCTTTCAACATGACTTGGGTGTCATCAGAGGAGGCTTCATGGACCCTTCTGTCCCCTGACACAATAAGACGCCAGAACTCCAGCTGCAATGGGAGAACAGTGAGCAGTGTGTGATTGACAGGGCTGGGTTCATGGCTCAGTCAGGTAGTGCTTGCCAGGCAAGTCAGAGGACACGAGTTCTGTCCCTGGAACCCACATACAAAGGTGATGTGGGAGGTGATGTATGCTGAGAATATGTTTTATTGTCATTGGTTAATAAAGACACTGCATCTAGCCAATGGCTTAACAGAGGAAAGCCAGGCTGAAAGAGATAGAGAGAGAGAGTAGGCAGAATCAAAGAGAAGCCATGTAGCCACCTGCAGGAGATAAACACCCACACCACACACCTATACACACCTGTATGCCTGTACACATACTGACATCCACATATGAACACACAAGCACTGAGAGATTGCAAGCTCTACAGGACCTACTTCAGACTGTGCAATACATTCACTCAGGAGCCTATCAGAGAAAGCCAATAGACTCAGACTTCACAAAACAGGCTTGAAGGTCCAGGGAGTGGGGCCACTTATGGTGGGTTAGACCCTCTTATACCAATTAACAATTAAGGCAACCCCACAGACATGCTATTTGAGATTTCCTTCTCTGGCAACTATAGCCTGCATTAACTTTACAGTTAAAGCCAAGCTGGGCTCTGGGCTTTGGGATAAATATGAAATTTTATTAAACAGAATCCATTGAACACTTAAAAATAAAAACTTTGCAAACACAACCTTTAATTCCTACACCTGACACCCCACTTTCAGTTGACATATTCTTACGTGTTTGAGTGAATGTCTGCATGACCCCACCCCAAGTTTTCTCACATTGTACTGACTAGTCTCTGTGAGTGCAGGTCTGTGTGTCTGTTTGTGTGTGCATATCTGTGTGCAGGTGTCTATGCACACTTGAGCATGTGTGAAGTCCAGACATTGATGTGGGGAGTCTTTCCTGTCTCTCTACACCTTATTCTTTGAGGTGGAATCTCTTCACTAGAACAAGAGCTAATCAGTATGGTTGGTCTAGCTAACCAGGTCTGATGGTTCCTGTCTCTCTGTCTAGGTACTAGAATCACAGGCAGGCTACCACACCTACCCACCTGACATTTCACAAGTTCTGGGGACCTGAACTGAAGTCCTCATGCCTGCGTGGCCTACATTTTTCCCACTTAGCCATCTATCTCTCCAGACCACACCACTGATTAATCTTGAGGGGGAAAAGTTAGTGCAGATTCCTGTCATCTTGAGTGGAATACACACACACAACTACCTGAGGTCAAATTCTTTGCCTCTTCTCTGCAAGAGAATCAAGCAAGCCTGAGAACCATCTTAGGTCCCTCAGGTCATTTGAGAGGTAGCAGATCCTGCCCGAGGGGTTGCATAAGATCACCTAGGCTGTCTCACTGTCCCTGTCACTTCCTCTCCAACATCACACTTGAACGGCGTCTTATGACATTTTCTTCCCTTTAATCCGTGGTGAAGAATGCCTTCTACTGGTGCTCCATAGTTGTTTAAAAACCTTCATTATGTCTCTACTACCTACACTATGAACCTGCGGGGAGGGCTGGGCTGGACAGATGGATTTGGAACAAACCAGAATCTCTGTTCCTGGTGACCCAGTTTTTTCTGCTCTCTTTCTGAATACAAACACTGCAGGCTGGTGCTGTTTTCTGGTAGATTCCATAAGTAGAGTTGTTTGGATAACAGCGGGAGCTAACTTATGTTCCTAAGGAGCACACAGTGTTGGTGAAGGTCTGGCTTTGGCTGTATTGTCAGTCAACACTGGTGGTGCCCCGGTGGGAAACCTTCACTGTCACCTAGACTGGATTTAGACTTACCATGAAACATATCTCTGGGTGTGTCTATGATGTGTTTTCTTAAAGGTTTAAGTGAGCAGGGAAGATCCACTCTGAATGTGGGCTGGGGTCCCAGTCCACATAGAAAGGAGAAGGTGAGCTGAGCACAGGGCTTCATCTGCTTCCTGACTGCAGGAGTACTCTGGGGAGCCACCCTGTGTTTCTGCTGCCATGATGTTCTCGTTGTGACAGACTGTAGCTCAGCCACCGTACAACCTTCCTGCCTGCAGTATCTTCAGCCAGGTGTTTAGTCATGGCAACCAGAAAGGAACTGACACATGACACAACCAGACTGCTTACGGACTACCAAACACCCCAACCTACGCTCTGTGCTCCAACGGGAAGCTCATACCAGCATCTCAGCCTGCTCAGATGTTACAGCAGCCGTGATGTCTTCCTGTCACCACGTCTTGCTCAGTTTGAGCTGTCTAACCAAATATTATGGACTTGAACCACAGTCATTTCTTGTAGCTCTGTGGGTTGGGATCCAAGGAGACATTCCAGCAGGGTTTGATTCTTGGTGAGGGATCTTTTCCTGAGGTATGAAGTTTCAATCTCTTGCTGTGCATTTGTGTGTTCTTTCTTCAGGATACACCCATAAAGGGACTCTCCTTTCCTCTTCCTCCTCATAAAGACACCAACCATCACCTCAGGATCCCGTCCTTACCGCTTCACTAAGCTCAATAGCCTCCTGACAGTCCGCAGACAGTCACGCTGGTACTTGTGTATATTCATTGAATAATTTCAGGAGAAATTCAACATAGTCTATAGCAAGCTATATTCCAAATTCCCCCAAAGCATAAAACACACATTATATACACAATAGGAAAAGAACTACATTGGCTTGACTGCTCTACAAATAAGCTTGCCAGGCATTCTAGTGTAGACTTTATTACTTGTGACATAGTTAATAGAATGGTACAATGATACATTATTGATGTTTGATAATGAAAAATGCAATCATGTTGTAGGTATTTTAAGCTATAAAACATGAAATTAGTCATCCATAACCAATTTTTACCTAAAATGTCAATCTTATAATAATACATACACATATCATTAACATTGTGGATCAACATGTGAATAATTTGTAATTTAATTTGCATTTACTGATAAGTGTAGAGTTTGTTGGTCAAAGCTGTCGTGATTACCTAAACACAAGATGTCACTTCATGAGACTAAGGTGGTTTCATTACTACCACCTGTCTGAGTCACCGCAGGAAAGCAAACTGATGGGCTGATAAAGGCCCACCGCACCTGCCATTGAAGGAACCACACCTGTTCCTCTTTGGTGAATTGTCCAGGTTGAAAACAGGGAGTTGCTGCTCTGGAAATGAACGGAGGCATCGTGTTTCCTGATTTATGTTGCTGTTGTTAGCTCAGGGCTCTGCCTGGCATATATACAGAAAGCCTGCGAGGTTTTAGAGATGGTTAAACATTAGATGGTGGCTAGTCTCCAGTGGCTTGTAGGACCACGTAAAGGCTCATCTCTAACACCTCTAACCTCATTTATATTGTGCATTAAGGAAAATATGGACCTGCATTCCAGGTACCAATTTCATGTCACGTTGGTTATAAAATAATCTGAGAAAATTGCATAAGTCACAAAGGACAGTTTGTGAAGTGGGATTTCCCCTCTATATGCTGTGATTACCTTTGATAAATAAAGGAACTGCTTTGGGCCTATAGCAGAGCTATAGGGGAACAGAGCTAGGCAGGGAAAACTAAGCTGAATGCTGGGAGAAAGGAGGTGGAGTCAGAGGGAAGCCGTGTAGCTCCACTGGAGACAGACACCGAAACTTTAGCCAGTAAGTCACAGCCACGTGGTGGTACACAGATTAATAGAAATGGATTAAATTAATATGTAAGAGTTAGCCAATAAGAAACTAGAACTAATGGGTCAAACAGTTATTTAATTAATACAGTTTCTGTGTGATTATTTCAAGGTTAAGTGGCTGAGAACTAACTAGCGGCCCCCTGCAACACGTTTGGTGGCTATGGTTAGCTGAGTCTATATCAGGTCTGACTTGCACAAGACATTGGAGCTGCTGAGAACTGATAGGCAAGGAAGTGACAAAGGAGATGTCTCCTCAGCTGATGATGCTTTGAACTCCAGAGTGGAGCCACCTTAGGAAACAGCCACATTGGAGTGCAGGCAAATATCCAACGTCTGCCAGTCTTGAGAGCTGAATACACCTATAAATAGCAACAGGGATTCCAGGACATGCTGTTCCTTTCTGATTGCATGAGTAAATGAGCTGTAAGACAAGCTCCCAGCCACACTAGGCACACCAGGGTTAAACTCTATGGTGAAGGAACTTAGATTCTCTGCACTTTAGGGAGGCAGAGCATGTTCTACCCTAGCTCCCTGTCCCAGCATGACCTCTCCACCCATATCCATCAGCAAATGTCAAAGACACCCTTTTCAAAAAGACCCAGATTCTATCCTGTCTCCATAGGATATGTAATTCTAGAATTCTCTTATGTTTTCAGGGTATTCACCATGCTCAAGGTTCAAACACCAGTGTGAGTATCATTACTCCATAATCTTGGTGTCCAAATTGGCCTCTTAAGGAGTCAGGTGTTCAATTCCTAGGAATTGGAACCCTATCTCAAGTAAAACAAAGCACGAGATGGGTTGAATGCATAGGGCCAGAAGGACAAAGAGGAAGTCTGAGGCCGTATGTGGCTAATAATTGCAGTGAATGCATGGGGCCATGACCTGCTGCGGCAATGGAATACCCAGATTAACATTCCTGCAGTCCCAGAAACTCATATTTCTTGGAAGGATATTATAAACCATTTAGGCTGTACAAAAACACAAAACAATAGCAAACTTCCAGAGGTACCAATGCTGCTACCTTTTAAATGGTTAACTCAAATAAAACTATAAGGGTTAAACAATGGCCATTAACTAAAGAGAAACTGCAGGCTTTAGAACATCTGGTACAGGAGCAACTAGAGGCTCACCATACTGAAGAATCAACCAGCCCTTGGAATTCTCCTGTATTTGTTGTTTTAAAAAAAGTCTGGAAAATAGAGAGTAGTGACAGATCTAAGAGTTGTTAATAAGGTAATTCATCCAATGGGCACTCTACAATCTGGAGTTCCTTTGCCTTCCATATTACCTAAAGGATGGCCTCTTACAGTTATTGATATAAAAGATTGTTTCTTCATTATACCTATACAAGAAAAAGACAGAAAAATTTGCCTTCACAGTACCTTCTTATAATAATTCTCAGCCTAATAAAAAATAGCAATGGAGGATCCTCCCACAGGGAATGTTAAATAGCCTGACCCTGTGCCAATTATTTGTAATTCAGCCTTTGGAAATGATAAGTAAGCAATTTCTTGAATCTATAATCTAGCATTACATGCTTGACATTTTGCCATCTGATTCAAATGTGGATACTTTAGAAAGAATATTTGAAGAAATAATAGAAGTTTTGCTTAAATGTGGATTACAAATTGCTGCTGCAAACAGACAAAGAGGAGATTCTATCAATTATCTAGGTCATAAAATAGGTTTAGAGAAAATTGCAAAACAAAAAGTGCAAATTAGGAAAGATTGATTGCAAACTCTTAATGACTTACGAAGATTGTTAGGAGACATTTCCAATCTACAGGCCACTTCTGGGACAATACCTGATCAAATAATTCATTTAAACAAAACCTTAGATGGTGACAAAGACTTAAACAGTCCCAGGGAATTAACAGCTGAAGCTGAGAAAGAATTGATTTTGATTGAAGAGAAGTTACAGGAGGCATATGTGAATCATGTGGATCCAAATCTTAACTACATTTAAATATATTGCCTTCTAGAAGTTCTCATACGGGAATTTTAATGCAGAAGAAGATATTTTCATAGTATGGATCTTTTTACCACATAAACCAAGTAAAAAATTAAAATCTTATGTGGAGAATGTCTCTGAATTAATTATAAAAGAACAATTGAGACTTCATCAATTAGCAGGAATAGACCTAGCAGAAGTTATAGTACATTTTACTAATGGTGAAAATAAAATATTATGGGAAGACAATGAACTGTGGCAAAGAGCTTGTACTAATATTTGTGGAGAGATTAATAGCAACTACCCCAAAGCGATAGAATTAACCTTAAAAGAGAGCTATTTGGATCCTTCCTCACATTATACATGACACACCAAGAACTGGAGGACCTACGTTCTATAATTCTAGTCTATAATCAGGAAAGCCAGGCTACAAATCAGAAGATTTAAGTAAAGTGGAAGAAAGCCCTCATAATTCTGTACAAAAGACAGAATTATATGCTATTCTCATGGTTCTAAGAGATTTTAAAGAACCTCTCGATTTAGTTACTGATTCACAAAATGCAAAAAGAGTTGTTTTGCACATTGAAACCTGTGGATTTAAACCAGATGATACAGAATTGACTTCATAATTTATTCAGGTTCAAGATATAATTAGGAATAAGCTTTGTCCCATACACATAACACACATCTAACTCCATACGGGTCTGCCAGGTTCTCTAGCACAAGGTAATGCAGAAAATGATCAATTATTGATTGAAAATATATGGAAGGCTTCCGAAATTCATAAAAACATCATCATGTTAATAGCAAAAGTTAAAAAATGACTTTACTATGTCCTGGCAACAAGCTAAGGGGATTATAAGATGTCCTACTTCTTTTTTAAGTTTTTAATTGATTTTATTGAGTTATACATTTTTCTCTGTTCCCCTCTTTTCCTCTCCCCTCCCCTTCTACCTTTTCACATGATTCTTATGCTCCCAATTTACTCAAGAGATCTTGTCTTTTTCTACTTTCCATGTAGATTAGATCCATGTAGGTCTCTCTTAGGGTCCTCATTGTTGTCTAGGTTCATGGGATTGTGAATTGTAGGCTGGTTTTCTTTGCTTTATGTCTAAAAGATACTGATGAGTGAGTACATATGATATTTGTCTTTCTGGGCCTGAGTTACCTCACTCAATATGATGTTTTCTAGATCCATCCATTTGCCTGCAAATCTCAAGATGTCATTATTTTTTGTGTTGTGTAGTACTCCATTCTATAAATGTACAATATTTTCCTTATCCATTCTTCCGCCAGCATAAGTTGTCATCCGTGCTTTTGATCTTGGCCATTCTTACACGTGTAAGATGAAATCTCAGAGTTGTTTTGATTTGCATTTCTCTGATGACTAAGGATGTTGAACATTTCCTTAAGTGTCTTTCAGCCATTTTAGATTCCTCTGTTGAGAGCTAACTGTTTAGGTCTGTACTTTATTGTTTTTAAACTGGATTGTTTGTTCTTTTGATGATGACCAATTTCTTAAGTTCTTTGTATATTTTGGAAATCAGCCCTCTGTCTGCTGTGGGGTTGGTGAAGATCTTTTGCCATTCTGTAGGCTGTCATTTTGTTTTTTTGACTGTCCTTTGCCTTATAGAAGATTTTTAGTTATAGGCGGTCCCATTTACTAATTGCTTCTCTCAGTGTCTGTGCTCCTGGGGTTATATTTTAGGAAGTGGTCTCCCATGTCTCTCCAAGACATTTATCATAAAGGGATGTTGTATATTGTTGAAGGCTTTTTTTAGCATCTAATGAGATTAATATGTGGTTTTTAATTTTCAGTTTCTTTATATGGTGGATTACATTGACCAATTTTATATGCTGAACAATCCCTGCATCTCTGGGATGAAGTATACTTGATCATGGTGGATGATGTTTCTGATGTGTCCTTGGATTCAATTTGCCAGTATTTTATTAAGTATTTTTGCATTCATGTTTATGACTGAGATTTGTCTGTAATTCTCTTTCTTAGTAATGACTATGTGGTTTGGGTATTAGGGTACCTGAAGCCTCATAAAAAGAGTTTGGCAATGTTCCTTCTGTTTCTATTGTGTGGAACAATTTGAGGAATATTGTATTAATTCTTCTTTGAAAATATTGTAGAATTCTGAGATGAAACCATCTGATCTTAGGCTTTTTTTCAGTTGGAAAACTTTTGATGACTGTTTCTATTTCTTTAGCAGTTATAGGTCTATTTAGTTTGCTTATCTGGTCTTGATTTAACTTTGGTAAGTGATATTTATCCAAAAAACTGTCTATTTCCTTTAAGTTTTCCAATTTTGTGCAGTACAGGTTTTTGAAATATGATCTAATGATTCTTTGGATTTCTTCCATGTCTGTTGTTATGTCCCCCTTTTCATTTTTAATTTTGTTAACTTGGATATTCTCTCTCTGGCTTTTGACTAGTTTGGATAAAGGTTTGTCTGTTTTGTTGATTTTCTTGAAGAACCAACTCTTTGTCTCATTAATTCTTTGCATTGTTTTTCTTTGCTTCTATTTTGTTGATTTCAGCTCTCAGTTTGATTATTTCCTGCCATCTAGTTCCCCTGGGTGTGATTGCTTCTTTTTGTTCTAGAGTTTTCAAATGTCCTGTTAACTCACTGGTGTGGGATTTTTTTTTAGCTTCTTTATGTAGGCATTTAGTGTTATGAACTTTCCCCTCAACACTGATTTCATTGTGTCCCATAAATTTGGCTATGTTGTGTGGTCATTTTCATTAAATTTTAGAAAGTCTTTAAATTCTTCCTTTATTTCTTCCTTGACCCATTGATGATTCAGGTGGGCATTATTTAATTTCCATGTGTTTTGGAGCTTTCTGGAATTAGTGTTGCTATTGAATTCTAATTTTAAGCCATGGTGATCCGATAAGATACATGGTGTTATTCCAATTTTTTTTTTTTTTTTGTATCTGTTGAGGTTTGCTTTGCTACCTAGTATGTGCTCAATTTTTGAGAAGGTTCCAGGGGTGCTGAGAAGAAGGTATATTCTTTTGTGTTTAGATGGCATGTTCTATAGATGTCTGTTAAGTCTATTTGACTCATAATATGTTAGTTTCCTCATTTCTCTGTTAATCTTCTGTCTGACTAATCTGTCCAGTGCTAAGAGTGGGGTGTTGAAGTCTTCCACTATTATTTATGGGATTTAATGTGTGGCTTAAGCTTTAAAGTTGTTTCTTTTACATATGAGGGCATAGATTTTTTTACATTTGGGGGCATAGATTTCAATATTGAGATTTCCTCTTGATGGGTTTTTCCTGTGATTAATATGAAATGTCCTTCTTTATCCCTTTTGATTTATTTTAGTTTGAAGCCTATTTTGTTAGATATTAGGATAGCTACATCAGCTTGTTTCTTTTTTATTTTTATTTATTTATTTTTTTATTTTTAAATTTATTTATTAAAGATTTCTGCCTCCTCCCGGCCACCGCCTCCCATTTCCCTCTCCCTCCCCTGCCCAAGTCCCCCTCCCTCATCAGCCCAAAGAGCAATCAGGTTTCCCTGCCCTGTGGGAAGTCCAAGGACCACCCACATCCATCCAGGTCTAGTAAGGTGAGCATCCAAACTGCCTAGTACGTGCAGTAGGATCAAAACCCAGTGTACATGCAGTAGGATCAAAACCCAGTGTCATTGTTCTTGAGTTCTCAGTAGTCCTCATTGTCCACTATGTTCAACGAGTCCGGTTTTATCCCATGCTTTTTCAGACCCAGGCCAGCTGGCCTTGGTGAGTTCCTGATAGAACATCCCCATTGTCTCAGTGTGTGGGTGCACCCCTTGCGGTCCTGAGTTTCTTGCTCGTGCTCTCTCTCCATTTGCTCCTGATTTGGACCTTGAGATTTCAGTCCGGTGCTCCAATGTGGGTCTCTGTCTCTGTCTCCTTTCATCGCCTGATGAAGGTTAATATTCAGGAGGATGCCTATATGTTTTTCTTTATCAGCTTGTTTCTAAGGTCCATTTGACTGGAAAAAAATTTCCCAACCCTTTACTCTGAGGTGATACTTGTCTTTGAGTTTGAGATGTATTTCTTGTATGCAGCAGAAGGATGGAGTCTGTTTTTGTATCCAATCTGTTAGCCTGTGTCTTCTTTTTTTAATATTTATTTATTATGTATACAATATTCTGTCTGTGTGTATGTCTGCAGGCCAGAAGAGGGCACTAGACCTCGTTGTGAGCCACCATATGGGTTGCTGGGCATTGAACTCAGGACCTTTGGAAGAGCAGGCAGTGCTCTTAACCACTGAGCCATCTCTCCAGCCCCTAGCCTGTGTCTTTATAGGTAGGTTGAGTCCATTTATATTAAGGGATATTAATGACCAGTGATTGCCATTTCCTGTTAATTTATTTTTCATTTTTGGTGATACTAATTTTTGTGTTTTCCCCTTCTTTGGGATTTGCTGTAATGAGATCATCAATTGTCTGTGTTTTTGTTGGTGTAGCCAACTTCCTTGGGTTGGAGTTTTCCTTCTAGCACCTTGTGTAGGGCTGGATTTGTGGCTAGGTATTGGTTGAATTTGGTTCTGTCATGGAATATCTTGTTTTGTCCATCTATGGTTATTGAAAGTTTTGCTGGGTATGATACTCTGGGCTGGTATTCATGGTCTCATAATGTCTGCATTTTGCTTGTCCAGGACTCTCTGGCTTTCACTCTTTCCATTGAGAAGTCAGGTATAATTCTAATAGGTCTGCTTTTATATGTTACTTGGCCTTTCTCTTTTGAAGCTCTTAATATGTTTTCTTTATTCTGTATGTTTAGTGTTTTGATTATAATGTGGCAAGGTGGCTTTTTTCTTGATCCAGTCTATTTGGTGTTCTGTAAGCTTCTTGTATCTTTATAGGCATATCTTTTTCTAGGTGGGAAAGTTTTCTTCTATGATTTTGTTAGATTTAATATTTTCTTTATTGATGAGTCTATTTCCTCTATGTATCTTCAGCACTTGAGATTCTCTCTTCCATCTATGGTATTCTTCTGTTTATGTTTGCATTTGTGCTTCTTGATTGTTTTCTCATAATTTCTGTTTCTATAATTCCCTTGGCTTGGGTTTTATTATCTCTATTTCAGCTTTCAAGTCTTGAATAGTTTCTTTTATATGTTTTATTGTTTTTTCTTGGTTTATTTTTAGGGATTTGTTGATTTCCTTTATTTCTTTGAGGGAATTTTTCATTTCCTCTTTAAGGGCCTCATACATTCTTCTAAAGATATTTTAAGTCATTTTCTTCTGCTTCATCTATATTTGGTTGTTCAAGTCTTGTTGTTGTGGGGCCGCTAGTTTTTATTGGTGTTGTGTTGCTCTTTGTGGTGTTGCATGCATTCTTACCATGTCCACCCATTTTTTTCCTCTGATTGGTGGAGTTGGGACTGTCTGTTTCTCTGGTGATCAATCTTCCAGGTGCTAGTGAACCCAAGGCTCAGATGGTTGCTTCTCATGGTACAGTCAGGTCCACAGTTCCAGTCACCCTGTTGGTCACTCAATTTTCCTAGAGGTTGCTCAGCATTCCCAGGGGTTGCTCTGCAATATTGATGGTCTTTCAGGCCTGCTCCCATGGCGGTCACTTGTTTGAGGCTGTTTCTGCTGTGGTTGCTGCCTTGGGCCTGCTCTGGCAGAGGTCGCTGGCTCAGGCCTGTTCCAGTGGAGGTTGCTGGTTCAGACCTGCTACCTCAGAGGTCACTAATTTACACCTGGTCCTGCAGAGGCCTCTGGTTCAGGCTTGTTCCCTCAGCGGTCACTCCCTTGTACTTGCTCCTGTAAAGTTCACTGCCTCTTTCTGTAGGTGTTCCTAGCTTGGGCCCTGACATGCAGAGGCCTCTGGTTCAGGTCTACTCCCTTGGAGATCCCTGACTCACACTTGGACCCGTAAAGGTCTCAGGCTCTGGCCTACTCCCTCAGCAGTTGCTCCCTTGTCTGTTCTGTATATAACTAAATACCACTACCTGCAGGAAGTAATCCAAGGGGTACACAAATGAATGAAATCTGGCAGATGGATAGGTTCCACTTTGCAGAATTTGAAAAATTAAAATATGTACACCACACCACTGACACCTATTCAGGTTTTTAATAAGCAAATGCTTTGAGCTCAGAAAAGGCTGATTCAGTAATCAGACTTTTACTAGAAGTTATGGCCATCATAGGTATACCTGCACAAATAAAGACAGATATAGCTCTAAGAAAATCAACAGTTTTTTGTTTGTTATAATATAAAGCATATTCCAGGTATCCCACACAATCCTATAAGTAAGGCAGTTATAGAAAGATCAGATTGAACTATAAAGGATATGTTAAACAAACAGAAAGGGATGAAAAATACCCCCAGGATTAGATTGCATAATGCTTTATTAACTACTAATGAGAAAGGAACAACAGCTGCAGAGAGACATTGGATAATAGAAAAAAATGTCTGAATTAAAACAGCTGGTGTATTTCAAGGATATATTGACCTCACAATGGAAACCAGGAGAAGTGCTATATTGGAGAAGGGGTTTTGTTCTTGTTTCCACAGGAGAAGAAAAGCTATAGATACCATCAAAATTAATTAAGATATGGTTTGAAACAGAGAAACCTCCTGATAAAGAGAAATGACAGCTCATCCACAAAAATGACAATCCTACAGGTTGTAAGGAAACCTTATAAGGGCTGGGGCAGGGTTCTGCTCTTGTCTTTGCAGGAAAACACCCATCTTCAAAAAGCCAAGAGACATTGGACATCTAGATGCCTAAAGTAGAAAAGATAGCTATCCATAAAGAATTATCAAGCAAAGAGAAGTCTGACTTATGATACCAATTTCACTACCTAAACATACATATCCCGTGCTTCTCAGTATGTAGTCATGACTCACTTAAAAATCAAAGCTGGCTTTGAAATTGGACAGTGGCTATCCTTCTCTAAGTCCAAACATGTTGTTAAAAAAAATTCAGGGCTTCTGTCTCATGTCAAGAGCAACCTATTATGGGACAGAAGGAAGATAAAATTTAGTGACTACTATTACCAAAACTCTGCTTTCAAAATATTTTACTTCTCCCCATACCTATTTTTTGTCTCTATTGTACTTTTCATTGAATATGCCTATATGAATAATGTTTAAGTTTTCCACAATGAACAATAAATTTTCCTGCAGTAATCTTTGAAGTTTCCAAGAAGATGGGGCCCCACAATAGCGACTCCACCTGGTTGTTATGATGTCATTATGATGATATCACCACTTTAAAATCAGTGTTAGGTTACAAACGGCTCAAGATGATTCTGACTTAGCTAGTTGAGATGGTGCAACTTCTTACAAGATGTTCTGGCCAGAACTTCAAATAAGAACCTCAGGAAAATCCCTACCAACTGCTCAGAGACTATTTGCAATTATACCAGACAGTAATCTTGAAACATAACCATTATTTTAGTTTTTACAGAATCCCATAGAAATAACATTGCCCCCATGACAGCTAAAAGTAATTCTAGAAAACCATGCTCCCTCTCCCAACAAAGCTTGTCTTCTGGGCTAGGAACATTATTAGGGGTTGGCTATAATTGGTATAAGGTTGGGGGTGGAATGAAATAGACTTAGAGATCTCTATTGGAAAAAAAGGAATGGATGGGATGGGATAATAATGATAGTGAGTAATAGTGAGAATACTTGAGATCTATTATTTATAGACAATTTACATTGGTATAGATTCTTGTATATTGATATAAACTCAAGTTATACTTGTCATATTGAATATGTTCCTATTTCTGTTTACAATATTTGTGCACCTACGCAAAGTTATTTTATCATGTACATGCATGCATGTTTCTCCCTCTGCTTAAGATATTTTGTATACTGATGAAATTTTAGGATATATTTATCTTATTGCACTATACATTTCTACCTCTGATCAAGATGTTTATATATTGTTTACATTTGTGGTCATTGTCCTCACTTGCTGCAGATTTGTGTAAAGACTGCTTAATTTTTTAATATGAAGTCTTAGGCTTTAAGCTATATAGGCATTAAGAACTACAGGTCAATAGTCATCCATGTTTGTCATACTTAAAGTTAGACTAATCAGGTTCTTTAAATGCATAGAGATTGTATTCTTCATACATAGATAATCTTCAACCACTTCAAAGAACTGTAGAATATGGCATTTAAATAACTTAGAATTCTATTGATGTGAGACACGATTGCTCCTGGCAGCACCAATTTATTCCTGAGAGAATGTTAAGCACTGAAGACACTCCACTTGGAGCTTGTTTTCTTCTTGGCAAAACTGGCCTTTGAGTAAAGAACTACCCTTGCCTCAACTACTGACAAAATGCACAGTGTCCAGACTAGACAAGCAGGATACAAGAAAATAGACTGCTAAACTTTACCAGGACAGGATAAGATGGTTTTTCAAATCTTCCTTCCTCTGAAGAATACTATGTCAGATACTCTAAGCCTTAGCCAAAGTTGGTGGTTTCAACATTGCAAATGAGACTTTGGGTGATTGCCCAGGCAGCCAGTTGTCTCTGTCATTTCTTGTACTTTTTGGAAATTGCTTGAACTTCCTTTTAACTCAAGTAATATTATCTCCTTTTTCAGGTCTTTGATGGGGTTGAAGACTAGATAGTCAAAGTTACTTTCTTCTCATGGCTTAACCAAGCCATTTTTAATACAAGACTTAGACTCCTTAGGATAGGATAACTATTGAAACTTTTAATGTTGTTTATGCTGGCTATAATTCTAAATTTTGTGTATGTATTTTCCTCTTCTTCTTCCTGGACAATACTTGACATGTGTTCTTATTGTATGAAGTTTTCTATGAGGCTTAGAACTCTCTTATTTAGACAAAAGGGGAGGTCCTGTGGGAACCCCTTCAGCCAATAGCCTTTAAGACACCAGACCACTTTGGGTGCCGTCTAATGTGCTATACACGCAGAGAAAAACCTGCTCAGGCCTTCTGGCTGCTGGATTCAGTTCCAATTCCCAGTTCATGCAGAGGACTGCAGATCACTACTCTTTCTGTGAGCTCATCTCCTAAAAAACAAACCTCTGTTAAACTCCATCCCGGCTTATCGTGGAACCTTTTGTATGCCAACACACCAGCTCATTTTCCTGCTGTTTTTCTTTGTCCCGGTTCTCAGATGTGTATTCCCTAAAAGCATGTTTGACCATGGGCTCCACTCATTCAGAAGAGGGGAACAAAGTGCTGGCTCCCCACAGGGGACGTGTGTGCGAGTGTACGTGTTTTTTTTTTTTTATCATACTTCCACTCATTATAAATTAACTGAGAATGGAGTCAAGAAATCCTGAAAGGTCATGGAGGGACTACCCACCACACACACACACACACACACACACACACACACACACACACACACAGAGAGAGAGAGAGAGAGAGAGAGAGAGAGAGAGAGATGCACACACACAGACACACATAGACAAACATACATATACAGAGAGAGAGAAACAAACACACAGAGACACACACAGAGACACAGGAAGGGAGAGCTGCACAAACACAGAGACACAGACACACATAGACAAACATACATACAGAGAAAGACTTGCACAAACACATACACAGTCACACACACACACATAGACACACAGGCACAGGCACACACACCCCGATGACCTTCCATCTCTCCTTTCACTCTATTTTTCAGATACCCCTGACTTCAGCTCGTCTCATCTCCAGCATGGATTTGATGAAGTCATAGTAAACTTGAAAGACCGTGTCTTCCTTCTTGTGCCCCCCTCACACCCACACAACACACTTTCCTGTTACAGAATAACTAAACACATTCAGGGTCTGGTGACTCGTACACACATCAGCTGCTGGTGGTCTGAATCCAGAGCCTGTAACCCCTAGTAACACACGCTGCTTCCCATCAGCACCCTTCTAGGACCTGGACACCTATCATAAAATGTCTGCTAAGATGGTTCTAATATACCCAGTTCCTTAGCACGGATGTCACGGCCACTGCAACAGAGATTTTCTTCAGACTCTCAGACCTCAGTTTGGTAAGGTAAACCCCCACAACAATGTCAGAGCTACCCGGAGCCACGGCTCAACTTTGATGGCCGTGCCCTCCCATCCTTTGTTCTTGTCCTTTGTCAACACTCCTCCCAAATGAGATGGAAAGATTAGAGTTTCAAAAATTTCTTCACAACCTGAGACGATCTCTCTCCTCTAAATCCACTGTGAATAATGGCATCCGGCTCCCAGAACAATAGGAAATGTCCTGCTTCCTTGCACACAATTGCTGCCGTGGCAGGGTCACAGACTGGTTCTGTGGGTTTAGCTGGGACTTCCCCTGAGTGCTCATCAAGAAGCTTTCTGGGTGATACACACCTGTGGTCCCAGCTACTCTGAAGGCCACGTAAAGGGGAATCCAGATTTTTAGGCCAGCGTGGACAGCAGAGCAAGACCCTATCTCAAACGGAAAAAAAATAGAATTCCATTTCCCTCCTTATGAATCAGGAAATCAATGTGCTCTTTCTTAGACTGAGTAGTCATTTCCCTTATGGGCTGCTTCCTTCTCAAAGGAATCCCTAGAGCAGAAACAGGGGTGGTCTCTGGTAGGAACAGACGATAGTTATCAAACAGCCCTGAGCAACACAGCTGTATCAGTCCCTGTAAGGCTTGAGAACACTGCAGAAAGGGCAGAAGGAACGTAAGAGCCAGTAGGAGTTAGGAAGCAGGCCTGTGAGATGAGATGGGGGGAGATGGGGAGAGAGAGAGGGAGAGGAGGACAGAGAGGAAGGAAGGGGAGGAGGGGGCGTTGCAGCTTCAGATGCCTGAACTCGGTCTTCACCAGAACAGACTTATAAGCAGCAAGCTTGAGAAGAAAGGACTCAGGGACCTAGCCTTGACTGAAGACTGCTGGTCATTCACAGATCCAGGAGTCATTGCCTTGCTTATGGACAGCACTGTTGGCCCCGCCAGGCCCTAGTGGTCAGTTTCCACCCAGTCCACAACAGACGGACCTGATCAAACTAAAGGGGTCACTAAAGGGAAACCAATAGTCATGGTTCTGGGAAGGGTGGGGTAGGGAGGGGGAAGAGACATTGCCATGGACTGTGAGGAGATGAGAGAGAAGGAGGGGAGAGTGACCAGAATGCATTCTATCCATGTATGAAATTGACGAAGAGTAAAATCAACCGATAAAAACGTCCTGACTGCTGTTGCGGTACCAGCATTGCTGCGTATGCTAGAAATGTTAGCAAGAATCAAGATTTCACCGAGACCCAGGCATGATGCTAAAGGCTTCACCTGCTATATCCCCCATGGCCTACGTACCTGCAATATCATACGATATCTGAGGAGGCTAAGGCAGAGCAATCACAGCAATAAGGCTACATGGGCGCTGGGAAGTCAAAGTCTTTGTTTTGATCAATGTCACTGCTGCCTCAAACAGACCTAAATCCCATAGTCTACCCTGCAGATGGCCTAGGCCCCGCTTGTGCCTGATCAAATGCTCATCAGAAAGGAACACTCCACACAGTGGTTCTAAGAACATGTCTAGCCCCATCCTGGTTGCTCCACCATCATCTGGTCCCTTGCAGCTCTCTTTGGAGCATACCCTGCTGATGGAGGATGAGATACAGGGAGATACAATGTCTCCTGTGACTGACAGAAAATGGGTTTGATGAATACATGCTCAGAAGCCTAGATCACGGTGGGAGGAAAGGAAACCAGAGGATGGTGGTCCATGCCCACCTGTGCAGGGTAGCTGCTCACTCCCCCATCCTGCCCTATGCCAACCGAGATCAGCACAAATCAGACTAGGATGCCCCGTGTCCCCAGGAAGTTAGTCACCTGGCTCCTCTAAGCCAGTCCCCCACTTCTACAACGAAATCAGGAAAGTCAGTCAGGAGAGGGCCACAAGGTAAGTGAGCTTTCCCTGAGTCACGCACACTTTGGCCTGAAACAAACCAAGCACTGACACACCGCTAGGCCCTGAACTGGGCCGGGCATCCTGTAAGCTGAGCCGGCTTCTGAGTGCTAAGGTGGGCCTCACCCCTTCAGAGTCTAGTTCTGGTTCCCACCACACCTTGTTTATTCATCAGGTCACGGAACCTTCCTGAAGTTCAGCCAGGCATAACAGGACTTATCTGACCATGGCTAGAGGCACTCAAGAAGAGAGTGGGCAGAGAGGCAGGGATTGTGCAGTGCTGACTCCGCCCTCCTGGACAGCCAATCACATCCTGTTTATTGCAGATTTTATTTGGGTCATCAGTCAGTTAGTCTCTAAGGAAATCACTTCCGGCCTCTGTTTGGTATTTTCACTATTTGAAGACACCACCATTCGAAGCTGTTGCTAATGCTCAGCCTTATCTTTAGAGACTCACAGGTTGGTGCAGCTTATCCCAGACCTGCTTGGTTCCCGGCATCTTCCTACTCAGAGCACACCAGCAGCAGAAGCAAGTCAACAGGAGTCTCGTTTTCCTTTCTTTGGATACACTCTCTCTTCAAACACTGATTCCTTCTTTTTCAAGTTAAAAAATATGACTCATTTGCCCAGAAAAAAAAAAGGCATTCGCTGCAAATAAATAGCACAAAATCTTAAAGAATATAGCCAAATATTACTCCCTTGCTCTCTTCCCCATAATTCCTTCTCTCTCTTTTTTATGCCCACCTCCTCTCTGTCCTTCCTCCTCTAAAGGGATTTCACGTAAGAATAAGAAGGCGGCAACTTCCTAAACTGGACTGCCCTAGCAATCTGTGCGGCACCGTGTCTGCGAAGCTCTGCCCGAGAATCTTCAGGCCCGCGGCCTGACAGACAGACAGAAAGTCATCAGAAAGGGCCACCCTGAGTCCCGTGGCCCCACGCACGCTGAAGAAGCTGGGTTTCTGGTGTCTAAAGTTAAATAAGGCCATCAGAACTAATGAGGGCATGATCATAGTAGGGATTCCGCTATGATTAGAATAAACACACTCGGCAGCTCAGGGAACTAGAAACTAAACCGGGCAGGTTTCAGTTCCATCCTTGTTAGCACAGTAGCCAATGGGAAGGGATCTGTGCCCTGGGGAGACAGAAAAGATAAAAGACGAAAGTTCCCTTGTAGGTGTAAATGTGGTGGCGAAGGATGTACAGAATGAGCAGAGGGTGGGCCCCCATTGGTGTGTTGGGGACAAAGGCAGAATCTAGGAGATGTGAAGTCAGTGGCCGCAAGAGGCAAACAGCAGCTAGGGCTGGGAGTTGGTGGTGAACAGGAAAATATCACTGAGTAGAAGGGAGGTTCACTTGGGGTAACAGAAGTTTGTGGGTAGACTACTGGAGAAGTGTAGAAGGGCCCCTTCCCGCCCGTGTCCGTGCCACACAGTAGGCAGGGAAAGGGCCTGCTCTTCTACACACAGTCACAGAGAGGACCGCGTGAGGCGCGTCCACTCACCTCTGTGGTGGGTCCCTCTCTATGAACATGGATGTCAAGGGAAACGCCACCCAGAACCATGTTCTGATGAAGCAGGGCACCCTGGGAGAAACAGAACGCAGACGCTTCCACAGAAAGACCCTTGAAGATTTGCAACTGAGCAGAAAGCCCATTTTAAGAAAGGTCACTAAACTAATTACACAGAATTCAAGGAGTACAGATGTGCTGAGATCGTTCATCAGGATCACCAACGTGGCAACATCTGGAGTCGACCCCATGGCCTTACAGCCTCCAGGCACAGCTGTAAGGGCATTTCTTGGTCAGTTTCGCTGACACTGGAAGACTTTCGGCAACTGTGAGCAGGCCTTTCAACCGTGGGACCCATGAAGGCGCCCTGCCCACGCGTGTCTCCCTCACAAGGTCACCTCTGGCTTGTGCTCCTCTACCCCACTGTGGCTGTTGGCCATCTTTCACTGGTGTCACAACCCAGCTTTTTCAAGTTTCCTGTAAAAGCTCTTCTAGAGGCACCAAACTTATAGACTGGGAAGCTTGTGGGATTTCCACTCCCCATTGTGAAGACAGCCTTCCTGGGCAGCACAGACCACCTCTCCAAAACCTGCCCAGTGACCCGTTCTTACCACATATTCATTCTGTCACCTCTGTCCCTTAGAACACTGACAAATACAGACACGACAGAAATAATTGCAGAAACCCAATACCTAAAAACATAAGACTTCTTTTGTCACTTACCAGAGATGCTTAAATCACTACGCTGCATAAAGAACATCTTAGGTATTATAAAACATTATCAAAGTAGAATTAGCTCCACTCTATTCCACTAATCAGATATACACCTTTGTGTATTTGTCTGTAAGAAACAGGTAAATTAGAAAAAAATTACTACACTCAATAATTTTCAATTAATATAGCATAATAGTGTGAAATATTTGTACACTGTGTGAAAATATATTGCTGTGATTGGCATAATAAAAAGTTGAATGGCTGATAGCTAGGAAGAGGTTAAGTGGGACTTCCAAGGACAGAGAGGACTCTGGGAAGAAGGGCAGAGTCACCCCCTAGATGGAGAGGAAATACGGACAAGGTGGGAGAAAGTAACGCTCCATGATAGGACATAGGTTAATATAAATGGGTCAATTTAAGATACAAGAGCTAGCGGGACAAGCCTAAACTAAGGCTGAACTTTCATAATTAATAACAAGTCTCTCTGTCGTTATGTGGGAGCTACCTGGAATTGTTGAAATAATAGGAGCGGCAGGGCTGCGTCCCCGGCACCCAGCCGCCCGCATGGCTAGTTTATACCCAGAAATAATTACACGGAAACTGTATTCTATTAAACACTGCCTGGCCCGGCTAGTTTTAGTTTCTTATTGGCTAGCACTTACATATTGTTCTAACCCATTTCTAATATTCTGTGTAGCCCATGAGCTGGCTTACCAGAGAGGATCTTAACCTGCGTCTGTCTGGAGTGGGAGCATCATGGCGACTTTTCCACCAAGCCTCCTTCTCCCAGAATTCTCCTCTTTTCTCCACCCACCTAAGGGTGGGCCTTATCAAGGGGCCTAGGCAGTTTCTTTATTAATAAGAAATCACTCCCACATCATGGAATAACCGAGAAAGACTCGTTACGTAAGACTATTCCCTTTGTTTGTTTGTTTGTTTATTTTTAGAAACCATGAGTTCGCACACCTCTGAGAACGTCATGTGATGTGAGTGGCACTAATGTTGAACACCCCCATATTGCTGGCAAAATGTCCCTCACAACATGTTGCTATGGTAACTAGCAGTATGATGGTCATCCTGTCCTTGTCTGTTGGTCTTTACTGACTCTCACTACACAGGTCTCTCCTTGGGTACTGCATTCCTGCAGACTGCTGAGTTTCTTACTTGGCAGTTGAGGTAACAGCCCTTGGCTGGCCCAGACGCTTGTCTAAGGAGAATCTTACAGCGTTTGCCTTCAGTTATCCTCAGTGATGAAGGGAAAATGAGTTGAAAACAGCTTCTATTTCGTGTACTTCTTGCTTGGCCCGAAAACATGGGAATGCGTCCAATGAATTCCTAGACACGGTGGGTGGCTTGAAGAGGCTATTTTTATGATAACTAAATTTGTTCACTTTTTTTTTTTTGTGCCAACCAGCAGTTTGGCTAACAAACCCTTTTACCTCCTCTCTATTTATTTGAGAGATTAGACAATGTTCTATTCTCTATAATGAGAGGATTTTTTTTATTTCAAGTCACAAATATGGGTGGGGGAAATAGACAGGAGATAAAAATGCAGTTCTTTTTGCCCAGACCCTGCCAGTGACTCCTAAAATGGCCAAGCCAAGAGGAAAACCAGAAACAAGGCTGGATAAAAGGGAGTGATTGAGAGCCAGGACTCAGGGGTGCGTTTAGACAGAGGTGTTCCCTGGGGAGCACAGAGAGCAAAAATTCTAGCCGGTGAGTCAAGGACTCACAGTAGGCTAAGGAAGCGAAGCGCTCGCACACAAACACAAGACCTGTGTTCCAGTCCCCAACACCCATGTGAAAGCTGGCTGTGGCAATGCCTGCCTGCAGTCCTGGCACCAGAGAGGTAGACACAGGCGTCCTGGGGCTCACTGGACAGCCAGTCTAGAGAAAGTTGGGGGCTCCTGGTTCCATGAGGAACTCTGTCTCAAAAACAGTAGGTGGGAGCTGAGAGGGCGGTATCCATCTCACCTCTGGCTTCCATGTGTACACGTGTGAACGCACACACACACAGAGCACAGAGGAGGAGGGGCCAGCGGTCAACATGCCCATTCTGGTGATCTTGCTGGTTGGAAACAGCTCATCTGAAGTAAATTACACACAGCTTGAGCCATGCATGAGAACTGCAAGCTAATTCCCAAGAGTTATTATGTATAATGGCCTAACGAGATCCTCTGTGGGTTACTGAACGTCACGACAGGCTGGCATTCTGAGCTGGCTGGCCAGGGTAAAGCCAGTGGACTTCCTGAATATGGGTCCTGTCTAGCCCACAAATCTCAAAATTGTTCAGGTTCCTTGGAGCCTTATTACCCTCCCTGCAGCCTTGGGAAGACTTGCTCAGCAATGAGGCACATGGGCTTCTGAGCAAGCCCAGACACAGTTTCCCGAAGACCCACCCACAGGCTCTGCACTTCCCTGAGAGTTGCGTGTGTTTTCCCAGATAAAATGTGTCTTCCCCTAGAAGGAAGCACTAGGAAGCTCCAGAAGAATGGCGGGCGGCTTAAAGACGCCCAGTCATGGAATGAGTCAACGGCTGCTTCCCTTGTCTCTTTCTTTCCCAGGGTCAGAGAGGGTCAAGGCAGATAGCAGCAGAGCCACTGGGGCCACGGCAGAGCCTCTCTGGGGGAGCGTGGAGGCTCCTATGCGAGAGCAGGAAGGAGAAGCCAAGTAGCAGCCAGCGCTTGGCAGGGGCTCTCTTCATTTTCCTTGGCTCGCTCTCACTACCTGTCTGAGGGCTGCAATGCAGGAAGGAAATTTTTCAAGAGATTAAACTATTATTGTTTCCTGTGCGGCTGTCTTCGCTGGAGTATGAAAAAAAGCTTTAAGGGTACTTGAAAAGAGATTTGTCTGAATGGCAAGGCTGTTGGGATTCATCCCCCTCCCTCCAGGTGGGATTTGGCCAATTTCCTCAGGAAAGTGGTTGATTGGGGCCCGTGGATTTATCCGTGTCCTAAATGTAAGATGCCATAGAGGTGATTAATGCTGAGCTCACCACCACACGGAGTTAAGAGTTTATAGAGCTATTTTTAACCGTTCGGAAGGAAGGAAAACTCATTTTTCAGGTTGCCAACGAGTTTCAATAGTTAAAACCTTCTTTGTAACCCCAATAGTTCATGCTACCCACTGTTAAAGGTCGGCTGTGTTTTCGGGTTTGGTAAGTTTGTTTGAAAAATGGATTCAGTGTGTTTTGTTGTTTACATAAAAGGCACGCCGGAAAGGAAAAGTTGTAAAATGTGTTTTCATCATGGGACACCCTCACACAAGAATCTCGTTTCTTTTTCCACCAGGCCCAGCAGAGTGAGTGGCTTTCCCAGCTTATATCTATCACACAAACAGCAGTTGATGGAGAATGTCTCGGAAGGTCTGCAGAGCCCAGCAGCCAAACAGAGGGAAAGCCGAACAATTCGGAACGTGCCTGGTGGATCCAGGGCTCTCCGCGGTGTCTAGTGTAGCTCGGACAAACTGTGCTACCAGAAATGCTCCAAAATGCTCCTCTCATAACGATTCCACACACGAGGCCGCCATCATAAATATTACATTTTCTCCCCAGTCACAACCCAGCTGACTTTGTTTAAAGGAATATGTACAGGTAGCCTCTATTCCAAGGCTACGTTCGTGAAAAGATGGCCACGGTATTCGAAAGTGTTGCCATGTCCCTTTTAATGTAAACACCACCAGTAACTGTGTAGTGGACCAACACAGGACGTGCCGTTTGGAGTTAGACAGCTGGTCTGTGTGTGTGTGGAGGATCATGAAAACGTGGTTATTCTCAAGTGCTATCAACAATGTTGACACTTCCTGTGATCTTTGCAACTTCTTAGAGGAGACTACTCAACATGGCCAGTGTGATATTGTCTCTAAGGTGCTTCTAATTCCTCCATCTCTTCTGTAAACATTTATAATACCCCGTGATCTGCCAGGAATTCTGACTGCTCCTCCAGGCTGGGGAGGTAAATGTGACTCAGATTTTTCAGGGAGCTCCCTGCGGAGCCTGGCAGATGTGAAGAATCTCCCAGCACCAGGAGGGAAGTGTCAAGATCCCATGTATGCACGTGTTCACTCACTCCCCAGGGTCAGGGAAAGGTCAAAGTTTTCTCCTGCAATATCAAAAGCAGAAATAACAAAAAACAACGACAATCAACTAAAAACTGTTTAAGTACACGCAGGAACCGGGCACCTCTAACTCCCATATCCCATTACCCTGGATGTTCTCTGAGCCATAGCTGCAAGGGAACCTGAGAAATCCGGTGTCCAGCTAAGCAGGCATAGTTCCTCTGAAATGGTAGAGCTCCTATTCCTGAACAGAATAAATGGAGAATGGCCACAGTGGAATGGTCACTGTGGTTTCTCCATGTGTTATTTTCAACCATTGCCAAATAAGGATCCAGAAGGACCTTCCACATCAGAAAGTGTGGCTAGGGACTCAAAGTCCCTGGGGGAGACCCTATTACTATTTCTTTGTACATAGACAGAGTATCAAACTGCTTCCTAAATTCTTATCTTTATACTTGGGGTGAGAGCAGGCCTCTTTCCACAGTGGATAGCAGTTAATACAGAGATAGACAACTGGCCGAAATGAAGAGAGTATGTGTCTGTGGAACGCCAGCCTGTAAATGGGGTTTCTATACCACACCCTTTGCTCCCAAGTCTCAAGAACATGGCGGGAAAGGGAATGGAAAGATTACAACAGCCAGAGCCTGGGGAGCTATTGACAGACAGTTGATAGCTACTAGAAGGTGGGAAATCCATTTTCTGCAGGGCTGTGCCCTCTGGTAGGTCAACCACGCGCTAGAAGATACATCTATACACATCTGAGAAGCACTAATTCGTGACTGAGTGAATCGTGAGAAAGGAAGACGTGAAGTTAGAAACGGGTCTTGGGGTGGAATCTGGGAGCAGTTGGAGGGGGATGAGGGTGGTGGATATGATCAAAGTACTTTGTATGCATTCACGTAATTCTCAAAGAATTAAAAGTGAAGCATTGGTGAGCATATTGGTTACTCTGTGCGGTGTCTGTACACCACAATGGACAAGACGTGTGATCATTATCTTCCATTGAAATCTTATAATCACACATAATTATCTACTGTGTATTTATTAGAATATCTGGCTTGTTTTCCCATTGAATTTCTTAAATCTCTCACCATTTAAGTTGATATTGAAATAAATAGTAGCATAAGGTACATGGCATTCGTTCAAAAGATTGTAGAGAATTTGAGTACAGGATGAACAGAAGGAGCGGGAAGAAGCTTAGCGTCTGTGTCTGTGGGAAGAGCTGAACCAAGGAATCCATGCTGGCATGGGTGTGGCTGTCAGCGTGGGCTGCTAGCTCAGCCATCATGAGTTCCTCACATGTGGGGAACTATCGTGAGTGTGACCATGGCGCCGAGTAAGCACACAATTTGCAGCACTTGCTGGTTCTTCACTAATGTTGGAGATAAGGAAAGACCACTTTATTTTATTTTAAAATCATATCTAAAGCTTATACAGACTTTTGTTGAAAGATCCAAAGATTAGGGGTGGATCTTTCCACCTCAATCGGCCTAACCACCTCAGTCAGGAAGTTTCTCACAGACAACCTGGGAATTCTGTCTCCTAGGCAATTGCAAATCCCGGCACGCTGACAACAGTGTCAACCACCATAGCAGAGCTGGAAACATGCGTAGGAGGTAAAGTGTGGTTTCTCTGTCATCTGAAGAGGGGTTTCTCTATGTACCTCTGCCCACTTGTCACTCCAATGACTTCTTCAGAGCCTAAAGTAGCTTCGATATCTTCATTCCCATTCCTTTCCCTAAACTCAAGAATAAAACTATTCTGCCCTCACACATCAGTTTTACAAATCGTAGACCTTGAGTCTTTCCTGGTGACATTCTTTTGCCTTCTAGAACACCTACACGGTGCCGATTGCAACTCCCAACACTCTGCATTCATTTGTTCCAATCTGAGCAGCCATCATCCTCAGAGCAACTATCAAGAGCCAATGTCCAAAATAATCAGTTGTCTACAGCACCTGAGCCTTCCTTCATCCCTCTAGGAAGACAACCCTTCAAGGACCGGCAGCAAGCAGGTGCACAGCTGGGCCACTGTGATACTGAATGCTTTCACTGAAGGGGACCCTGCCTGCTGCATCAGCTCAGCACCTCCCCATGGGGACTGGTCCCTGCTGCATCAGCTCAGCACCTCCCCATGGGGACTGGTCCCTGCTGCATCAGCTCAGCACCTCCCCATGGGGACTGGTCCCTGCTGCATCAGCTCAGCACCTCCCCATGGGGACTGGTCCCTGCTGCATCAGCTCAGCATCTCCCCATGGGGACTGGTCCCTGCTGCATCAGCTCAGCACCTCCCCATGGGGACTGGCCTCTGCTCTCAGGGCATCCCTGCCCTTCTCCATTCCATGAAATACAATATGATCCCTTCCATAGCCATGGTCCTGGATATTCAGAATAACTCCCTGGGAGATGTGAAACCAAAAAAGAGGACCTACTCCGTCTCATTTCCTGAAGTGGCGCCTAGAAGCTACAAGAAGGATCCAGTCCAAGGAGGGAGGGGGATAAAACAATGTGAAGAAGAAGTCATGCCAAGAGTCATGTCCAGGACTCGGTCCTACTCTTGCCCCTTGGCAGCATGAGGCAGCCCACCATCTGTTTAACAGATTCCTTCTTTGCCTGATGTGCACTGAGTTGAATTATCACCACTTACAATTCCCATATACAGAATCATAGCAAGCTTCCCATCAGCCTCCCTTGTGATCCACTGCAAACGCTTGAGCGCATGCATGCATGGCTGGATAGAAATGGCACCAAAGGCAAGGAAAACCAGTTTCCGGCATGTGCTCCATCTCAGCGTGTGAGTGGAAAAGAAGCAAGGCAGCCCTCTGAGGGACCCACAGGATGCCACCCTGTTCAATAACACATCAGCTCAAAGCTTCAAAGATCTTTCTTTGCATCTAAAATTACCAGGAAGGGTGTATTCACCATGCACAACAAAACCTATAAGCAATCATCGTTCTCCTCGTCTCGGAATTCCAGTACATGCCTCACCCATAGCCCACCCAGTCCAATTCACTGCCTGTCAACCATTCTCCAGCCAGTACATACTACGCATCTGCCCTAGGTCAGGAATTCCATGCACAGGGCTGCGCTGAGGTCAAACCAAATCTCTACCCCCCCCCCCCAGGGAGCCTCGATTTTCAGCAGTTTGAAGGTTGGTACCAAGCATTTTTCTTCCATCATCCCTATCAAGGCTGTGTCAGTAAATCCTCTCTTTTGGAGTCTGCCCAACAAAGGTGGTACCCTGAGCTGGAGCAAACAGAATCCCTCCAGGTGAGCAGGATGCTCTGAGTCCTTCTAAATGAGGAAATGGCTGTGAACATGTTCTTGAGCTATTTTCATGTGTTCCACTCTAAATATAAAAATCACACAGGAGTGAGGATTTATACTGAAGATATATATAGAAACACCTCACACATACGTGAATGGAAGCTTCTGGAAAGAAGCTCTGGCAATAAACAAGGGCTGACTGGCAGATTAGAATTTCAATGATGTGTTTAACGGTTAGAATGTTCCAAGTCTAGGGCCAAATTATCTCGAGCTCTGTTTACCCTTCCCCCAATAGCCAGTTTTTGCTCACCTCTGTGTGTGGTACAACATCCTTGTGACTAGTAAGTAAATCCTTTGGAATGCAGACCTCCTAGCTTCCACCATCCCAGAAGCTAAGAACGTTTTTAGCATCTAAGGTCTCTAGCAGACATTCCCTGCTTTGCTGGACCCGCCTACTTGATGGTTCCACCTGTGACTTTCTTCAGTCTGACACTCAAAACTTAACAAAACTACATGTCAGAAAGATCATGGTATTGGGGGAAATTGATGTGTTCCCCAGCCACACTCACGAGTATTTGGCTCTAGAATAAACCATCGCTTACCCCTTTGAGGTGGGAGCTGTGTTTCTTACATCAACAACATACATGTGTTTGCATGCATATGTGCGCAGCATATGTGTGTCAAATGACTGATGTGGTCTCTGTGACATGGGGTGTCAGAGGTGCAGCTTTTACTGCCCCAGGAGACAGCTCCAGAGACAAGTTAGCTAATTTAGAAAGTGGTTGCTCAGGTATGGCACTGCAAACAGGAAGAACCAGAGCAAACAGAGACCAGCAGGAAAACAAGAAAAGGCCAGTAAAGGCCGGTATTTCCTGGAAGACACAGACAGAGGAGGGGAAGCAGGAGTAGGCAAGAGCTTACTAATAGGCTCTCCGTGTTAGCACACAGGAGTCTGTATTAGGGTGAACCAGCATAGCTGTTTTTAAGGTCCAGGGAGAAAGTGAAGGGTGATGCTTCAGCCAAGCACTGACAGAGAAGTGAGAAGTCCCCTGATCCTCCCACTGTGACCTCTGCTTCATGGTCACGGCTGCTGAGACAGGTCAGGGAATACAGCGGGGTGGAGGGTCTGGAAACTTCTCAACACTCTTCCCCTTGCTATTAGAGCTTGAATAAAATAGCAAACTGAGAGGGGGCAGCATGGTGGGACTGGGGCTCCTAGGAGTGTGTTCCAACTGCCCAAGCTAGAACTCAGAGCAATGAATGTCATGATGCCCCAAAGGCAGCTGCGGGGATTGAAAGAATGGATGCGATTAATAATACAGCAGCCTTGAGTTGCGTGTGCATACAGGTGTGCACCTGTGCAGAGTATGCCTCTAAACTGATAGGAATGGGCTGCCAAGACAGTTCAGCAGTGAAGAGCACACACTGCTCTCGCGGAGAACCTGAGCTCAGTTCCTAACACTTACATCGGACGCCTGTAGCTCCAGCACAAGGAGGAGCTGACACTTGGCCTCTACAGTCTGCAGACACCCCCAGCACACACACAATTAAAAATACGTCTTAAACCAAGGTGGAGGTAGTATGGGAGGCCTCCATCCAGACCCTACTGGAGGGAAGTCCAGGGGCAGATCACAATACCACTTTCTGTGTCTCCTCTTCGGTTTTAAACTCTACATCGCTTTGGCTTGGAATTTATTTTCCAGGAAAACATGAGGCACGTTTCGATGACCTGGTTCCCTTTTCTGGTTACACATACCCATGAGTGCCCGTAGGTAGCCCAGAACAACGGCTCAGAATCACACACTATGTGCCCCAGAGATACACAGCAGACCAGAGCGGATGTAGGGATGGCAGCATTGAGAGCAGCCGCAGACCTGCCTAGTCTCAAGCCTGTGCGGAGTCTATAGGGAAGCTCAGTGAGACCATAGGGCTTCCTGGCCCTACTCACATGGAAGTCAAGCTTAGCTCCTGATCGATTCAGGCCATCTGAATAGCCTCACTCAGTACGTTAGGCAGAGTCAGACTATAGAAGTGCATCTCGTAAGGGTAACAAAGAATTGAAACCCTCCCAGGAGGCAAGAATCAGAGAGAGACTGTGCAGACGGAGAGGACCTAAGACACAGCAATGTCTGCCACAACCTCTCCCAACCCATCACAACCCCCCATTGTCACCACCAAATAGAAAGGTAACACCAAGGATGCCCCCAAGAAGCAGAGAAGCCACAAATGGGAGGCACAGAAGTGAACGGAAAAAGCGGATGGGAACGGAAATGGTAACTCATAGAAACCTCAAATCATCTGACATGCTGTGTGTTTACTGAGTTACAACCCATCAGCTAACAGCAGCAGTAGCACAGAGTTTCCCTGCCCACTCCCCAGGGCAATGGCATCTATTTACGGTGACAAAAAGATTTATCTTGGACAAGGAGTTAGTTTGGATAAGGCCCTTGCTTCCAAACATCACTTCGGTAGCATGTAATGGATTCCGTGTAAACTTCAGCACGTTGGCTAAGCCTCTTGCCTCAGAAGGTCATTGGCACAGAAAGAAAATGGAGCTGAAGATTTGAGAAAATATATACACGCACAGTTATTCGAGTGATTAGGAGAAGCGGGAGGAGGAGGGGGACATTTCCCCAGACACCAAGTGTCTGCAGGAGGCTGGGCCTGGGCGCTCCACCCTAAAACAGCTCTCTGTTCTGTGGGTCCTGTGGTCTCCGGGCAGAAGCTAACTTTTCTGGCTCAGTGTCCGTAGCTGAGCTATGGTGTGGAATACAGAAAAGAAGCTGACTACAGAGGGCCTATTTAGACCTTCCTGGCAGGAACCGAGGTGGAGGAGAGCAGGGGAAGTCTGCTGCTCTTGACAGAGGATTTCCTTACCAGGATGTGGAAAACATGCTTTCTGGACCACGTGGCTAACAGTCAGCCAGCAACACAAAGAGTGGTTTCAGGAGCCCCGCGTCCACTCAGAGAGGCGGAGAATGCCGTGACCAAGCCCCAGCGAGCAGAGCGTGAGAGGACTCATGACCACTTCTTAGACAGGGACACTGTTGTTGACAAGTACGTAGGATAAATACTATTACCTAATACACTTTCCATCAAGGAAAATGTCATCGCCCATTTAGTAGGTAAAGGAAACGTGCCTGAGCAAAAGCAAAGCAAGCACTCAAGCGAACACATCCTCCAAGTGCCTTGAGGGCTGCCCCTGCATTTTAAAAATGTTTTAAAATCATGTATGTGCACTGTACTTGTATCATCTCCTTCCTCCTTCTTCTCTCTCTATGTCCTTCCATTCTCTCTCAAATTCATGGCTTCTTTTTCTTTAATTATTTTTGTTACATACATACATAATACAGACAGACAGACAGACAATGGTAGTTTGAATGCAATTGGCCCCCATGATCTCATAGAGAGTGACACCATTTAGAGGTGTGGCTTTGTTGAAATGGTTATGGCCTTGTTGGAGGAAGTGTGTCACTGTGGGGGTAGGCTTTGAGGGTTCCTATGCTCAGGATACTGCCCAGTGTCAAGGTCGACTTTCTGTTGCCTACAAGATGTAGGACTCTTAGCTACTTCTCCAGCACCACACCTGCCTGCGTGTCGCCATGTCCCCTCTGTGACTGTAATGGACTGAACCTCTAAAACTGTAAGGGAGCCACCTCAATTGAGTGTTTTCCTTATAAGAGTAACAGTGGTCACGGTGTCTTTTCACAGCAATGGAAACCCTAGGACACCTGCATACATACACACATACATACAACCCAATGTGTTCCATTTAGTTTACACATATGTCTATGATTTTGGGACTGACCACTCAAGACTGGATACATAGTTAGGGGGTCTCATTCCGGGGGTAAACTAATTGTCCCTCCCTCAGAAGTCATGAATTGCCTGTAGCTCTTCATCTAGAGGTGGGGTCTTTTGAGACTGTCCCCATACATGGTGGCATATCAACTGGTGTGGTCACTATTCAGGTCTTATTTTAGACAACCACAAAGTTGATTTTCATGAGTGCAGCTTCCCTGTCTTAGACAGAAGGCACAATCTCCCAGTAAAATCTGGTCCTCTGGCTCTTACAATCTATGTCCCACCTTTCTGCCATGTTCCCTAATTTTAAGAATAAAAGTTGTGTTGTAGAAACATCATTTGGGACCAGGAACCACACAGCCACTTTTTCTCTGTATTTTGACCAGTTGTAGCTTTCTGCAAATGATCTCTGACTGCTGCAGAAGCTTCTTAGATGAAGGGTGAGAGCTGTACTAATCCGTGGATGGGTGAAGGGTGAGAGCTGTACTGATCCATGGATGGGTGAGGGTGAGAGCTGTACTAATCCGTGGATGGGCTGCTTTTTAAAGGGGTAGGAGAAGGGATATCCTCTCCCGTGCACCCCCTCCTGGCTGTTAGGAATGACCAGCATGTTGCAGAATTCCCATGCTAAACTCTGCATCTCCCTGGAGGGGGCCCCAGCACATTCCATATGGGAGCATGAGGGATTAGTGGAAAGCAGGGTTTGGGGATTTGTTTATGGGTATTCTAGTCCTTTAGAGATCTTGTAAACTCCCACTTGCAGCTTTAAGAATCTTGTCACCATGCAAACGCTCACACACACACACACACACACACACACACGCACACACGCACGCACGCAAGCACAGACACACATACACACACCAGCCAACTGACAATGAGACACCTTTGTCACAACCACCCCATGGTTAGGGGACTGTAGAGACTCAATGGGGCTCTCTGATCATTTTCTGACAGTCAGCAGGCTTGATCCCCCAAAGCAGACGGCTGCATCCTGAGCAGCAGCCAGGAGAGAAACAGATGTTCCCGAACTGAACGCAGTGGAGAAGTGGCAGAGCCAGGCGACTGACAAAAACATCTCAGTGTTAGGTAGCTGCAGAGACGGACTGCGAGCTTTTGGCAAGCTTTGGTGACCTCAGAGTTCTTCACCTTTCCAGCCAGGACTGCCCACTCATCCCTCAGTGGTCCTAATCTTCACCCTATCTGCATGTCCACATTTGGTCAGTTAGCTGGCACCATATACATTTGGGCTTCAGAGCCCAGGGGACATTAGCATACAAGAGAAGGTGGCGAGACAACAAAGTCCTTCGAGACTCTCTGGAGATGAGTCACTGGAGACGGAAGGCCCTTGGGCATGAGGGCTTCTGCCTCAGGTTGGGCTTTCTCCACCAGTGACTATAGGTCAAGGGGACTGATTCTTGTCTCCCTCTGACACTAACATGTTGGCTGTGGCCAGAAATCCACTGTCCAGCATTTTCCAGCTGCCTGCTTTCCTGTCTGCCCGCTTTCTTGGCATCTCAACACTCTGTCAGAGCTTTGAACTGCAATGCTTTTCGGGGCCTTATGGGCTCTCAGAGAGTCTTAGGGAGAGTTTGAACCTGTCTCATTAAAATCTTTGCTATTGTTATGTCCCCTTTAATATTATCAATCATCAATTACAATAAAGCTCTTCCTGTCTAGACTCCACGATATCTGCCCACTCTGTTCTTAGAGAACGGTGAAACAAAATCCCAATTGGGGGCAGAAGACGGTCCCCACCAACCACCTCACCAATCATATGGATAAAAGGATCCAACACCTGACAGCAATAGGCCAACCCACCAAATGACCACATACTCAAAAGTACGGAGGTAATGTTCGCCAATCCCGTATCAGACCAACAGAGACACCTAACAGGACAATGAGCTAAATACTTGAATATTGGTTTAGGTCATTCAATTGTGAAGTTGCTTGTTCTGTAGCAAAGGCTAACGGATGCATCTTTGTCTTTAGCAAGAGCTGCCCTTGACTGGTTAGACATAGCGTATATTAAACAGCAGACAAAGTAAGTACTTTATCCCAGGGAGCTCCCTGTCCACCTGCTTGTGCCCTCACCCTCACCCACACAACATCTCTTTCCGAGACACTGCTCTCCCCTGCAATCCCGCGGGGAGCATGTTTAATAAACCAATTAGCACAAACACGCACTTGTTCAAACACTGAAGCGTGTTTTGGATGCATTACTGCATCGCACTTCATTTTGCTTTTATAACAAACTGTGAAGCAATAAACACTGTTCTTTTTAACAAATAAGAAAGCTGCAGCTTGGGAAGGAAAGTGTGTCCATGGTCAATAAACTAGCCCGTGGCTTCTCAATTCCACTGCTCCCAAGTGCCCCTCCTGCCCCACCTCAGGTTTCTCTTCATCAGAGGCAGTTACATTTTCAATAAAACAGCTGCACTCTGGAGGAATGGGCATGGCAACTCTCCTGCAGAGAACAGGAGATGTTAGAATTCAACAGAAGATGGAAAGACAACCCCAGTTTCTCAACGCAACATCCTAGGGTAGTGTATGGGCCAAGCCCAACCAGACACATGTTTTTATGAAGTCTCAGTTAGGAGCCAGCAATCCCATGTGGTGGCAGGTTAAGACATCCTCAGCTTCATGAAGGCAGAGCTGAGTGACTGGGACCAAGATCATGTGACCCGCTGCTCTGCTTCCCTTTTCAGCTGCTCTGATAACACTGCAACCATAGCACAGAGAGGAAGGGTTGATTTCATCCCACTCCACTAGAGAGGAAACCGTGGAAGAGAGAAGCGAGCTGGCTTGTTCCCAGGTTCCTGCTATGCAAGCTGTCTTACACAGTGCACACCCAACTGCCTAGGGATAGCGCTGCCTGAAGTGGGCTGGGCCCTCCCACATCAGTCGTCAATCAAGATAATTCCTCACAGACTAGGTCATGGGGTCAATCTGCTGAAGGCTGTTCTTCGGTTGAGGTTCCTTATTCCCAGAGAAGTCTAGGTTGAATCAAATCAACAATAAAAACTAACCAGCCCTACCCATGAAGTCAAAAATATTTACAATTTGGCCTTTTACAAAGAGAGTTCATCAAACTCTACTAGAGAAGCTGATGGCATTTGGGTACAACAGACAAGAAACTAGATTCTTCCCTAAGGAGATGCTCAGAGACTAAAGTGCTTGCCAAAAAAGAGGATCTGATTCCAAAAATCCATGTAAATGCTGGCTGGGACTGGCAACTACGGCAATCCAGCCTTGGAAGCCAGAGACATGTGATTCTCCCGACCAAAGTGGATCATGAAGACAAGACAGTGAATCCTCTTTTGACTGAGAGAGTCCGATCCTCCCAAATAAGGTGGAGAAGAAGGAAAAGTCTTCACATCGCTCAGGCCTACACACATGCACACTCACACCTATGCACACACACACACACATGCACACACATATACACATGCGCCCACATACGTGTAAACATACACACAGACGTGAAAAGAAGAAAAAAGGGAGGTTTAAAAAGGCATGCAGGTTTTATATTAAAACAGCATGGGATTTAACGCCAAATCCACCCTTCACTGAGCTATCGCACCACGTTTTTTAACTGCGCTGGGGAAAGCCAGCTGCCCCCTCCTCTTACATGAGACGGTGGGGTGCTGAAAGGCTGCTGTGCCTGCAGGAAGGAAGTATTTAATGAGGCACGTGGTACACATTCAATAAATGCCTTTGCCCTCGTCTCTCCCAATCAATAGAAGTTTCTGTCTCCTTGAGGCACGGTGAGACGGGCAGCAGCTTGTTTGTGGTGGACGTGGCAATGAGGCTCTAGGGAGACCCCTTCCGTGAAGGACTGGCTGCGTGTGGCCCTGAGGCAATGATGCTCTGGGGAGACCCCTTCCGTAAAAGACTGGCTGTGTGTGGCCCTGAGCGGCTGCCTATTGGTGTGTGCACTGATGTCTCCACAGCCTGTAGCATGCTCCCCCTGGCTCATCATAAAGACACATAGAGGCCTGGCCAGCTCTGCTCCAGGAGAAACCATGAAGGGTGACCCCCGTGGGCTGAGGGAAGCTGTGACTCATATTCTGCTCCAATCACCGCCACCTCCATTGTTGTTGTTTACAACCCAAGGTCTCTCTGTGAGGATCCCTCCTGCCAAAGACTCCTCTCTGAGTGGACCCAACCCATGGTTTCCCCAGGAGGAAACCAATACTGAGGCTGGTCACAGTCACCATCCCCCAGATTCACTGTGTAAACCACAGAACTTCAGGCTATGTGACACTCTATGACAAAAGCAGATTTTCAGTTGGTAATGGCATTGGGAAAAAATAGAAGACTCGATGTTAGACCACCAAGATAATTCATGAGAGGAAAAAGAAAGAAAAATGACACCGCGCAAATACTGAACAGAAGCCTGGTAACCTTGTCTACAAAGAAATCCACTATTTTTATCACTAAAAGTCAAACCTTTCTTGTGGACCCTTTCAATATGCACATTTGCAAAACCCTGGCTTATGTCCCCATGGTCTGAGTCAGTGTAACCCCTGCTTACTAAAGAGGCAGTCCCGAGGAGCAGAGAAACATTTACATTTGTCTAATAGCTCCATCCACAGCCAGAAACAAGCAGAAGGAGCCTGAGCTCAGGTCTGCTCTGATGGCAGAGTCACACTAGAAAGACCAGCCTCGCTCCATATTTGCAGCACGGGACACAGAAAGCATCCTCTCTGGGTCCTTCTGCACCAATGGGGGACACAGGAAGCTTCCTCTCCAGGTCCTCCTACACCAATGGGGGACACAGGAAGCTTCCTCTCCGGGTCCTCCTACACCAATGCGGGACACAGGAAGCTTCCTCTCCAGGTCCTCCTACACCAATGGGGGCGAGGCACACAGGAGGCATCCCCTCCGAGTCCTCCAAAAGCAATGGCAGCCACAAGAAAGCAGCAGCCACAGGAACACTGTGGTTCCATTCTCACATCCTTTGGATTAGGGAGATTTTCAGTGAAGTTGCAGGGAAGGGACATGAGGAAGGCTGGATCTAAGTCATTCATCCATTGAACAAGCAAATTTCAGAGTCCTGACTTTGCAGCTCGTACTTACAGGTGCCGGGTCTGCAGCAGTCAATGGTGTATCCATTGCTTACAGAAACATTCATCTTTGGTCAAGGGTTCCCAACACCATGACAATGAGTGCACATGGTGAAGGAAATTCTTCACTCTGTGGTAGACAGGAAACAGAGGACAAAGAAACAGCCAGGGGTCAGATATAGTCTTCAAAGGCATGTCCTAGCGAGCAGGAGAGATGGTTCAATGGTTTAGAGCATGCACTGTTCCCGCAGAAGACCAGAGATCCCAGCACCCATGTTGAGTGGCTCAAAACTGCCTGACACCCCAGCTCCAGGGGTATCTGATGCCCTCTTATGGCCTCTGTGGGCATTGCACTCACATGCTCACACCCACACATACATGCACAGATGGACTCATAACTGAAAATAAATCCACAAGCAGGCCTTCAGTGACCTATTCCCTCCAAGTCCCAGACCCCATCCAAAGAGGGCCACCAGCTAGGGACAAAGCAACCAGCACGAGTCCCTAAGGGGGCGTGTCCTTTTCAGACTGTCGGCAAGATCTGTGGAGTTCCTACACTTGGAGTTGCTATTCCAATGAGCGGAACAGAAAACAAACAAACAAGCAGATGCCCAGAACAATGTCAGGTGACAAAGAGTCCTCTGAAGGGAAGTAAGGTGAGGCACAAAAAAGAAGTCCCAGTGGGAGCTGTCTCTTCCCAGAGGGCACCGTGTGGCCCTCTCCCTCAAGAGAAGCCATTTGCCTTATAAGTCAAAAAATAAATTCTGACTAATTTTTGTAAGTTGCTGGAAACTTTAGGAAGTTTTTAAGCATCGGGGTGCTACAATCTGATTGAGTTTTGAAAAATCTCTGGCTCCTGAGAAGTGAGTGCATTTTCTGGAGGCCAGAGAAGCTGTGGAGGGAAACAAGGAAGCAACTTCATCAGCGAGGCGGAGCCAGGGAAGCTCACAGGGCTCTGCAGAGAGGAGAGGTTTAGGCCATTTTTAAATACAGACTTTGAGAAAAGGTAGGGGGATCAAGAGTGACTTCTACTTTTGGCTCAAGCCAAAGTGGCTGGTGGCGCCATTAACTAGAACATTCCTCCCTCCCGATGGATCTGATAAGAAAGGCCTTTTTGCTTATTGGATTTCCTGTCTCTATTGTCTAGAGAAGACAGACCTGGATCTATTCCGACGTGGAGAGAGATGATAGCCTCATTATTTTATTTGAGCCGTTGTAGGCTGTAGCCCTGGGAGCACACAACTCATAAATAAAGTCTGCGCAGCCTCTTTATCTCTCTCCCCCCCTTGATTGAAATCCTCAGCTTTGCCTTCTCCTGCAATGATGGATTTGGCTAGAAATCCATCACATTCGTTCAAGACTAATACGGTGTTATCTAGTACAAGCAGCAGATGAGAAATCACTCCTGCAGGATGGAGGCGCAGACTTGGCTCGAAGGAAACATTCGAGACATGAGGAAATCGTTGGAATGCAAGCCTCAGGCAGTCCTGTAGCTGCTTCAGAAAACACCGTAGTTGACCCAAAGAGCCACTTCAACAGGCATGGTGAGGGAGGAGGAGACGCGGCCACACCACAATTACATCTCAAAGGTGAATTTTCTTAGCATCCTCCAAGAACACTGAACTTGAGATGGGCAATTCAGCAGCTTTAGGAGAATCATCCAGGCAGTGAATAACCGATAATACGTTTCTGGTTCCCACGTACTGTGAAGGATGAGGGAGGGGAGCACCGAGTGGGGAGCACCTTAGCCCTGGCCACTCCCACCACCAAAAACCCGTGACTGGGTTGGCGGGGAGCAGCATGGGCAATGGAGTGGCAAATATTGAAAAATGTGCAACGCATAAATCCAGGGAGCCACAGGTGTGTGTGATGAGACGAAGCTGGTCCCTGGAATCCGGCTGAAACAGGAAGGGTGATGAGACAGAAAGCAAGCAGGTCCAGGAGACAGGGTGGCATACAAGGAACCCTGAGGAATGGGGCGTGGATGACAGGGATGGTGCCTGGGAGAGCACGGTGGGATCAGAGGCAGTCGGGGCCAAAGGAAGCAGCCAGGACCTCAAGTGAGCCTCCCTCGTGTCTGTTACGGAGGGAATAGGAAGCCACTAAGTGGTGGAAAGCTGAGGAATCCAGGGTTGGGTTTTAAAAGGCCACTGACATTAGGATGGGGGAGATGACACTGGGTGAGTGGGTGACTTGATGCGCTGGGGCAGGGGCATGGCTGGATGCTCACAGAGCAGGCTGGAGACTGGGGAACGGATGGAATATGGAGCTACGCTCAGGACCGAGAAGAGGGAGTTGTACTGGGCAAGGAGACATAGCGGGGCAGAGAGAATTTCAGGGATGCCAGTAAAGGCAGAGGCCAGCGTGAGTTCCAGTTCTCATTCTACATGACAATAACATAGTCGGTGTGCAGTGAGTTGACTCGGAGGGTAAAGGCTCTGCCAAGCCTGAGGACCTGGATTCAATTCCTTCTATCCCATGGTTGGAGAGAACCAACTCCCACAAGTTGCCCCTGACCTCCATGCTTGTGTATGGCACACATACACAAGTACACACATCCTAAATCAATCAGCCAATAATACATACATACATACATACATACATACACACATACATACATATATACATACATACATATATACATATATACATACATATATACATATACATATATATACATGTGTACATACATATATACATATATACATACATACATACATAGACACATGGAGTCTAGAAGGAAATGTAGAGTAAGAAATCCAGGAAGTCCTTGGATGTCTGACAGAGAGGGAGACAGGAGGAAACATTGTAACATTAAGGAAAGAAACTGAGACCTTCCTCTGATGAGATGGAGGACAGAGCAGTGTCCCAGGCTTAGCTTAGAGAATCCAGATACAACGACTGTCCAGTCTGAGTTTTCCGAGAGCTGGCATTGTTCCAGCAAGGAACCCCAAGAAAGCTCACGCAGCCAAGTAAGAGGCCAGAGGGAAGTAAGAGGCTAGGGTGCCCCTTCGCTTCTTTTTTAATAATAGGTCTCTCTTAAGAAATAAGTCAGAGGGCAGGCAAGAAGGCTCAGTTGGTAAAGGGGCTTGCCACCAAGTCTGACATCTCAAGTTCTATTCTGGGACAGACAAGATGAGAGGAAAGAACTGAATCCAACTCCCATAGATTATCCTCTGAATATCACAGGTGCACAGTGGCTCATGCACACAGACTTCACAGACACAGACACACATACACACACACACAGACACGCACACACACACACACATATACATGCACACACACTGAATTTAATTCCCATGGATTTTCCTCTGAACACCATAGGTGCACAGTGGCTCATGCACACAGACTGCACAAACACGCACACACAGACACACATACACAGACACACACAGACACGCATACACACACACACACATATACATGCACACACACTGAATTCAATTCCCATGGATTTTCCTCTGAACACCATAGGTGCACAGTGGCTCATGCACACAGACTGCACACAGACATGTACACACACACACACACACACACACACACACACACACACCAAATGAAAATGGAATCTTTAAGAAACAGCTAACATATGAATAAGTCAAAGTTAACAAGAATTATCTTAATCTCTTCCAAATTCAAGTGGCCCTGCCAATTCCCACACCTCAGACAGTGACACTCTGGGGCTAAGCTCCTAACACAGGAACCCTTGGTTCATAAATGCTTCAGGAAAGTGAGCTGTCTGGTTTGTGTCTGTGGGTCACAGGCAGAGAATCAAGCACCCAGCTGTATTGGCAACATGGGTGATGGGAGAACACAAACCACTCTCTCATTCTGTCTTTGCCCTTTGACCCCTGATCCCACAGCGTTCCCTCGTCTCCAGTCTAGTCTATTCCTCACAACACATATGTCGGAGCCTATGAAATACCCATGGCTGCCGGGTGGTGGTGCACGCCTTTAATCCCAGCACTTGGGAGGCAGAGGCAGGCGGATCTCTGTGAGTTCGAGGCCAGCCTGGTCTACAAGAGCTAGTTCCGGGACAGGCACCAAAGCTACAGAGAAACCCTGTCTCGGAAAAAAAAAAAAAAAAGAAAAGAAAAGAAAAGAAATATCCATGGCCATGATGTGAGTTCAATGAGTTATATCAACTGTTTTATTCTTATTAGTAATAGTAAATTGTCTATTTACATTGTCATGAAGATACCTATGCTGTGTGCATAAATGCATACATATTTGCACATTCATATACACATACATACATACATTACACACATATACACGCATACACAGACATACATACAAGCGCACATAGGCATACACACACAGCTTGGGGCATAAAGATTATAAAACCAGCAAGAGATTGTGAAGACATGAAGTACGGCTGGTATGGTTTGGGTTTGAAGTGTCCCTCAAAGACTCACGTGTTGAATACTTGGTCCCTACCTGGTGACCCCACCATTGAGAGACAACTAGATAGACCATCAGCCTTCTGCCATGTTCATCTGCTGAGAGGTTAAGATTTTGATGCTGCAGAGAAATGAAGGACACTCTCATAAAGGGGCCTCATTGGAGGAATGCAGTCACTGTAGGCGCATCGCTGGCAGCCCTACCCCTTGCCCTGCCCCGCTCTCTCTCCTGTCGACTGTGAGGCTGTTTTTCTCTACTCTATGTTCTGGCCTCTACTGCTCAGCCTCAGGCCCCAGGCCCACAGCACTGGAGCCAGCTGGCCCTGGACCAAACCTCCAGAACCATGAGCCAAAATAAACCCCTGTGCCTTCTCTACGTGTGTGTTACAACGATGAGAAATGACTGACAAGTGGGGGGATGGCCCTGCCCCAGGCAGAGAAAGCAACACTGAAGTGGGAAGAGAAAAGGAAACCCAGGGGAAAGAGCAGGATTGGGGCAGCAGAGTGGTCCATCAGTCACCCTCGCGCCAACCCCTGCTTTCGCAGCTGCCCTAATCCAGTCAACTGGGGACATGCAAGAAACCATTGCGGAAGCCTAAAGCCTGTCCCCGGATGACAGCTCTAGGATGGAAACATGTCCATCCTAGACATTGGTCACCCTTAGTGTCCTGTCACTGAGGCCACCAAGGCAGGAAGTACATATCTGAGTTCTCTGCCAGAGCTACAAGAGTAAGACACGAAGGGCGGCCAACCCGAGCGCTCTCTATTCCCTGTGACAGCCAGGGCAGACGGCAGGGCCTCAGCACAGAGGGTCATCTCTTATTGATGTATACAAGTATTATTAAAATCATGTTTAATTAGATTTTTTGATTGAAAATCAAATCTGTCATTGAAACTTGAATTCTGGATTGAGTAGATAAAAACATCATAAAATAAATATCAGGGGCCAGGGATATGTTTGCCTGTCATTTCTGGAGGTGGCAAAAGGGGTCAGAAGTTCAAGGTCCGCCCCCCCCCCCCCAGCTACAGAAGGGAGTTCCAGACCAGCCAGGGCTCTAGAAGGAGCTGGAGAGAAGGAGGGAGACGGCGCTCAGTTAGAACTCAAAGAAGGGGAGACTCATTCCCAGGATGCCCAGTTTCACACGCCACAGACATGTTTTATGTGATCATATCACAGGGGTATGAAACAATGTCTGCGCAACTAGAGTCTGCTGAAGGGAGGAACCACTGGAAAACTAAGGTTTATCCACATTTGTTCTTGCATTCCCAGCTGGTGCTGGCTCTTTACCAAACACCGGTGAATCCCTTTTTATAGCATATCTGAAATGAGGCAAGAGAAGATCTAACCATCTTAAAATTAAAATCTGTGAGATTCATGTCAGCCTTGTGCATCTGGCGAGTGAGATTATGGCATTTGCGGTGCTCCGGCAGACAGAGCGACTTGAGATCTGTGGGAGATGACAAGACAATAAGAAAGATCTTTGTCAGTGGGGTCTTTGTCCTGAAGTTGCTATCACAGCCTCCAAGAGGACAGACTGAGGTCTTCACCCACAATAGCAATCTTAAGGGTACCTAGTTCTGAGGGAGTCTGCTCTGAACAAAGACAGAACACTAGGGCCACTCCTCATTACAGATGGGTTGTCAGGGCCCATTCTGTTCTGCCCTAGCTAGAGTCACCATTAGGACCATCCTACCAAGAAAACTCTCTCTTCAGCATCACAGGCCAAGTGAGCATTGCTTAAGAGGAATAGGACTCCAGGAAACAAACACCCCCACATTACCAAGCCATCCAGAATTCTGCTTTAGAGTAGATCTAGAATGTTCCCCAAAAGGCCCCATGTGTTGAGGCTTGGGCCTCAGCTTGGTACTACTTCATGTAGTAGAGCCTAGTGAGGGGTCATAGATCACTAAAGAGTCCCCTGAAGGGGATTCTGGGACTCTGGTCTCCCACTCTCTTTTGCTTCCCAGTAACCAGAAGGGGAGCAACTCAACTCCACAGCGCGCTCGCGCCATGCTGGACAGCCTCGCCACAGGCCCAAAGCAACAGGGCAGACATCAACTGTAATCAAAGGAAACTTTTCCTCTTCCTTTGTTAATTATCTCAAGTGCTTTGTTACAAATAACAGAAAGCAGCCTAGTGTGCCCTGCCTAAAACACCTACGTGGGAACAAACGGGTTTCAGAAGCAAGCTGCCTGTCCCGTAGTTCCCAGATCCTGCGCACCTGTTTATAGCCTGTTCTTCATTGCTGTGTCGGAGGTGTTCTGCTTCTGGAGACCACCAGAAAAGGCTCCTCAGATGGACTTAACACTGGACAAGAAGTTGTGAGAAATGATGGTTCACATCTGTGCCAACGGAGTGAGCAGTAGAGGCCACGAGTACCGTCCAGAGAGGATGACTAGGGCTCAGACCTGTGCTTTTGACCATTTGTTCTTTGTCGACCAAATATCTGGTCAACAATGGGATGTTTGCCTGTTCCAGATTGTTTCTCAGTGACCACGAAATCTGAACCTATACTTCATGGACAAATCACGTGCAGGGTGTCTGTGAGAAGTCATTTAGCTGACAGTATCTGAAAGCGAGCTTCCTCCCAGCATGACCCATGGCAAAGTGTGCCTCTGGGTACAAACAAGATGTCTTATTTTTATTTAGTAACTAACTCTAGTTAACTGAATTGCTTCTTAAAAAGAAATGCTTCTAAAACTAATGTTTATTTGTCCTTCCAGATCTGCTCTAATTGGCTTTGTGAAATCAATGGCCCTCTTGATAATTGATAAAAGAGTGTCTCTTTTCCCTGTGCTGGCAATATCTTGGCTTGAATAACTGGACAGATAACTCCTTCACAAATATGAAGAACAGGTTTTCGGAAACAAGCTTATTTTATTAAGCCGTGTTATTTAATTTTATTTGACATTTGAAAGTCATTTTTGCTAGTAAGCCCTGTGCATTAATACCTTGAGTTCACATAGAGTTTAACAATATGAATTCCCTATCAGAGAACACACAATGGATGCTTGGCAGTGGCCAGGCTCATGAAGAATTAGCAGTCGTCGAGTTCCAGAGGCAAACAAATTAGAGTCGTTCCTCTCTTGCCAGCGGCCACGCATCCGATTTACACCTTCAGATTCTGCCTCTTTCACTGGGTTCAGGAATGGGAGGACTGGATACGTCACACGTCTGTGCCCAAGGTCATCCAATACAATCATCTGCACGCACACAGGCTCAACACTTCACACCCAAAGACACTTCACACCCAAAGACACTTCACACCACTGAGGGAACTTCACGCAGTCTGATCGTAGGAGCCTCTTCCCATAGATGATAAACAGAAAGCTCGCCATTAGATTTCACAGGGACTGAGCAGCCGGGAGCTGTCTAATGAGTGATAAACGGCAGGTGGGGAAGGTACTTTTCCTTAGGAGTGTTTTAGTTTATTGACTGTGGACATGGAGATGTGAGATACTAAGTTCTGCTTTCCACTGTTCTTTGCCCTACAAACAGGCTGACACACTGCCCAAGGTTCTGGAGTCTTCTTACTGAGGCTATCGTATCCACAAAGGATGAAGTCACAGACTGGCCTATGGAAGGTACATGAATTACAACACAACAGTCCTCTGACTTATCTCCAGAACTCCTGATTCTGTTGAGCCAAAGCCTTCCCCCTCACTGCTTACCCCTAGCTAATCCTGTTTTAGTCATCTGCTTCGCGTTATCCAAACTGTTACAAAGGCCTGCCATGCTCACTACGACCAAGACCAGTTGGCACTCCCTAATAGGAAGACCGAGGTTCAGAAAAGCCACAGAGCTGACGGAGGCCACAGAAAGGCTCCTGGGGCAGCGCAGGGCTTACATGGCTTTATCAATTGCTCGGTATTCTACTGTCCCATCCAATGCCCCAAACTGAGAACAGATATTGTAAGGGTTGAATCTGTAATTTCTAATTTTTTTTATTATCAAGCTTCCAAAGAACGAAAACCAATACACATCTTTGTTTTCATAAGAAATAAACATCTTTATGATGTGGAGTTGGGAGGTTAGGCTTGAAATGCAACAGCAGATATAGTTAAGAACACTGTAATAAATTCTTCATGGTGAACGAATTTCCAAAGAAATACATGTTAAAGGTATATTTTACCTCAACTTTAGATATATATATCCCAAATATTTATTTCTTAGTACTTCAGCCATTTCCCCTTGATATTTTGCTTTTTACACATGAGCACACAACTGGCCAGTTTTAAGGGAACTCATGCCTATGTCTAGTTCACCACAGAACTATCCAGTCTTTCCTCTAATCAGATGGAGCGTGTGAGAGTGAGCACACAGACTGTGTGTGTGTGTGTGTGTGTGTGTATGCATGCGTGCTCATGAACAAAGGCATATGTATGCCACAGTGCTTGTGTGGAGGTCAGAGGAGAACCTGGAGTGACAGCCCTCACTCTCCACTTACTTTGAGACAGAATCCCTTGTCTGTTGCTGTACATGTGAGCTGGCTAGCCTGGGAGCCTCCTGGGACTCTCTCATCTCCTCCTCCCATCTCCTATAGGAGCCAGGGATTCCAGAACTGTTACCATGACCATCTTTATCTGAGTTCTGGACTTAAACTTGGTCCTCACACTTGCACAGGGGAAAACAAGAACCCCATCATCCAACACAAGAGACAACCTGAGACCTATGGTCACAGCTTTGTGGGAAAAGATAGTTAGAACAACAACCCAAACCAACATGCTTGACATCTAATCTCAGAAAGGTAACACTTACTGCTTCCAGGAACACACAGTGAGTAACCAAGGCCACAGAGAAGGAATCATCTATGCCTTATCTTACAAAAAGCATTAAAAAATCAGAAAGTAATTAGACTTGGTCAAATGAGACATAAAGGGGGAGTGATTAGAGAAACAAAAGCTCAAATCTAAGACAACAGTGTGATCAAGGGACGTTCGAACAATGGAGTAAGAAGTGCACAGCACATTTTTTTTCGGTCACCAAAGGTCTCATACTGAAACCCATCCTGAAATTACTGCAGAGACCATGAACTTGGCTCCTTGCCCCCTTTTAGGGGCCATTGTACCTGCATCACCAGCAGGTACGGGAACACCCGTGGCCTCTGCCTCAGTGCGGTCACACGAGCAATACAGAAACCACTTTTGGCTAGGCTGCAAATGAGCATAATGGAAAGCAAATATTATTAAAAAGACCATCATTTTTAGTGATTAAAATAATCCAGGGCAGGAAAAATTTCTCCCATAAGTTTCTAGGTTCTCATTTATCATCGTTTTGCCGCAAGAAGCCAGAGTAATTTTATTTTTCCTGACTTCTATTAAAAAGATCAATACATATGATTCCAAAGAGTCTCTGCTTATGAAAAGATGGAACGAGCCCGTAATCACATATGAAAGTATTGGCTGTCGTTAGCCGGAAGATTGATCTGAAAAGACAGCCAACCCAGCGTGAAAGGACTTAAAAATTTCCATCAGGTGCCCAGCAACTTCACCCTCCATAATCAGATCGAGATAACGGATTACCATATCAGAGGGAAGGGTGGCATTGGGTGCTCAGTAGATGCCCACGTTAGCAAAGCAATACCGTCTTTCTCAATGCGGGCTTTCATTTGGGGCAGAATGATTCACGCGGCCCAACAGCCCAAAGCCATTGTTCAATGTGCACTGAGCCGCAGCTGTGGGGTAAGAATCTGATACCCACGGTATTGTGGGCCTTAATGAGTTCACATGGCCAATCTACTCTCAGACACAGCTAAATAACACTGAAGCAAATGGGCCGGGCTTTTCCCATGAACAGGGTGTCTTTCGGGTTAGCATGACCCTTGGTGCGGATCATGTAAAACTCCTGAGAACCGAAGGATTTGTTTCTCTGTCTAATTTACCTTTCCAGAAACTCACAGCGTAGTCAAAATACTCGCTATATACCAAAATGGAATTGTTAGGGGTCCTTGAAGGCCATGAAACTTGGAAATTCAGGCTTGTGGTCTGAAAACATTCTACACCAAGGGCGTGTTTTCAGCATCCATGTTCTGCATGAGTGTGAGGCTGGCACACCAAAGGACCACATACCCACACACAGCAGTTAATAAGCAACATGCATAAGGGACCAAGTGCTCTTGGCCAAACTTTGGCCTGGCTGTCCTAGGACAACTGAGCAGCTTCTCCCCTGCGCAGCATTTGGCTTATCTGTTAGCAAGTGCGTGGGCTTTCGACAATTGTCATAACAGTTCACTGTTATTAGCCAAGGGTTATTCTGTAATGAACTAAAAGCTGGGGCCCAAGAAAGACCAACAGTAAGGACTGTAAGTGGGCATCACGTCTACCTCTGCGGCCACGGCTTACCGTGGACTCCAATCGTGCTGGAGATGTAGGGTGTGCGGGATTCTGTCACTCTTCTGGGAATGCTGACGTGCTTTCTCTCTCCGTCTTTCACACGAAACCCCGGTGTCATGGCTCCTACCGGGCAGGGTCGTGCACTCAAAGCAGAACTGTGTTCTTACCTGTCTCAGACAAAGCACAGTCTTTGATTTTATGGAAAACCAGGGACGTTCACGCTTTCGGAATGTCCTGTAATAGCACTATCAGGTAAATTCCTCTAAAGATGGGGACGAAGGCCCAGCAGATATTTTTAGCTATTCAAACTTAGTGAATTCTTTCCCATTTTCAGCTGAGAGGATTATTTTTTTTCTTGCAACTAAAAACAAAATCTCCATTTTACTAATGAAGTCAATATTTTTAGAAGAGGGAGAATTATAATATTTTCCATGTGTTCTTTTGTGCAAGATTCTGTGTAAATACATGTGTTCATGCTGGTGATGAGGGCTTGTCTTCATATCTTTTTTAAAACCAATTCTCCTTTTTACAAAGATCAAAAGGAAGTGATACTGGAACACTGTGACTTTCAAAGTGCTATATGATGACTAAGAAGACTGGTGTGATTTACAGACGCTGTGTTTCCTGGTTCTAAAGAAGGTTCTAGAAGACTGTTTGAGCCATAAAATATTGCAATAAACAAACAGTCCAAGGTGTTGCTAAGAATGCTTGGTGACAGGAGACTCTGCCACCAGGAATCCATCCGTCCTCTGTCCTGTCTGACCTTGCTCATGCCTCCATGAAAGGTCTACGCTATAAATGGTCATTCCTGATTTGGGCAGCCCATGCCTCTCGAGGAGAATGTCCCAAGACATGAGCACTAGACTCAGACCCGCACTGAGCTGAAGTCAAAGCGTACAAAATGTGTCTCATTTGTATCTCATCTTGTGCCCTGTGTATAGTCTAACAAGGAATGGCTGGGCATAATCATGACCTCAATGGGGCCCCTAGGGGCTGGAGAGAAGTGATGGTTGACTCGTTCCACAGAGTCACGAACGGCACGACTTAAACTTCTTCAGAAAAAGCTTCACCATTGCACGCTCCAAATCACCTGGCAACCACTTCGTGTCCCATTGCATCTGCTTGCTCCCTCTGAATCCTGATTGACAGCATTCATTTCGTGAAGTTAAATGAATTACAGAATCCCAAGATGCTACAACTGCTGACATGAAATTCTACATTTTAATTAGATATGAATACGGTGAGAGCTTGGCCTTTTGCCATCTGGACACGGAGAACTCTCAGAAGACATTTCAACGGCTTCAGTGCCCTGGCAACTCACCTTTCACCCGAGGCCCAGCACAGGCAAAGTCACAAGTTGGGTAACAGTCACGAGCGCCAGAAAGAGAAGTGTCGACGGGAAGTGTCAGGCCTAGCAGGGCATGGCATCCCTGGCCTGCAAACCCACACTTGGGAGCCTACAGTAGGAAAAGCTTGAGTCACAGGGTAGCCTGGGCTACATGGTGAGTTCCAGGGTAGGCTCGCTACATATTGAGTTTCAGCAAAGAAAGGGGGGAGGGAGGGAAGGAGGGAGGGAGGGAAGGAAGGAAGGAAGGAAGGAAGGAAGGAAGGAAGGAAGGAAGGAAGGAAGGAAGAAAAAAAGAGGGAGGGGAAAGAGAGAGAGAGAGGGGAGGGAGGGAAGGAAGGAAGGAAGAGAGAGAGAGAAAGAGAGAGGGAGGGAGGGAGAGAGAGAGGGAAGGGAAAAAGAGAGGGAGGAAGGAAGGGAGGGAGGGAGGAACTTGGAGCATCCTGAGAAGAACACTGAGAGGTATTTAAGTCTCAGGGCTCCATACTGGGGGATGGTTAATGTCGCTGTCAAAGACCACCTCACATGGACACATGTTCTCACGCCCTGCCTTTCTGCCATGGGATGATGGAGCGAGAAGGCCTTCACAGATGTGTCCTTGATTTGGGGACTTTTGAAATTCTGGAACCCTGGGCTAAAAGTAATTCTCGATTGTTGTTTTTAATAACCTGTTCACTTTGAGTTATTCTCTTACAGCAGTACAAAAAGGAAAAGACAGAGGCCACACTTTGAAATGCTGGAGCTTTTAGTTTCCCTTTCCTTTCTATACCCACAGCTTCCTTTGCTTCTTCACACCCACACTACACAGAGGTGGTGCCTACCACGATGCCTGCATTTTTACACTAATTTCTGCTACCTGTGGCTCCCACTTACACGACAGCTCCCCATGAGATGCTCACTAAGACCTTGTCTCCAGAACTTTCTTTCCTATCTTTCCTAGGTAAAACATCCCGTGCTTCTTTCCATTGTTGAGAGGCCTGCTGCTAACTACCTCTTTATTTTGTTGGACTCTGCCTACTTTGGGAGAAATGTGACAGTGAAGAACCATGCCATGCTGTGTCTGACCACAGTCTGGGGCAAAGAGAGACGCGACTCTTCAGCTCCAGATATCAGTGCTGAGATCCTGTATTCTTGAGAGAATCTCACGGAGGAGGAGAGCTCACATCTGCTCGGACATTAGCCTTAGATACAATATCACAGGGGTGCCTGACTAGTTCATACTAAGTTGGACCCTTCAGAGTGGCCGCACTTCAAATAAAATAGATAGATCCACAACCACTCCCTCTGGAAATGAGAACTGTGTTCACAAGAGCATGTGCCATGTTGATTGTTTTGTCTCCTGGATCTGAGAAGGCAAGATCTTGTGGTAGTGAAGTCACTCTGATGTAAGTAGCAGCACTGGGTGACAGCCATCGCCCTTCTTTCTTCAGAGAGACTTGAGACAGTGAGAGAATGTGCCAGTGGCCCTGTGCGACCAGGCCTTCTTCTGATGGTCGGTTTTGAATGCCATTTGTTAATCTAGAACCACCTTGAGAGCGAGTCTCGATCGAGGAATTATCCAGATCAGGTTGGCCTATTGGCATGTCTATCCGGGATTGTCTTGATTATGAACTGATCCAGCCCACTGTGGGTAACACCATTCCCGAGGCTGGGCCCTGACCTGTGGAAGAGTGAAGGAAGCAGGCAGTGTGAGTGGATTCGCGTCTCTCTGCTTGGCTGTAAATGTGAATGACCAGCTGTCTGAATTCCTTCTTTAACTTCCTCAAAAGATGAACTATAACCTGGAACCGTGAACTGTGAGTCACAATAAACTCCTCCTCCTCTGTGTTGATATTTTGGGGTCAGGTATTTGTCACAGCAACAGAAATACAATCATTTCAGGCCCTCAGTGTGTGGCTCATCTGTGATACAAGCTAACCCGACACTTCCGTGGCCGCCAGATATAAAGAGGGGCCTATTGAGCTCTCTTTGAGTTGGGCTCCAGGATGGGGCTGAACCACACGCTCTTGCTTCCTATGCTCCTCTCTGGAGATGGTCACAGAGACACTGAACAAGTCACAGTGCAGATGTAGACCGCTTTGTCTACCACCACAGACCACGGCTGTGGTCTTTCCACAGCTGCCACATAGGGAGTCCACCTCGTCCCCCAGTGCTGGGCGCCACTGCTCCTTGGAAGGGGATCCTGTCCCCTGTCTTCACACTGAGGGTGGCTGTAGATGCTCTTCCGTACTCCCTGAAGGTACTTTTCCCCCACTCGTGCTTCCTTTCTCAGTCCTCACAGCTACCGTGCCAAGCAGGGGTTGTCGTCCTGCACAGGGCCAGAGGTCACCTGGGGTGCTGCGGAGCAGACCCACGGCCTCATTCTCAGAAGTGATTACACTGAGACAGGCCCAGGCTGCAGAAAAACCTCTCCGCAGGGCTCTAAAGCAGGCAGTAAATGAACTGACTCCCAAATCCCGTGACTCAGAGACAAGTGAGCTGTTTTCCTTATCCAGACCAATTAAGAACATAATTTGATGGAGATGCCACATTAGCTCCAGAATGCCTCAAAAATATGCAAAAATATTTACATAATAGGATGCTTTTTCCTGCCTCCAGGCCACTAATATACAAAGTTTTCTCAAAATAGAATCCACAGTCTTCAAATTCTTTCTGAGGAGTTGTTTTACAATGAAATCTAAGTCTATCTGCCAAGTTTTCAAAATAAGATTATTCATTGATCATCCGGTTTGTTTGGGGTTTTTTTTTTTTTTTTGAAACTACTTGTTGGTAAATCCCTCTCTAAGGGACCGTGAATAATCACGCAAGGGTAAGAAATACACTGAACCAGATGCCAAGCTGCTGCCAGCAATTTACAACAAAAACAAAATCAGCTTCGAAACCCAAGCTCAGCACAAATGAAAACAGCAGCTTTTGTTCTTGGCCCCGGACTCAGCTCTTGGGTTTTGTCTCGGCACTTTCAGATAACAACTGGGCAAGATCAGCATCTCTAGAGGCTGGCTAATTTCACCCTTTCCCGGAGCAGCCTTTCCAAGGCAGTTTTGTCAACAGTCACAAGTGAAAAGAGGGAGGGTTTCCAAAGTCTTAAATTCTATTGGCCATGACAAGGGGAGGCCCACAAAGCATTCTTGAGAAAGATACCCAAGCTTAACCTACCCCCGAAGGGTGTGAACCTGGAGGAACAGAGACAGGAACATACGCTTGAAATGTCATCGCGGAGCAGTTAGGATTTATTGATGTGCACACATCTGTGTGTTTGTAACATGTCGGCATGTGCACGTGTGGGCACAGAAGAGGGCATCAGATCCCTCGAGACAGGAGCTACAGGCAGTTGTGAGACCCCCCACTGGAATCCTTGCTCTCTGGTCCTCACACCTGAGCAGCAGCAGCTCTTCTGCTTACACAGCCTGGGCCAATCCCAGCACACTTAATTCACTCAGAACTCTCGAGTTTGCAGCCACGTGTCTGCTACAGTACCCCGGATGACCTTTGAGCCATCACTCCATTCCGGATTATTTTGTATTAATTCAAAAAGGAAAAAATATGTAAAACACTCACGAAAATGAATGCTAAAACAACTCAACCGTGAGGCCATCGTGGAAAGAAGGAAGTGACCGTAAGTAAACAGCAACTGAACTGTCCTTCCCCTCAGGGGATCATCGTGTGAATGCTTTGCACGGGACACAGGGACCTACATTTCGGGAAACAAGCAGAATAAAATACAACCATGTATCAAGGCACTCACCACCCCAGCACTTTCCAGCTCAGGACACAGCGGACACAGCATAGGTGTCCAAGGAAACAGCAATTACAGAAGACCAGAAGACCGTGTCACTCTCCCCGGGACAGTGGTGACAATACTCCACAGAGGGGGGAGTATCTTTCAGAAATGTAGATATCGAGTCTAAGGCAGTCGGAGTCCCGGCAGCCCTAGCATGGGACAGTTGTTTGTCTAACAAGACCATCTGTGCCTCTGTCCCTTCTCACCCAATACCCTTTTGCTATGAGTCCTTCAGTTCCTGCTTCCCTTGCCCCTACATATTTACACAGCTCCAAAGCACATGCTGAGCCTAACATCTGCCTGGGTGTCCATCATGGCCACCATCTCTGAACAAGCACACAGGATGGGCAAACCCTGCACAAACTGGAGCCACTAATAAGTCCCCTCCGCCCTCGGCAACCCACATCATTCTTTCCTATTTAACTTTCTCATCAACCGGCACAGTTGCCCAAAACAGGAATTACCCAGGCTGAAGACTCAGCCTATAAACCCCCGGGCCAAAGAGAAGATACTCATTCTAAAGATGAAAGGACACCACCCTGTGTCCCTCCATTCAGACCCCAGGCTGGCTCAGACCATCCTGTCTCCCTCAGCGTGCTGGGTAGCAGGCTGTCTATCCATCTGCTCTCCATGCAAGTTTGTCCTCTTCTCATCCCTCGGTCTCTCCACCCTACAAAAGTTTGTCACATAAGGTACCAACTGGCGTGGGTAGTCTTAATGAACAGATGCCATTCACAGAATTTCACCATAACTCCCATTCAAGAATGGTTTAAAAGGCTGAGGAGGGCTGAGCAGATGCTCAGCGGGGAAGAGCACTGGCTGGACAAACATGAGGACCTGAATTTGCAGATTTTGCATATACCCATAAACTAGGTGTGGTCATGTATGTGCCAGTAACTCCAGAGCTGTAGAGAGTGGAGGCAGGAACATTCCTGGAGCTTGCTGACCACCAGCCTAGTTCCAGCTCCAGCGAATAGAGCCGGTCACAAGTGACAGAGCAAAATGGGGCAGCTGACACCTTCCTCTTACCTTTACAGGCATGCAGAGGGCCATGTGTTACCTCCCCTACCAGCCCACCACTGACACACCCACACATACATCATACATACACCCCTACCTACAGATAGATAGACAGATAGATAGATGATAGATAGATAGATAGATAGATAGATAGATGATAGATAGATAGATAGATAGATAGATAGATAGATAGATACAGACATACATAATAGATAGGTAGATACATGATAGATAGATCATAGATAGATAGATAGATAGATAGATAGATAGATAGATAGATAGATGTGAACCACAAACCACAGGTAATCTAGGACTATCCCATAGAGAGTTAGTAACCAAAGCCAAACAACTAACAAAAAGAATCAATCCTCTCGTGCTATGTACCTATCAAAAAAGCAACTGGCTCCATTAGGAAAAATGTAGTCAAGCCGTCTGTCTGTTTTCTCCACTGTATTAAGTGAATGCTTTGGTAGTGTTGTTTTCTCTTGTCATTGCCTGAATTATTGCAAGACCTGGTAGCTGGAGGAAGCAGTCAACAGAGCAGTTATTTAGGTACCACAAAGGTCCAACCTATACAGCCCTGCAGACCCCACTGAGGTGCAGCAACCAGTGCTCAGTGCAAGTTGGGAAATCTGCATCCTAACCCTGCTTCTCAGCCCAAGTCACCTGAGGCTCTTCCTAAAAATGCAAATCCTCGCACCTCGCCTAAAATACCCTAAGCCACAACCTTTAGAGGAAAGGCCTGGAACCTGCTTTTTAAGAAGGTCCATCTTAGGGCCTATTATTCAAATCAAAGTTGGAAAGCCACTGGTCTCTATGGTGCAATCTCAGAGCAGAGAAGGAAAAGAATGAGGAGGGAACAGGAGGAGGAGGAGGGGTGAAGGAAGATGGGTGACCAGGAGGAGAGCAGGAGGAGGAGGGTGAAGGAGGATGGGTGACCAGGAGGAGAGCAGGAGGAGGAGGAGGGTGAAGGAGGATGGGTGACCAGGAGGAGAGCAGGAGGAGGAGGGTGAAGGAGGATGGGTGACCAGGAGAAGGAGGAGGGGTGAAGGAGGATGGGTGACCAGGAGGGGAATGGGCATAGACCATGAGGACAGTTACAACAAGGAACCCCAATGCAGCAGTGGCATAAGCTAGAGTTTCTTTTCGACGTGCCCTGAGTGTCTATAGCCCTGGGCTGATAGAGAGATGTCACAGCACTGGGGACCCATGATTCTTCCACCCCTGCTCTGACCCCAGTAGGGCGTTTTTCTCATCTCTGTGGCCCAAGACAGCTCATCACATCCTCCCCATTCTAACCAGAGGAGAGGGAAAGGAGGAAGAAAGGCAAGAAGCCCCCCTACCCACCCCAACCAAGGGTAAATACCAGAGGTGCTCTCCCGTTAAGCCTGTTCATGGCCACAACTTATTCAGTGAAGGTCAAGACAAAACTCAGCTAAAAGTGAGGGTTCTGTAGCAATGGAGGAGATGAGGAATGAACATGGAGTCATCCCGTAGTCTGATACCCAGGAGAAGAGAGAAGGACTAGAAGAGGATGTGGAAGAGGAAGAATAGAAAATCAAAGCAACTCTTGCCAACTTTGCAGAACTTCCACTCCGAATTTATGACCTGGCATGTCCGCTTTTCTAAGTGTCATTAGTCAACAGTGCCCTTGCGTCTGTCACTCATATCCCTTAGCCTTGGCTGTGGACTTTGATTTTGATTGGAAAATAATCTGCTGCCAATTTTTTCAAATATTGCCAACATATGGGCAACAGGCTCAGGCTGATTCTCTGAGCTCTTTGCTTCCCGTTAGAAGAAGGCTCGAGGATGAATGGTCAACAGCAGAGGTCTCTCCCAGAGAGGATGGTGCCAGCCGGGGACAGATGGGACAGCGTGCTGGCTCTGTGCTCTGTGAGCGAATCCACACGGTAATGACTGGGCATGCGGAAACCGTGCCTTGCTGAGAGCCCAGCTGTTGGAGAAAGCCGAAGGCACAGGGATTTGGGGTGATTCCTACACTCCAGCCACCTTCCTGACTGACTTCCAGTGCAGGGGGCGGGGCTTAGAATAAGCTCCTCCCACTTTCACGAGCCTAGGGTAGACCATGTGACATCCACTCCACAGCTGAGGCCCCAGGTCAGACAAGGGGCGTCATGTGATTTACAGAGGAACGGAGGGGTACGATACGGTCCTCATAGTGCGCAGCACAGCGAGAGGCCATTTCTAAGCATACAAGTATGCAGCGCTTCAGGGGTGATGTCATAAAAAGAGGCATCAGACCCGGTAGATCGCTGTCTCCGGTGAACTGTAATATCTAAAAATAGCCTCAGCTGCTCTCAGTTTCTCCGAGCCAGAGGGAAACCTGAGAAAGGGCACTCGCGTTCTTGGGAGTCAATATGTAACCTAACTTCTCCAAAACCGAACTTAAATATAATCTGTTCAAGTTACAGCCCCCAAGGGCACGTCAAGGAGGTTCGGACTCTCTCGAGCAGAGTCGAAGCTGATGTGGGGGTTAGTCCAAGGCTCAGACTTAAACACATGGCAACGCTCGGCACTCTCGACGACCCCGGTAGCCACACTGGCTCCCAAGAGCCTCTCTATGAAAATGACATGCGGTCAGAAATGACAGGAGATACTGCCTTGGGAGTAATGATCCGTTCATCTGATAATTTGCTGAATGCTCCCTCTTTCTGCTCCTCATTTTTTCCTTCCCAGTTAGCACTTCACACATGTTGCAACAAGGGACAGAAATGCTCCCAGAACAAAACCTGAAAAGATGGTGGGGAAAAAATAAAATTAAAAAATATTGAATATTGATTTGATATTTTCTTGAAATGGCTTTTACGGAAAACATTAGTTAAAAATCCTAAAGGTGTCATGGTAACTCCTCACACTGAGTGTTGCCCGTGGTGATGCCATGAGCCCACACCTGACTGGCTCAGACCCCACTGAAAACACCACTGCTGGTATCCCAAGGGAGCCCTGGAAGCCTCGACCTGAGGACAGCCTCTCTCCTCTCCACAGGTTTCTGGAAGCTTCCAAGTCTGGCTGTGGAGATGTGAACACATGAGGAACGCAGGTTTGTTGACCACTGTCCTGTGAGTGGACACCCGTGTTTTGGATTATTGTGGGGGTTCGCTCTTCCCCCTCATTCCCCATTTTCATCAGGTTTTGCCTTCTCAATGGCCATGTCTCTGTGTTCTCCAGGACCCAGGCCAAGAGCTTTGCCAGCTCAGGTGTCAAGAACATGAGGGTGCTACCGCATGCCAAGGTGGCTCGCCACTGTGCAAGAAGTCCCTGGAGGCATGTCACCACCTCAGACACGGCCACAGAATGCCTATTGTCAGGTCGCTCCAAGTTGTGAAAAGCAAGCAGAGTTTACACGCCGTGTAGCAAGCTCTGCTGTTCAGTCTTGCAGTACGGAGGACTGACAGAGGGCCTCACTCACGCAGGGCAAGCGCTCCACCACAAGCTGTCCCTCCACCCCTGCGGCAATGTTTTAAACATGCTGGCTCTTTCTCTCCGTGACTTAGTACAACTACTAAAAGGGAAGAAATGGAAACGTTATGCAAAGAGTTTCCAGCTGTCAGTTACAATCTCCACAGCAGCCCAAGACGGGAGCTCAGTGTGCTGTGAACAGTGCGGACGAGGCCGGGGCAGGGTTGATGGCAGCACCCGGCCCTCCTCTCCACCCCCAGTGCTTCTCAGGCTTCTTAGGACACAGTATCTAATGTTCCAATTGCTCCAGCCAAGCTGGGTGGGCGAAAGACAGATTTGCCCTGGATCGCTTCTAACACAATTTTACACCAATCTCAACATTCTAGGAAAAATAACTAGAATATCCCAAAATTAGAAAAAGGAAGTCTTCCTTCCAGGGTGCTGTCTGGTCACGCCCTATGGATTTCCTGTGCAGGACAAAACCATCCAGTCTCTGGGGAAACCAATGAGTTACAAAGGTTGGGAATGTCAATCAGACCCTCTATTACAATCCATTTCGGTTTCCCTTCTCAGTGGAGCACTGAGGAGTCCTGACTGTGAGATCAGAACACAGCTCATGGCCAGCTCGAGCTGAAGCACAAGCTCACAGCGCACACAGCGCTCGCTCACTCCAATTTTGCATGGTATTATGAATGACTTCTGATGAAGCTTTGCTCTCACCGGAGGCCCTAGCAGAGATCATTTCAATTCAAAGACAAGGTCCATTTAACAACTTCTACTGCATGGCTCTCCTGATGGCTGTGGGCAGTGAGCTTCCCACTGCAGGTTTTCTTTGCTAACTAGCTTACTCTTCATACCAAAGCTCACCATACCGAACCCAGTAATGGAGACAAGGGTGTCAGTATCAGACACAGGCCCGGATACCCAGGCCTTCCACTTGCTCTGTCTTCTGTCAGTCACCTAATTTCTCTCAGCCCCGTTTTCCGCACCTTTGAATTCTTCTAAAACTTGTTTCATAAGAAAACCTCTGGATTAAATGAGCGATACATTTAGTCACGAGCAAAGCACCTGGAAGTACACGGAGTGTTTATGACGACCAATTATGGTTACTGTTCTCACCACCGCTCATATCTGCCTGAATTTTAGAAGAGTAGAACATGCTTAATATTTCACCAAGAAAAATCTTTCTACTTTTGAAGTATAAGTTGACCCCTTTCACTATATTGATAATATCACGTCACGGGAGAGTAACCTGTTTGTTGCCACTGTCTATGGAGATAATATTGAAGTTATCTGATGCCAATTACTTCAGGAGGGAACCTCTATAATTCTTCAAGATGTTCATAGGTTTTAAAACTCATGATCACAACCTCGCTGTCATTTCCAGAGTAAACAGTGCGCCAGTCTGTCAGCAGCCACAACGCTCAATGGGAAAAGCAGCATATGTCTGTGTATCAGCAGAATATGTCTGCTTCATCTGGGGGTAGGAAGCAGCTCAGTGGAGAACGTCCAGGCACTGCCTCCAGGGGACCCAACAGTGAGACAGTGAAGACGGAAGCCACTGGCCAACCCAGCTCCAGCCATTCCTGGAAATCTCCAGTTCTCTATGCAGGAATACCAGCTCGACAGCTGCCATGTTTTAAACACTGCTCTGCATCTGGGAAGGGGACCAAGGGGCACGCAGCTTGTAAGCCAAGTGCTGGTCCTCATAGACCCCACCTCTTGAAGCAGCCTGTCTGTGAGTAGTAAGATTGGGAAACTGAGCCATAGGCCTTGTAGTCTGTACTTCTCAAACTTCCTAAATAATTTTTCCTTCTCCCTGTTCTAATTGCTGTCATATTTTATTTTTTTTCCAGGCAAATGGATACAGCAATCTGACTGCTGAAAACTGAGAGACATTCTTGGCTATGCAGAGACGTCACTGGCCAAGGAACACGGGCTGTGGGAAACAGCATGGCCAATTGGTAACTTAACTCGAGTCTTCCAGCTGGTTTCAGAGGTGTGTATCACAGCCTATCACAGGGAGGCTAAAATGTTCCCTTAAACATAGAGTGCTTTGTTCCTAAACCTCCAGGAAGTGGGGGAATGGCCCAGGGCTAGACCTGCTTTGTAGGTGAAAGAAAAAAAAAACACCACAGAAACTCACAGTTGATCCCCGGAAAGCAGAGTCCCCAGCAGGGCTCAGACTCCCAGTAGCTAGACAGAGACCAGACATCGTCTCCAGGAAAACCACAGTGCAGAGTGGCCCACAGCATTCCTCGGGACAAATCACTTTATCCAAAATTAAACAGAAACTATTGTGGGAACCTGAGTTTGAGCACATAAAACAGGTGTCTGTGTCACAGCTGTCTTACAAGGGCTCACCTGAGTGTGTCTTTCCTAAGTAGAAAGTGTTCGCTGGCTACGTTCAAGGAGTCTCAGGCCCAAGCGCTCTAGAACTGCCCATGATTTCATACTAAATACAGTGAGTTAATTTTAATAAAGCCCTGAGGTTATTCTTTAGCGTGTGAGAGTCTCTTACTCAAGCTCTACTAAAAACTAGAATTAATCCTAGGTGATTTTCAAATTGAAATACAGGAGAGGAAAATGAAGCTAAAAACACAGACATCATCTTCATCATCTTACATGAGGCAGACATTTTTATAAACGACACAAACCCCCTGTGCTTCTGTTACTGTAACGAATATCTGAGACAAATCAACTTAACAAGAAGAAAGCTTTCCCTTCACTCAGCTTCAGGAGCCTCAATCCACAGCCAACAGGCCCTCTCACTTTGGACCTGAAGTAAGTCACATCAGAGAAAGAGGCTCGCCCCGTAGTTACCAGAGAGCAAAGAGACAAGGAGGCAACAGGAGCTCAGCACTGGCTTTAAGAACACCTGCCCAGTGACCTAGCTTCCTCCCATCAGGCCCCATCTCATAAAGACCCCATCATTTCCCAATAGACCTGCAGGCAGGCACTAAGCTGTTGATATAGAAATGCTTTCAGGAGATTTTCAAGGCTCTAAACACAGTCACCCCTGGCCCTAGGACCAAAAAATAATAATACATTGTATCAAATGTCAGAATTTTATTGATCAGTATTAAAATAGTAAAAATATAACCAAAAGTATAGAAAATGAAGTGTGTAACACATACCCCAACAAGTAACTGATATCCACAACAAATAAAGAGTTCCCAGAGCTCAACAAGAAAAAAAAAGAACAACTTAACAGAAAAATTAAATAAAATAACAATAATATGCAGAAAGGAGCCCATTTTTTATTAGTCGTAAGGAAAACTGTGACCAAAAAAGGAACACTTCTCACCATATAACTGAAAGAAAGAAGGTGTTCTGCGTAATGACACTCTCTTACCAGCAGAGAGGGGATAAACTGCTAAAAACACCTCCCGAGATTACCCAGTAGTGTAGACATCAGATAGATATTCACAGTATGAACTCCCAGATCCTGCCTTTGCCTTCGACACGCTGATCAGTAACTCCTCAGGGGAGCCCTGGCTATCTGCATTGTGGTCACAAGCCCTCCAGGTCACTCTGACACCTACCACGTCTTCAGAGCCACACTTCAGACCCGGAAACTACATTCCAAAGAATATCTAACAAAAACATGACAAACAGTCACCAAGTGCAATGAACAGGAAAAGCCACAGCTGCAACCTTAGATAACGAGCAGCAGAAGCCACCAGAATATGAACAACCTCAATCTGCATAAATGCGTAGTACAGTCACTGAATAAAAACCTACACAGCAGTGAGGACAGGCAGGCTGCATGCCGTGCCACAGGGAAGTGAACATGAACCTCACACACAGAACCTTGAACATATAATGCCAAACAAAGATAAACCCCTGTGTGGTTCCAACTGTATACAAGAGACGCTCCTGTGTGACTCCATCTGTATACAAGACATACCTCGGTGTGATTCCATCTGCATACAAGAGATGCCTCAGTGTGGTTCCAACTGTATACGCACATACACACACACACACACATATATACATATACACACGTATATACACACACACCATCACACACACATATACACACACAGATATATACACACACACCATACACACACACATATATACACACACCATAACACACACATATATATACACACATACATACATACATACACATTCACACACATACATACTACATACACACATACATGCACATACACACATACATACATGCACACCATAACACATACATACACACACCATACACACACACATACATACATGCACACCATAACACATACATACACACACACCATACACACACACATACATACATACACACATCCACACACATATCCACACACACAATCAAAAATTAATTAATATTATTTTCAATACTACAAGTTTTTGCTCACTTCTAAGGAGCTGACACACACACACACATACCCCCAACCTAGAATCTCCTCTTCTATTGAATAGAAAATAAAATGAGTTTGAGCTGTATTGTCAGTCAACCGATATGGACGGTCTGCTGGTGTTGCTCCTAGAACACCAGGGTTCAGCCGGAGGACAGCTGAAGACCTTATGCCATAGGTCAGTCAAAGTCAGGTTCACCATCTCCCTTTGCACCTAGCCTGTCAGCCCTGAACACCAGCAGGTCCTGGCATCCTCCCAACAGCATTCAGAGAGCATGCTCACACCGAGCAGAAGGGACAGGTGAATGACAACTCAAACTAACACATCCTCCTACGTCAACAGTGCTGAGTTCCAACCCTGGAGCCGGGCCCTCCAGTGTTCTGGAGGCCCTGAGTGGCACTCACCATCCCCGAGATCCATTTGCTATAGGGGTAGGTAAGTCATGCTCTGAGCACACACACACACACACACACACATACACACACACACCCTCAGACACTGCCTGTGTTACAGTAGCAGCTTCTCCCTCATCAATCCTGCTTGCCATAGATGAGCCAGCAATGAATTTCTGAAGCTGGCTTTGAAGTTAAAGGCGCAAGTGTCCTGGACACATTTCACTGTGGAGAAACATGACAGGTGTTATTGTTCTTCAACAGTATAGAATTCCACTTACGAGGCCTTTATACAAGCTAGGAACTGGAAGTAATCAAGTAGTGATTTACCATATGCAGCAGGATGGACATAGGTTATCTGTACACACTTGGCTGTTTTACATGAAAGGCTTGAGCATCTGTGATCTTAGTATATGCAGAGGCCGGGGATCCACCGTGGATCTTGAGAGATGACTTTGTGTGACCCACCTGTTGTGAATTAGATAGCTCTCAAGAGACTTGAGAGCCATTGAGAACAAGATGGAGAGACAGAGGCTTCTATGGGGGTTCATCTTGATTGCCAGCTTGACAGGATCTAGAATCACCATGGATACAGACCTTGGTAGAAAGAACCGCCCTCAGCAATGGTAACAGCATAACGCGGCTGCTGTCCTAGACTGTGTACAAAGGAGAAAGTACTCTACGCATCAGAACGTGTTGCTCCCATCTTCCCAACTGTGGATGAAAAGAGGCCATGTTTTCTTCTGCAGCCATGTTTTCCTCACCATGATGGACTGTGTCCCTCAAAGTTTCTTCTAGTCAGGAATTTTGGTCACAGTGATGAGATCCAAGTAACAAATTCAGCTCCCCTCCTTGGACAGGAATCTGGTCCACATTGCTCTAACTCTCTCTGGCACCCCTAAAGATACACTTGTCATAAATGTAGGAAGTATGCTGTTTCCTGGACCGGCCCACACAGTCTGCCTCTCACCTGATGGAGCCAGGCACACTGTGCTCGAGACAAAGGATATAATTAGTACATACACACACATACATAAAGACACATACACACACACATACTGTGCTCGTGACAAAGGCTATGACTAGTACATACACACATATACATAAAGACACATACATACACATATACACACATACTGTGCTCGTGACAAAGGATATGACTAGAACATTGACACCTGTTCAATGTTCTTGACCCTTCTGTTAGCACAAAGTAAACCAGGACAAAAGAACATAAAAATTGCATTACATGTGGATAAAACTTTAGCAATCATACGTTTGGAACAAAGAGCTCCTCACAGACAGATCCAGCGATAGGACTGGATTCACAGCTTCCGGTACAGGCTCGATTGAATCCTTCCATTCATATAAGCCACACATCAAAACAAAGCCGTTCTGACAGGGGAGAAGTGGTCTTCTTCTGTGTTCTGCCCTTGTGATTAAGACAGGATCACAGTGAATTGTTTGGGTTTTGCTAGAACAGTATTGATTCATATCCCTCCTAGTCAAAATAACCTTAACACTGACAGGCCAAAAAATGAGCTGATTGTGTCTAAAAGAGAAACCTGGAAAGTGGCCAACTTTACAATAGATTGTTCCTCCTGCTTATGAAAAGCTACTAAATATGATTATTGTGAAACTTACCCTAATCAACTGAGGAAGATGGGAAGAAAGAGACTAGGGCTAGAGCCAACTACTGCATTATGGGAACCCGAAGGCTGAGAATTCACCAAGAGCTATGAGACTTCTTATGTGGTACCCCAGTACTTTGTCCCACAAGTCTAAGGCTAGTTTAGGTCACAAGCACAGGACATTCTTCTCTTCTCTGCGCCCCTCCCATCTCCACGGCACTTTCTTCTCAGACCCCTCCACTGCTTCATTCTCGATATCTTTTGTCCTCGACTGTGGATGCCCTCTCTAAGGCCCCTCTCTGCAAAGGTATCCCACGCAAGTGAAATCCTAGAAGAGGCACTGTGAGGCCCTTCTATCTGAACGGGAGTGCCAAGACCACCTAACCTAACGTACAGGACCAGGCCCAGCCAGCGTAATTAAGGAAACGGGTGGTTCTTATGGGAAGGGCTGGAAGAGGAATATGACCACTAATTGTTCACCATATCCATCTGTGGGTGTGGCATCTCTGTCCTGTCATTCCTGTAAAGAAAGCTAAAGACCACTTTTGTTCTTTTAACCAAAAACTTGATAGAATCCTATAGAAATGCCACCCCTTTGATGATCAGATTAATGTAGTGAGAAATTGAAGTCTAAGAGATCCATGCTTGTGGGCACACGCACTTGAGAGTACACACACACACACACACACGCATGTGCACACACTTTCATTCCTAGAACAATCGAAGGGCATGAATTATTTGTACAAACTATCTCCCACTCTGACCTTAATACAAAAGCTTGGTCAGTTTTGAAATCTGGGTGGGGCCCACCAAATCTAAAGCTCTACTTTACAGCGGAGGGGAATCAGATGCACGGTATAACAGATCAAATGAAAACAAAAAGCCATTTCCCCGCCAAGTGCTTCCAAAGCCAGATTGTAATACCACTCAAGATCGTATCGCGTGGCTCAGTCTCCAAGGTCACGGGGTTGTCTCTGAGAGATGTCTCCCTGTTGTTCCTCCAACACGAGGACGGTTTCTTAGCACTTTGATCAAGTGGAGATTTTGAAAACAAGTTCCGAGAGCTTGAGTGTATGAGTAGCCTCTTTGATGTCTTGTTTTTATCAAAAACATGGTCATTTATAATTACTGCAAGCGCTTTGACGTGTTGGGAGAGATACCGTACGTCTTAGTAAAGATCCTGCCAACTGTCCCTAAAAGATGCTGTTTCTGTTCATGGGACGAATGAACGGACCTCCGAGTTGATCATCAAGGACTGCCCATCTTCCCGGTGGTGTCCAGCCCTGACTAGCTGGTCCACTACTTTCCAGGTACCCAGAACCAACTTCATCTCAACCAAGAGTTAGGCCTGGCCGAGAATGTTTTCGTCACTCAGTCATTCAACTTGTAAACCCAACTCTTGTCTCCCACACTTGTCACCTCCGAATTCTGAGACAGTCTCCTCTGCAATGCCCCTAGCAGCTGGAACCTCCTGCCAACTCCCAGCATCATAATCTTAGCCCAAGGTTGCATCAATATGTTTCCTATTGCGTGTGGGACTCAATAACACACGGACCAGGAAAAGCCATGAGGCAGTCACACCCGCTAGCCAGCCACACAAACATAACCACCCACAGAAAAGTCCTGCGTGGCACAGTCTATAAGGAGGACATTAACATTGGTTCTCTACTCTTTCAAAACAACAACAACCAGAATCCACACAAAGAAACAATGGTTCATTTGCGGATGAACACATCTTATAAAGGACTTTCACAATCTTTATCTCCTCGGAGTCTCCCAGAATTCTGTGTTGCCAACAGAGCAGACATCATACTTATGTCGAAGATAACTCGGGCAGGGAGACTGGCTCCCTTCTCACGGAAGTGGCAGAGCCTTGGTGGGTGATGTTTGCACACCCCGAGGCCTCTCAGGCGGCTGATTAGTGTCGTCTTTAATACAAAGAACATTACCTATGCATGAGCGCTTTAGGCTCTGTAATCATTGGCATAAATCTCTCTAGAAGTTAAGCCTCCTGGATGCTGTGCCAAGACTTCCTAAATGTGAGCTCCTTCAGACAGAAGGGTGCTGTGCTCAATGTTTCTGGGGTTCCTGGGGTTCTTCATCTTTTTGCTTCTGCAACTTTTAGATATTATAAACATCTTACCACATTACAGAGGTTTACCTTATTGCTCAGTCAATGGCACAAGTAGTCTGAAGAGTAACCAGCGACTCTTTCAAGGGCTCCACTCTGTTTGTGCATGGCCCCTCCCTTGTCCAACAATCCTACCTTTATTTAGAATTTTGTTCGTCTTGGATTTTTGTGGTTTCTTAATAGAACATGATTATATTGTTTGTCATAATTACCAAGTTCTCTGGTGCCCTTCAAATTTTGTGTCCAAGGAAAGTTCCCCGCTCCCCCAAAACCCTAGCTCTAGCTAGGGTATTAATCTGAAGTCTTTCTTTTTTATTAAAAGTATCTAGGTACCCGTAGATTTCATGCAAACCTCGACATAAGGATAGCCCAGCTGCTGGGGAGCTACATACATTGGTCAAGTTATTGAATTGCTTTGGCCCCTCACAACGCATCAGAAGCTTGAGCACATAGATATATTTAACTCATAAAATTAATTCAGAGGTGTTTCCCAAATGACCGCCCCTAGTAAACACACAATAAGGAAGAGTCACTATGAGCATTAACCTCTCAGGTTCTTTAAAAAATTCTTTTCCTTATAACTGTGGTGAAATGAATGAGTTATGATCTTCAGCACTCCGAGTTCAGTACTGTTAATTATGGTCCTGTGGTGATGGCACCATCTCCAGGACTCTCTCAATCTTGGAAAAGTCAAACTTCATTCCCTCTAAACAGCACTACCCTCCCCTCTGCCCCTGTCCCTGTCAACCGCCACACTGCCTTCTGTCTCTAGGAGTTCGGTGCTCTAAGAGCCTCCTACCAGGGGATCACCCAGCTCTTGTCCTTTTCGCTACTGGCTTATGTCACTTAGCACAACACCCCCCAGGGTCAGTGCGTCTCTCCTTCCTTTGGGGAGCTGGATGCTGTATCATTTCACACAGGCAACACATTTTGTCTTCCGTGCACCTGTGAGTGACGTCTACTTTTCTACCTTTTAGCTGTGGTAAATGATGCTACTATAATCATTATTATATATTACCTTATCTTTCCCTAACACCTCTGTCAGTACCTAGAATGAGAAGTTATCTACCAAGGAAATAATAGATCTGTCCTTTTATCATGCCAAGGCTGACTTTAGTGACATAGTCTAGCTTCTGAGAGGAGCAATCTGCAGGGCCCAAACTACTAGGCCCCTCAATGTACAGTAGTTGCCTGAGATTGTGGTAAATGTAGGTCTGGACCAGCTCAGCCAATGAATGGTGAACTCAGAAGCAGGTGGTACTTAGACTTCCATACAGAGAGGCCTGGACAGGAGTCCCCTGAGTGTGCTAACCAACAGTTTCAGGGAGAGCTATATAAAGTCCACATCATGGCTGTCAAAGAGAAATTTGTGGTTAGGATAGGCATTAACGAGGTGATAGAGGGTGGATAATAAGGTGGTCCAAATACATTGTGTATATGTGTATGATATGCAGAAACATCTAAAAGACACATTCAATTAATTTCTTTAATCCAAAGGGTGAAATAATGTGTTTACATCTGCAAGGTGTCTGACAGTGATCCGTTCAGTGGGCAAGGTACAGTCTGGGCTTGAAGGTCACACAGGTGATGACTTTCAAAGCCAGAGCCAGAAGACCTGTCTCACAGCCACTCAGTACCAATCCATATGAACTCTGTAGTCACATTGTTAATAGGTCATAAGTGCCCTGAGAGCATGATCCAGTCAATACAGGTAATGATGGTGATGATGGTTGTAGTGATGGTGATGATGATAGTGATGATAGTGAAAATGATGGTGATTGATGGTGGATGATAGTGATGATGATGATGATGATGATGATGATGATGATGATGATAATGGTGATGATGATGATGGTGATGGTGATGATGGTGGTGATGGTAGTGATGGTGGTAATGATGGTGATGGTTTTGATGGTGAATCAACAATGTATACAATGTATGTCACAATCATGACAAAAGGAACATATGCAATATGTTTTCATCCATCTTGTCTCAAAATTTATAATAGAGAATTGTTAGCTCTTGTTTCAGGAAAAGAAACTGAGGCCTGGGCACCTCTAAAAGCCCCAGGAACCAGGGATTCCAGATTGGAAGAGGAAACAGGACAGACCAGCACCCCTCACACATCTGAGCACATCAGGGACCCTTCCCATGACTGTTAGCCCAAGCAGAATGGCATAGCCCTGCTTACAAATTCCAGTCATTTTTACCAATAATGATTGATTTTTACTACGACATTTTGAGACTTGTTATCACTCCTATACTTCCCATTCCCTCCTTCTCTAGGAATGCCCATGTAGAGGTAATAATCACGTGTTAGCATAAGGTATACACATGCAGTAGGCAGTCCTAGAGATCTGAGTTCAAGCCCATGCTCTGCCATCTGTTTGCTGTGTGTTTCTGGGTGAGCTATTTGGACTCTCTGCATTCCTGTGCACTTACATATAAAATATAGATAATAAAACTATTCTCATAGAAATATGTGACTGTTCTAGGTGAATTCTGTCCCCTGCAAGGAATGATACAACCCTAACCCCCAGCACCTGTGACTGAACTTGTTCAGAGAGAAAATCCTATGGAAGTAACCACTGGGGTCAAAGCTAATCTTGCCATCTCCTTACAAAATGCAGGAAAGTTTGACTAAAATAAATATGCATTCAGGGGAAGCTTGAGATTATGTTGCCATGGACCAAGGAATTCCCAGGGCAACCAAAAAATATCTGGAAAGGGTGAAGGTGTGATCCTTCTTCAGGTTTCTTGACAGGTAGGACACAGATACCGCTGTCACCTCAGACCCCCACCTTCCAGAATGGAATGTGGCACTGAGCGCCTTTGTCCCAAGCCCCCAGTTTGTGCTCTTGGCCCTGGTGGCTCTAGCCAATGAGCAGAGTGACACAATGAGTCACAGTGAGACAGTGCAGGAAAAGTGTGGCACTCCGCGCCTAGCACAGAATGGATGCACCAATGTTCTTCTGGAAACTATTGTCCTTTTCCAGTCTAGACAGCACTTGCTGAACCTCTGCCCACATGTTCTACTAGATCACTTAGGCAACATCTCATCAATAACTCTTTCAACAGTGCCCTGACAGAGAGGGAACTGCCAGTCTCCTCCATGTTACACGGAGTCTGGGGAGGTCAACAGGGAGCCATCTAGGAAGTGTTCACTGAGTGTAACAATGAGATTAAAAAAATTGAGCAGTCAATATCGCAATGTTGTTTTAAAGCATCTTCCATATGAATACGTAATATGGATGCTTGACAGCATTCTGAAGCACTCCTCCCTCATCCAGTGGCACCCTGTAGACTGCTAGAGTTATTCTATGATTTAGTCCCAAGCAATAGGTACTAGGAATGCAGAAACCAGTACATATGGCAGTGTGCCGATACCCAAATCCTGCTTCTGAGAAGGGCGGTTAACTGGAATTGCCTGAGCTGCAGAAATCCCTAATCCAACCCCCAGCCACAGGCTGAATAGAGAACCACATATGTTAGGCCAAACTGAGCCACTGAAGGATAGATCTGGCTTAGAACTCCACCTTCCTGAAGAATTTTCTCAGACCATATGTTCTTTGTTTTATTCTACTGTAAGAATGTCACAGATTGGGTATCATAAATAACAGAAATACATTTTCACAATCCTGAAGTCTGAGATGCCCAAGTTCGGCATGAACTAAGTAGGTGGGGAGGGCCTTCCTGTTCCATGATCCGAGCAGAAGTCAGAAGGACAGGAGAACTGAATACTGCTTGAAGTCTTCTTCATAAGGGCATGGATCTGATTCACGAAGAGGTCTCCAGCCCCATATATATTACAGGCTATACTTCTTGATACTATTGTGCTGGCAGCAGCTACATTCAAGGGACATTCAAGCTGGAGTAGATGCCCCAGGGGCACCTCTCACTCAGGGTTACTTCCCCTTCTTCTTCCCTTGAGTATTGTTCTCTAAATATATACAGCATTCTACCCTGAAGCTCTGTGTTTGTCCAGAGAACTTGTTGGATTTCGCACTTTCCTTTAACTGACAAGAAAAGCTGTTGGCCTAGCCATGTTCCTGAGCAGAATGTCAGAGTCCAGAAGATCCGTAAGTTCAAGCTCTCCACATTCGAGCTCAGGAAAGAATGCAGTGAGGTATGAAAGGAGAATAAAGTATGTGGGAGCTAACAGCCCCTACCATGTGCACGAATAGATCTGTGGTGCTAATGACAGAAAACAGAGAATAAATTGCCATGTGAAAACATTTAATTAAGCACAGGAATGATGTGGGATGTCCTTCTGTATATGTGTTGCTTTTGTTGGCTAATGAATAAAGCTGTTTTGGCCAATGGCTCAGCAGAACAAAGCTGGGTGGGAAATCTGAACAGAGCTATAGAGAGGGAATAGGCAGAGTCAAAGAGATGCCAGGTAGCTGCCAAAGGAGATAGATGACGGATCCTTACAGTAAGTCAGTCTCATGCTGATACATAGATTAATAGAAATGGTTTAATTCAAGATGTAAGAGCTAGTACCCTGAGTCATTGATCGAACAGTGTTGTAATTAATAAAGTTTCTGTGTGATTATTCAGGTCCGAGCAGTCGGAAAATGAAAGAGCAGTCTCAACCTACACAGAAATCTATCTACCCATAAGGATTCAGACATTGTCCTTCTGTTGTCTGTAGAAGAAATTCTTCAAGGTCAGAAAACTGTAATTTTTAAGAAATATATGAGAGCTGGGTGTTGGTGGCGCACGCCTTTAATCCCAGCACTTGGGAGGCAGAGGCAGGTGGATCTCTGTGATTTAGAGGCCAGCCTGTTCTACAAGAGTTAGTTCCAGAACAGGCTCCAAAGCTACAGAGAAACCCTGTCTCAGAAAGAAAAAAGAAAGGAAATATATGATAAATAGGTAGAAGTTGATGTTTCTAATCACACACATCAATTTCACAAGCATAACACATGGATAAGAATAGCCATTCATCATCAAACTGGTGTCTAAATTCGATTCTTTTTCCCATAGTCATAGCTGCTGCTACTGTTAATCTTAACCAGAGACATCATCATTCTCCCTCCTAGAGCTAAGTGTGGCACTGGGAACTGTAGAAGGAAGTTTCTGTCATCCTACTTGGTCCCGCAGCCATTGGGTCCTAAAGAAACACACAGAGACTTAAATTAATTATAAACTGTTTGACCTATTAGCTCAGGCTTATTATTAACTAGTTCTTACAACTTAAATTAACCCATAATTCTTGTCTATGTTTAGCCACATGGTTTAGTACCTTTTCTCAGTGAGACATTCTCATCTTGCTTCCTCTGTGTCTTACCAATGACTGCATCTCTCTGTCTTTCCTCTTCCCAAAATTTTCCTAGTCTGGTTGTTCTGCTTATACTCCCTGCCTGGCTACTGGCCAATCAGCATTTTATTAAACCAAGACAAGTGACAAATCTTTACAGGGTACAAAAGCATTATCCCACAGCAGGGAATAAGTAACAGAAGAGTCCCCATTTTAAAGGCATTTATACCATCCCCTCTACAGCTCCAGGAACACTGTGGAGAAGAGGGCAGGAAGAACACAAGAGCCAGGTAACAAGGAGAAAGCTATGAAATGCCCCCTCCAGGGCATAGGAGCCATAGCAGGGGCTCACTGCAGCCAGAGGTGCCCAGCCTAGGTCTACACAAGAAAGGCTCTGTCAACAATCAGTCATGGGTACAGGAGGGGTTGTCATGGTACCCCTCACTGCAGGACTATTTGCTGCTGAAAGATTCAGGGAGAAAGAAAAGCATTGCCTTCAGTTGTGCAGCCACTGGTGACCCCACTGGTGACCCCACTGGTGACCCCACCGGACGTTTCTATGCAGTGCTCACACTGATGGCCCTGGTTACACTGGATGAGCCAAAAACAAAAACAAACAAACAAACAAAAAAAAAACAAAATCAAGTCATGATCCTGGGAAACAGACTGGCGGGGCATGGATAGGAATAGTGGAGAAATAAGGGGGAGTAATCAGAACACGTGTAGATATGTATGAAATTGTCAAATGGCAAAATTAATCAATAAAATTAATTACGGTGAAGAATGTGGGACAGGGAGCTAGTGCTGAAGGTTTAAGAACTTCTTCCACAGTCTGATGATCTAAGTTTAATCCCTGAAGTCCACAGTAGAAGGAGAAACTAAACTCTGAAAGCTGTCCTCTGACCTCACACTTGGACCATGGTGCGCATGTGCCTATACCACATAGACATCACACACTTGCACACAAACACACACACACACATACACCATGGTGTATACATGCCTATACCCCCATAGACACATCACATGCACATATGCACACACACATATACATCGTGGTGTGTACATGTACATGCCTATACCCCCACAGACACATCACACACACACATACACACACCATGGTGCATAAATGCCTATACCCCCCCATAGATCTCTCTCTCTCTCTCTCTCTCTCTCTCTCTCTCTCTCTCTCTCTCTCTCACACACACACACACACACACCTACCTATACAAAAGTAAATAAAATAATATGTTAAATGAGTAGCCTATCCACTGGTACTTCAAGCTCTTATAGTCATTAGGAAGGAAAAGTCTATTAATAAGCTTGTGATTTGTCTAAAACCTCCTTGATAAATGGTGATTGTTTCCTAAGGAAATATTTATATTTCCACTTAAGATCAAGGTCAAAGCTAAATATATAAAGGGGCAGAAAAGGCTTTGATTGTTCATAAAAAGTTTGAACTGATTAAAAAGTTATAGTGAAAATACCCTGTTCCCTGTATAACCGCCCCAAAACTACTGGCACTTTCTTTTAACCCTGCTTTTTAAGATTTCTGATTACCCCTTATTAGGAGTCATCAGATCTGATATTAGCAGTAAATCAGTTGTTCACACCTCCTCCTTCACACCTCCTCCTTCTCTTCCCCCCTCCTCCTCCTCTTTTCCCTCCTTCTCCCCATCCCCTTCCCCCTCCTCCCCCTCAGCCAACAAACTGATCAAAGTGATGAAGATCTGACTCTACAAAGACCAGCGCCTCCTGTCAATCCTCAGACGCCTGGCCATTTGACCCCATTCTCCTGTCACTTAGCAACATCACCTTCCTGCCTCCGGCCTAACTAAGTGGGAGAAAGGAGAGGGACTTACTTGCGACACTTATCCTGATGATGACAGAGTTGCTGCAAGGCTGGGGCAACAGGGCTGCAGAGATCTCTCAGCCCGGCGTTGGGAAACAGACCTGAAGAGTCACACAGGGCGGCAGAGGTTTCTGATCTCCAAGTCAGGCTTTTTTTTTTTTTTTTTTTTTTTTTTTTTGACAATAACTCACACCCACCTCCTGTCCTTTCTTCCTACAATACAGCTCAGGGAGAAAGGGAAGCTGTCCAAGCTCATTCTGTCCAGGAATGCCATCTCACTGTTAGCATTGTGCTCCCTGTAACATCTATAAATTTTTATTATTATTATTATTTACTTTTTTCTTGGTTTTTGAAACAAAGTCTACTGTAACTCAGCTAAACTCGCTGTGAGTCAGAAGATGGTCTTGCACTCCTAATCCTCCTGCCTTACAGTGCTGAGGCTATATGTATGAACAACTGCAGGGCTAGGGTGACACCCAGGCATTGCCACAGTGGTGGGATTACACGCATGCACTGTTACAGGCCTGGAATGACACGTCCACATTGCTGCAGTGCTGGGATAACACACACACACATTGCTGCAGTGCTGGGATAACACAAATGCACTGTTGCAGGCTTGGGATCACACATAAACACACACAGCCGCAGTGCTGCGACATCACAAACGCACCATTGCAGGCCTGGGATGATACACGCACACACTGCTGCAGTGCTGTGATGACACTAATGCACTGCTGCAGGCTTGGGATCACACACACACACACTGCCGCAGTGCTGTGATGTCACAAATGCACTGTTGCAGGGCTGCGATAACATGTATGCACTACTGCAGAGCATGTACTGCTACATGCAAACCTGAGCTTTAAAGACAGTTCTGAGTGACAGCGCCATCGTCGTCATCATCAAAGCGCAGTGCACGTGGAGCCGGGTGGAAACGGATGCGTGCACTAGTCTCTGGGCTAGAAGAGGCTCCTCATTTCTGTTTGGGGGTCGGAAAGGGATGGCACAGAAGGGGAACTGTGCTCTAGTCAACCTCTGACAGCTGCAGACAGACTTCTGCCGGATAAGAAAGGAGATGATGTGAACGGCAGGGTTAAATCAGAGCCTGCCCTCTCTGGAGCCCAGTCCACCTCAGCCCAGCTCCACCAGCCCACGCTGTGAGGGGGCAGGGTTGTAAGCAGTTATAATCCACTCAGAGCCTGGCCTTCAGTTTTATCTGGAGGGGGAGGCTAATTAACTGTGTCGAGTGGGAGGGGTGAGGACAGGAGGAAGGGCCAGACCCACTGGGAGGTGGGGTGGAGAATCAGACCGGGATCAACCGGCTCTGCCAGGGAGTCTAGGACACAGCTGAGAGAGCTGAGAGGGAGAACCAGGGGTGAAATGCAAATTGGGTGATGACTCTGCCCAGCTGCAGGTGAGGCCAGGAAAGCATGTTGGCCATCTATGAAACCTCTGCCTGTGCTGGGGAAGGGGCAGACCGGACATGTGCAGCCAGGGTTCGGAGGGAACGCTGAATGACTAAGATAAATGAGGAGTGAGAAGACACGCAGGGGCGCCCAGAGCTAACACCAGGGATTCCTGAGGAGGAGCCCACCCTAGAGGAGCTCCAAAAAAAGCTTTGATATGAAGCAATTAGAGAAAACTTTAGAGAATTCCATCGCCAAGAGATATGTGAAGGAGAAGGTCTAAGCACCGTGGTCCAGACTTAAGCGGAGAGGGAAGCCCCACTGAGGTCTGCACTGAGAACTCTCCAATCCAAGTGGGATGTACCAGATTTACTCTCCCACGAGAGAAAGGAGCTGCAGCGTTGGCTGTTTCTGCATCCCCCTGGAAACCAAGAGACAGTTGTCCTCTGACCTTTAGGCATGCCATGGCATGTATGTACCTGAACTTCACAGACACATCACACACAAATACACACATACACACACACACACACACACACACTACCACCACCACTAAGTAAAACAAGAGTAGCCTCTTCCATTGACCCTTCCAATTCTTACAGTTGTTGGGTAGAAAAAAAAGATACCTAAAAATAATTAATACTACTATTAACAATAGTAAGCTTTGTTATCCAAAAGGACAGGTTATAAACCCCAAACACTTTTAAAGTCAGTCTTTATAAATAACACAAAAATGCTGAACAAGGGGGTTGGGGGTTAACTCAGTGGCAGGACACTTGCCAAGCAAGCCCAAGACCTCAGGCCCAGGACCAAGTGGAACGTCTAAAAATTACTGGACTGAAAACTCTGTTTTATGTTTTTAAACCTCATAAGTGAGAATAGGGAAGTAAAAATATATCTTCCTACTTTCTTGGTATGGAGAGCTATTGAAATGATCTCATTCTTAATTTAGACTACGTAATAATAAAGGTTTATGATATTGTTATGATGTAAAGAGCTGCGGGGTATTTAAACTAGACTACATGAAGTTAACCACATAAGAAGGTAGAAATACATAGAAATAATAAAAAACATTAGAAAGAAGCAAAACCCTTAAAGAAGACAAGAATCCTGGGAAGCACAAACACTAAAGGTGATGAGTGTTAAAGCCATAGCTGTATTCACGAGAGAAATGAAAACAAAAGATTAGGAAAATATTTTGATAACCAGACATTCTTAAATTTTAATATTAATATTTTCAATTGTATAAAGTGGAGAATTTTTTAATTTTTAAAAACAGATGGAAATGTGGCTGAGTTTATTTCTAACAAATTTCAGTACAGGATAGAATATTAAAAAGGACAAAGACCCCAATTGTGTATCAAAATAAATATAGAATCAAAAAGGAAGACAAAATCATCTTTCTAAGTGGCAGGGCTTCAGATAGAATGATGGTTATTTCATATGACTAATATTTAGAGAATTAGAACCGTAACACAGAAGTCAATATAGTCTTCAATATAGAGAGGATGAGGACGGGAGCAAATGACTCCGGGGACCTTCCAGTCACAGATGGGTGTCTCATTGTTCTGACTGACATAATGTGTTACATTAATACGATGTTTTACATCAGATGGGCCCATTATATAAAGCTAAGTATGGTGGTCAATTCTCCAAAAATAATACAAAAAGCATTTTGTGAAGCTTACAGTCCTAAATAACTTTTGATTAAAAAAAAAGCTAAAAAGTAAATTAATAAATGTTTAATGTGCAAAATGCTAAAGTTGTTACTCTCAAATTTTGGGACAGGATGAAATGGTTAATGCTGGAATCATTACATTTTAGTTCTTTTAGTATAAAAAAGATTAAATTAACTGGCTCCTCAATCTGAAAATCGAATAAATTTAAGAGAGGTTAAAAATAATAATTTAAAAGGTAGGCGTTGTTAAGCTAGAGAGTACAATATCTGAGTCTTGGAGCAGAGACCCCCTGAACTAAAAACATAAATGCACACTTTCGCAGGTGCAAAAGTAGAAAAAGATCACTAATAAAAAGTTTAAAGGATGTGACTGCTAAGTGTGTCAGCTTCACACGACCTAGAATTACCGAGGAGTGAGTCTTAAAGAGAAACTACTCACAGGCTGAGTTGGCCTGTGAGCCGTCTGGGAGGGATTTCTGAATTCAACTGGTTAGGGTGGGAAGACCCAGCCCACTGTGAGTGGCACCATTCCCTAGGCAGAAAGTTGGTTAGTGTGGGAAAACCCAGCCTACTGTGGATGGCGCCATTCCCTAGGCAGAAAGTCCCGACCTGCTTAAGAGCGAGCCGAGCACAAGCCAGTGAGCATGCACTCATCTCTCTCTGCCCTTGCTGGTGAATGTGGGTAGCTATTTGCAATTCCTGCCACGTGGCTTGAGTTGACTGCCCCACGGTGTTGGATTGTAACCTGGAACTATAAGATGGACGCCTTCTATTTCCCTTACAGCTGTTCTTTGTCAGAGTTTCTCACTGTGGCAACAGAAGTGAAACAAGAACAAAAGATAGAAAGGCTTATTCCTTTCCAAAATTGTTATCCAAATAAACGCAAGGGCATCTCATAGGCGTAAACCAAAACCTATGGAGAGAGTTGACAGATTACCCAAAATCCACCTCCGAGAGGCAACAGACTTAATGGGTCTTAGAGACACTGTTTTAAGTAAGAGGTAGACCGTTTATGCAAATTATATCAGAACATAGAACACGTGAGAGTCTGTCAACCCCGTTTACGTAGCTGATTTAATCCTGAGACCAAACGCAAAGCGGAGAAAGGAAAGGCAAAGGAAGAGGAAACATTATCAATCTAGAGACAAATCCTGTAACTATAGAAAACAGCATTCTAAGTAAACCCACAGAATGCTTTTCATATTATTTCACCATACGAAGATTTATACTAAGCATCCATCAACCATCTCATAGGAAGCACTGTATTAACACAACACCTCACTCAACCATGTCAGGAGAGTTACTTCCTCATGTCCTATCTAGATACCAAGGAGAAAAAAATAAATGTCCAGATACCTAGATGATTCTTTTAGACAAAAAAAAAGAACACCTCTTAAACTAAGATAGTCATTAATCCCAGAAGCTAGTCATCTGAGAAAGAGTCACAGCATGCCACCAGCCGGTACCTCATCACCATGAGCGACCGAAACTCACCCCCCCACCCCCCCCACACACACAAGTACCCAGAGCTCCTGTCTGCTCTCAGGGCACGGACATTATCCCTCCAGCAGTCCAGAGTCACTGTTCAGGATGTCCCTGCACGTGCCCTTCTCTCTTCCTGGCCTGGAGGCCCCATGCACTGCTCACACCACAGTCTTCTTATCATTCTTTTCTTGTGTTCTCCCTGAGACCACAAGCTCCTGCGGCCATGGTTTGTGTCACACAATTTCATTATCTTACCCTGCGACACCAAGAACGTACTCAATTAGTGTTGATTCCTTGTTTAATTCATCGATAAACCAAAAGTTTGCAAGGACGCGTGTGTATTGATTTCTTCACAGGGACGTAATTCTAAATTAATAACTAAGTCATCAAAATCACTTGCTCCGTGAGACTAGCCCAGAGCACTCACGCCCCGGGGCAAGGGTAGACTTGTAGCACAAGCTTTGGGAGATTTCCCGATTCCAGCTTTTAAGCCTGAGTCTGAGGAGCCAAAGCTAAAAAACATTGCTCAGCCTTGTTCCTTCCCGGCGTGGTTTCTTCTGTGGCAAGAAGATGCAGCTGGACTAGCCCAGGTGCCCTGCTTCAGAGACCCCGTGGGAAGGGACTCTCTATGTGAAGTCCTAACCCAAACCCAGAGAATTTGCCTAACTCAGCCAATGGTCTCCTTTGGCCAAACCTAAGCAAATCCCCTTCTCTTCGAGGATGCAGCTTTGCCTTTCCTCACATTCTCTGGGCCAAGTGACATGAAAGGAGCCACACTGACAGGGCCCCTTCCGCCGACTGACTTCACCAGACTCGATGGCCATAAAAATACGTCCAAGAATTCTAAATCTATCACATATTAACTGAGGGCGAGGACGGCGTTCTGCTTCATTAGCCTCAGAAATTATAGCCCAGGGAAAACCCCTGGAATCCCCTAAGAAGCTATTATTGGGGGGGAAGATTCCAGGAAATGTCGACATAAAATGGCTCGGCTGGGGCATCACTGGAGATACGCCTCAGTGTATCCTGGGCACCTAACCGTTCAAAAGCCTTCCCTGCTTGGTTCTCCACTTAGCTTCTTGAAAAAGTTTTGAGTTTTCTTCTTAAAAATTCAGGAGCAGACCTAAAATTTAGGTAAACAGAACAGGGCCTGAAAGAGTAGGAGGATAAGAGGGGCTTGTCTGGGGAAAGAATGGCAGGCAGACAAGATTAGCTTTAACAGCTCCAGGTCTCCTGCAGGGAGCTGGGAGCAGGGGAGGCTGGCCGAGCTCCAGGAGGCCTGAGCTATGAAGTCAGCAAACCTGACTAACTCGGTACAAATCCCCACTTGCAAAGGATGAACCAGCTCCATAAACACCGCCCCCGGCCGGGCCGCCCAAATATTCAGACACAAGTCTAGGGCATCTACTGACTTAAAAAGCCATTTTTACCCATCGTTTTCTATCACGAAGCAATTATTGCTCAGTCACCACTTTAATTTGTCCTGACAACCTACTGTCAGGTGCCACCAAAGAAAACAAATGAAAAATAAAAGCAATAGTTAGTCTCTGGGTGATATATGTTTATGCCAAAAAAGATTACTTAAAAATCCATCTTCCTCCACCTGGGCTGAGAGTCTGTTTGAGGGAACTGTCAGTAAAATCATTACTAATGAAGTACCAGACTACGTGGAACAATGCTTAGGAAGGAAGTTGAAAGGATAAATGCAATCTCAGATGCCACACGGTTTTCATTAGGCAGGAAGGTGCTGGGAAACAGCATGCCTTTGGAACAGCCTGCGGGATTAAAAAGAACAAAGCATCAAATCTTATCCCGTCCCATGAATCCCTCCAGTTCTCAAGTTTAAACTCCTCCTACCACGTCTCGGCACCAGCCCACTGCAGTAAGAACGGGAAGGGCTTTGGGCTGGGGAGAAGACTCTTTCTGTGAAGCACTGGCCACCATGAGAACATAAAGTCCGGAGGAGTTCAGATCCCCAGAACCTACATAACAATGGGGATGTCCTATCGGGAACTCACCAAGGCCAGCTGGCCTGGGTCTGAAAAAGCCTGGGTTAAAACCGGTCTCGCTGAACATAGCGGACAATGAGGACTACTGAGACCCCAAGAACAATGGCAATGGGTTTTTGATCCTACTGCACCTATTGGTTTTGTGGGAGCCTAGGCAGTTTGGTTGCTCACCTCACTAGACCTGGATGGAGGTGGGTGGTCCTTGGACTTCCCACAGGGCAGAGAACCCTGATTGCTCTTTGGGCTGACGAGGGAGGGGGACTTGATTGGAGGAGGGGGAGGGAAAGGGGAGGTGGCGGTAGGGAAGAGACAGAAATCTTTAATTAATTAATAAAGAAATAAACAAATTAAAAAAAAAAAGGGCAGACACGGTAGCACACGTCTGTAATCCCAGCACTTATGTGTTGAGTCTGGGGAGAGAGTCAGAGACAGGAGAATCGTTGTGTGGTGGTTTGAAGAGTGATGGCCCCCACAGGCTCGTGTATTTGGATGCTCAGTCATCAGGGAGAGGCACTATTTGGGAAGGATAGGAGGTGTGGCTTGACTGGAGGAAGTGAGGTCTCCAAAGCCCTCAGTCATCAGGGAGAGGCACTATTTGGGAAGGATAGGAGGTGTGGCTTGGCTGGAGGAAGTGAGGTCTCCAAAGCCCACGACAAGCTCGGTGTCCCTCCCTGGGCCTGTGGATCAGGACGAAGCTCGCAGTTAGGGCCCCAGCACCATGCATGCTGCCATGCTCCCTGTCCTGATGGAATGAACTGAATTTCTGGAACTGGAAGCAAGTCCCCAGCGAAATGCTTTTTTTTTTGTAAGAGTTGCCTTGCTCCTGTATCTCTTCACAGCTATAGAACAGTAACTAAGACAGCCTGGAAGCTCATGGATCGGCCAGCCTGGTCAAAGGCTCCTGATGGGACCCTTGCTGGTGAGAGACTGTATAGCTACAAAGCCAGTGGAAGGCTTTTGAGCACAAAACGCCTAGAGCCAAAACCACCACAGCAGTGAGATTGCATAGTAAGACCCCGCAACTAGGCCACTAGTTCAGAGGCTGAACTTCACTTCTAAATGCTCCAGGAAACATCTTCTTGTATTATGTGTAACTTTCGTGTCTCGTTTCATTGCTGAGAAATTTGGGTTCATTTGCTTCGGTTAAATTCGAATAGTCGGCTCACGTATGCAGAGGGTTTTGCATCCTGAGCGCTGAGAGCTGTGTGGAAAGCAGAAGGGAAACCATGTCTCCTACTCAATGCTGCTCCTGGAATCCAGCCAGCGGCAGAATCCAAGAGCCCATGGGGCCAGAAGGATGTGAGCAAGGCTACAGACCCTGCAAGAAAGCAGAAGTCCACCAGGGACCCAGGAAGAGTTACCTCAGTGAACCCAGTGCTCACCCACAGTCTCAGGAGAGGTGTGGACGAAATGAAGACTGCCTCTGGGTGAGCCGGACAGCGAGGCTCTGCAGAGTGGAGATGCTGGCAAGTCACCGCTGGCCCCAGCCGTGAGTGGGAACGCACAGAACACTGGAGGGCCGGGCTGAAGTGCAGGTGAGCCATGACGGCCGTGTGTGTGTGTGTGTGTGTGTGTGTACAGACCTATGATGGAGTTCTCTTTCTCTGTACTAGAGGAACCCATTTCCTCTGTGTGTGTGTGTGTGTGTGTGTGTGTGTGT